>NC_046358.1:61827254-62151117 GCF_004027225.2 Strigops habroptila | reverse complement strand
AATGTGGCACCCTTGACTTTCTAATCATACCAGATTTATGCTGTTAAAAAAATGAACATAGGTGGCCTTATGACACTGCCATACCACCAAACTTCTGTGCCAGATCTGTTTAATGAGAAAAATTCATTGCACCTAGTTGCTTCATGCAGCATCAGTCCACAGACATACTGAGTGTAAAAAAGGTCTTACTATAACTATGAGGCACTACATTTTTAAAAGGGCCATATGGTAGGTACCTGAATGACACCAACAGGAACATGGGATTGTTTTGTTTTGCAAGTTTTATCCTCAATATGACAAAATAAGGAAGGTTTACTCTCTGCCTTATACTCAGACCAAGTTGATAAAATCAAAATACTTGATGTTTAATACAATTGATTTTCCACCCATCAAGAGCAATAGTTAAATGCTAAAAATCAATGCCAATCTCTAAACTCCTACCTTTTTTGACCATGTTTGACTGTTGTGTAACAAGTTATACTGAAAAGTGTCAAAGTGAAGGGGAAAAAGTAGCAAAGGAAATAATGCGATCAAGACCTTCATACCCTTCATAATAAACACTAAAGGCATCAAAATACGAATGACAAAATAATTCTCCTTGGCAGTAAAAGTACATTGGCTGTTCAGGACACTGGTATCTTAGAGTAAGCCTGTATTCCCACTTCATACCAATGGGAAAAAAAATTTACAGCATTGCAATCATGTGAATGCCAACAGAGTAGAACTGAAGCTTCGTACTTGGCCTGAGCAAGTCCAGCTACTACTTACCTGTAATTTCTACTCTTCCATTAAGCCTCTATATGACTTCATGCCTCAAACATTTGCAGCTACTCCCACTCAGATTTCTGTGTCCTTGAAGGTATACAGATTAATATTTGCATAAATACTTAAAGAAAAGTTGTTTTTTTAAACTCCAGTACCATTGCCACACCATGTTCTTAGGGCAATCTAAGGGAAGGACAACCATGTGCATTATGTCACACTCAGGTATTGTTTATTAGGGAAGCTCACTCCGTGGGAGCCAGTTTCACAATTTATATTCAAGATGCTGTTACAAATGTAAAAATACTAAAGAAACTACAAATAAGCATTAACTGTTCACATTACAGTGAACCTTTAAAAATATCAGGTCACACACAGAGTTACAAGCTTTATTTAGAAAGTGCTATATACTCTACCCAAGTGCATACCACTGTTTCACCTAGCCAAGCCAAGAGAAGCTTCAGCTTCTACTATTTCACAATTTTGCAGTGTTATTTTTGTATGGAGATATTCACCACTTACACAAAGCAAACTAATGCTCACATCACACACTAGACACACAGGCCAAGAAGTATTCCTGAAGCCAGCATAACCAAGTGGACAAAGTCAGGCTTTTTCTTTATTATCAGCATTGGATAAAGACGCTTTTAATTTCTATCAGACGTTTGAGACTTCTTTAATAATTCTTAACTGGACACAGTTAATGAAGTGACCTACTAACTGATTGTTCTTTGTTGACTTGTGTATTAACTAACCATAAAAAGCTTTTGTCTAGCAGAAAACATCTCAAATTCTCTCTCTTTAATCCTCGTGGAATGTAGCAAGTTTTCTTTGTCTCTCAGGAAGACAGAAGTCTTCCCAAACCCCAAAGCTGGAGTTGCAGTTCTGACAAGAACACGTTTAATCAGACAGTGTGCTACCTGATACACAGGGCACAATTCTTACAGTGTCTTACCAATACATAACTGATCCTTAAAGTTGAATGAAACTACTGATGGACTGTACAGTAGAGCTTCCACACTTTTTGGTTTTACAGCATATAAAACAAATTTTATGTAAACAACCACACTGTTGTTGTTGTCCATAGCGCTTAGTGATTAGGCTGTGGGCACACAGTCACTTTTTAACTGGCTGCAGGGATACTACAGGCTCTCCAGCGCCTATCATAGCTTGAGAAACTGCACTAGCTACATTTATCTCTGTGCAACTGCAGTTCAATTCATATTTGAGTTCAAGTCCAAGCTTAAGTTAAACTAGTTAAGAACACAATAACAAGCTTTTCTTCACTAAGGCAGATTGCTCCAAGTGATAAGTAAACCTTAAGGAGTCAGGGTCGGTGGAACTGAAAATTGGCTTTACACTTCCTATTCTGAGCCACCTTAACTTCACCACTAAAACAAACATACAAAGCTAATATTCACATCCAGGGGAACTAAGACATTATTTTTATGGTTCTATTTAGCCAGGAGTTAATTTTTTGCATATGAGGTACACTAGAATTTTTAGTCATGAAATTATATTATAAATTATAAAATTCAGACACAATACCGTATTCTGTGCTCCACACCAAACTCTGTGTATGTAACGCTGAAATAGAAACAATTTATGTTGATCAGTTATCAGATTATATGCATGAAAATTGCTGCTCAGAATAACTATTGTGTTATCTGAATTGACATGGAAAAAAAAGGCTTTAGCGCTGTAGACATCCTGCCATTCTATGCCATATTAAATAGATTTAGTTAACACAATAATGAAACTTGTGCTATCCTTTCCAGCATTGAGCACTTCCATCCTAAAGGTCTTACCAGTGAGAGCAAGAGGATGGTTTGATCTGTCATTTTCTCCATGCCAAGACCACCAAAGTCACCTATCTCCACTGTGCTAAGGAAAACTATAAACAAAGGCACTCTTTGAGTCTGAGAGCAGTATTCCCATTTATCTATACAGGGAACTAGGTCAAAGAAGCCCCAAGGCCTCTCTGAACTACATAAGCAAACAGAAGCCCAGAAAGGGATATTTCTGCAGCTGAGAATCCCTTGTGCAAAATAACAGCAAATTAATAGTCTCTTTTCAAGACACACACATCCACTGGTTACAGGAGAAAGGACAATGTCCAAGTTACTCCTTAGTTCAAGAAACATCCTGTTGGCTTGCTAAGTTAGTTCAAGGAGAAGGCGGAAGTCTATACAAAAGAGATCCCAGTGGATGCCAGAAGAGAGCCACAGGCTACTATTTACCACCAACTGTAGCAATAGCCAATCATTTTACCTACTGTGGACTGAAAGGGGACCAAACTAACCTCAGAATTGTTACGGTCCAATTAGTGTTTGGCTGCTGTGTACTATATCAAATTTTAAATACAACCTTGCAGTTAGATGGTTCTATAACCCACTGCCTGTCATTGGCCAGCCAGTCATCTCCGACTATATTTTCTTACAACAGGTTATAAAAAATTAGGATTTTCATCAGACAGTTTATCAGAAAGACAGAGGATGAAATTTCTTTTAGATGTAACGTAGAAACCACTTGCTTACATACTATTAATAGTAAGAGTGCATACCTACAGGAAAACAAGAAAGAAACAAAATACAACCTGGCACAAAGGAAGAAACAACTCTCTTAAAGCTCAGCATCTGAGAGTGCTTCAGCCTGAATAAATGCTGTATGAAAACAAGACTGCAGCTTGGGAATTCACACTACATTTATGGAAATGATACTGAGGTGTTCAAATACCTAACCATTTCCTCTAGGAGCGCTGCCTCCTACATACTAGAAAATTGTTTCAATAAACAAATCTTTTCAGCTGCCACTGAAATGTTTAGGAAATCTTAGCGCCAGGGCTAACTCTGCCTTCTCAATTCCCTTCAAAAATACTGTTTCAAGAACAAGTGGTTTCAGCTTTCCCCATGTTTCCCCAGTTTTGAAAGACTTCTTATCACGATTTTTATGTCCAAGTTAATTTACAAGTGCACAGCAGGTTGCTAAGAGAACCAATCCTCAAAACAATGGGGTTTCTCCAAAAAGCTATGGAATTGCTTTATATAAGAAAGAAAATCTCATATACATTGTAGAAAACATAGGTATAAATACTTGATTCAGCAATTCTATAAAAATGAGGAATATACTTTAAGAAGTTTTCAGGGATAGTGATAAATAGCAATTTCAATATCAGCATAATTCATTCAAACATCTGCTTATTAATTTTTTTAACAAATTAGCCTTGTGAAGTACATCTTCCCACATGCCCGCGCACAAAACTACCGTAAGAATCTGTCTTTCATGATTTTGGAGAGCATATAATTGCACATCGCAGATGAAGATGTAGCAATGACAAAGCTCATGACAGGCTTGTACCCAGATCAATCCAGCCCATGGGCCTTCTTGATACAATTCACATCCCTTTGCTGCATCTCCTCCCAGGGAGTTCTAAGCAGCACAACTGCTTTCTCTGTCAAATCTGTACCAATCTGCTCCCTCTGAGCAACGCCGATGGCTCTCTCTAGATACATCCAAAGTAAATTAGGTTTTAACCACAAATCTTTCTCCATATATTTCTGCTTGCCAGTGCTGGAAAAACAAGAGGCCAGCAATCCAGAGTGCATCTGGTAATGGCATCCTTACTGTTTAATAGACATACCGCACTAGAAGTGACACCCTAAACCTGGTGTCTTTCTTTTATGCTAGTTTCCAAATATCTCAGCTGTTTAACTTCAGATAACATAAGACTCAAGTAACATAACTAGCACTTTTTGGTTTTACAGTCATCTCAGCGCCAAAATATGGCTTAGTAATCTGATCAGCCCTGTACGCACACAATATGTTGGTTTATAAGAGTAACTATTGCTTTGCACCAGTACTACATTCAGCAAGCATTAAAGCTAGCTCTATACCTTTAAAGTACTTCTAAAGAGCTTAGAGCAAAATGCACTTCCCCCAAAATAAGACACAGAATTTAATAATTATGCCTTAGACCCTCATAGCTAAGTAATTTCCCCCCCCAAAAAAAATTAATCTGTATATTAAAACATCAGTTCACGTCCAGAAATCATGCTCAAGCTCAAACAGGTACAGGTTCTCGCTATGCCTTCTTGCATTATTATTAGTTAGTATAAAAAAATCTGCCTTAGTTTGGGGACAAGACATTATAAGAAATCAGGCAGAAAGAATAATCACAAATCAAAGACCCTGGACATTCTGAAAACTCTACATATTTTTTAAACTGAATTTCAGCAATATTTGGAAGGCGTAGGAAATAAACAGCCAGCTTGTTCTCCTCAGCCCCCCTTCCCTCCAGTCTAACACATGGCCTTTTCCCTCATATTTACCTTTCTGGAACACTTGTCCCCTATTACCTCAGCCCATCCCAAGACCCTGTGGCACCATCCCTATTTGCAGCAGCCTTATTTTTCACCTAGCTTTTGGTGGGAGTTGTACCTGGATTTTGGGTTTCTTTCATGTTAATCTCCTCAAGGAAGACATTTTCTCCTATTAATATGAGCAGGGCCTAGCACAGAGGATTCTAGCCTTTGATGATCTCTGCATTGTACTAAATAGCACATTTTTATGGGTTAAATTAATGGGAAAAGTTCCTTATGGAATAATAGCTCAGTATATTAAAACGAGTGAGAGGAATGCCAGTTAAATAATCCTAGTGTGCCCACACAGAGGAATATACTAGTGGGCAATTGAGATAATTTCCTCACATTAGAGGTGGGGTGCAGGAACAAAGGAATAACACATTTATGCAGTTTTGATAGGCAATGTCTAGAAGTAAATGTTATTTGTAGGCTACCCACTGAGAAGAAAGTGAGATATTCCAAATGGAGATTATTACAGATATGAGATAAGTAAGGGTGAAACAAAATGAACATTTGTCCAAATCTACAGGAATTACATAGTCAGAAATCTCCCTAGACACAGAAGGTACCAGGACTTCTCCCATTAGTAGTACCAGTCCTATGTGGACAAAGGAATGAGTAAGTTACTACAGTAACTTTTGGTGGCTTATTTTTAGGTATAACTTGAGTAGCAACACCATACATATGGGAATATAACATGCCACGGTAAGTTCCCACATACCTGTAGAATCTAAACCATGAGGGCAAGGACTTAAATAGAACATTATGTATAGCAGCAAGCGGAAGAAATGTGTTATAAGAAGATATGTTAACCATAGTATACCTTACAATTAGCCATATAGAAACTAGATCAATAATCCCTAGGATCTGAGAAATATAAACTACAATAAGCAAAGGTAACAATGGATTACTCACCCTGGTACTGTAGCTGCTTCAAGTTGCCATCTCTTTAGCTTCATAGCTGCAGGTACATGGCACACAGCAGTTAGCCAAACATATCACGAAGTCCAAGTTTTCAGGAAACAAAGCTACACAAGTAAAACAGTACTTCCCCAATTGTTCATTTATACAACATCAAGGAAAAGAAAGGAAAAAATCACACCTGTTAAGACTGAACTCCAAGTTACAAAATACAAGGACAAAGGAGTGCTGCCTGTACTCGCATGTTCTGCAAACTGACCCAGGAGGTAAACTGGTTACATGCGAGACTCATCTGAGACCCTCACCAAAGGAACCTGTTGAGCTTTATAGATGCCTCTTATTTTATGCATTGGGGCTAAATCAAGTATCTGCTCCTAGTTCTCTGGTTTTGCTGTTGCAAGCACAAAGTTCCACTATTCCCTTTTTCTCATCTAATCTCGGCATCAAAAAAGTTTGAGGTTTGAAGTGAAGCCTAAAAGACTTTTAAATTACAGTACACAGAATATAATAACAATAAAAAAACCTCAACAAACATGCTTCCAGGTATGTCAAGGCTCAGAAAAAAAGTAGTGTTTTGCTTTGGGTTGCATGCTCTTTAAAATTATAACCTTTATCTGTGACTACTGGCAACGTTCTCTGATTCCACGCAGTAAACACACGCAGACCTCACACACACTCAAACTGCCTTGATTCAAATTACAAAGAGATGAAGAGCTTGACATATTCAATAGATTTTGTTCCTGGTCATAATCCTTCTGAAGTAATGACTAAACTTTTTTGCAGCTAATATCTCAATACTCTGTCTGTTTAGACTTTCTGTGCTCTTACCACAGATTAAACACTCAACATCTAGCTGCCCGTGCAGCCTCAGAGCTCCAGTTCTGCACTTGCAAAACTGATGCCAGGGAGTGGTAATTATACTTCAATGACTTTATTGACTGCAAATGATTAAGCCAAGCACGACTGACAAAGCTTCACTGACCACTTCTATTTATAACACAGCACCATTCCATACCCATTCAGACGTAGCTACATGCGGTTTTTGCGTGAAGCAGGGCTTTACTGCCTCTTAAGTCTTGGGGCTTTTACAATAAGGGGGAGTTATTCTTTCATAACTGGTCATAATGCCGTTGGAAACTTCTCATAGCTTCTGGGATTTTGGGGGAATGCAACAGAACTCTGTTGTTTGGAAGCAGTGTATTTTTTTTTATTTTCTTGGTTTGGATTAACATACACTGCCATCATGTGGGCAGAAGTAAGAAGAAAAAGAAAAAAGTCAGTGAAAGCCTCTCACCTTGAAAGCCTTACCTTCATTTTAAAACATTCTTCTCAGTACCAATACAAGCACTAAATCAAGATTATTGAAACACTTAGGGACATGGTTGAGGGGTGGACTTGGCAGTGTTAGGTTAATGGTTGGACTCCATGATTCTATGATCTTAAGAAAAACCTGGCTTTTTGTTTGTTTTTGTTGTCCTATCACTGAAAATGAGCCAGTGCTCGAGGACTCAGTAGAGGGACCATAAAGCTATGCTGCAGCAGCACAGTAGCTGACTAGCAGAAGTGGAACTATCCCAGCTTCAGCACCGTGTTTTAGCTACTTTTTTCTCTTACTCCTTGACTGCACATCCAGACACAACTCACATGGGGCTGGAGTTAGAGTGACTAGATAGATAAAGAGAGAGCAAACAAAAGATAGGCCCCGATGCAGCAGTGCAAATACTCAGTTTGCATGGCAGTACCCAATATTGCTGTCTTTTAACCCATGCACAAAACTCAAGAAACCCATCAAGTGAACAACCATTTCCTTCTACACATCACTCCCTCTTGCCTGTGGGTTCACTCTCTTCCCTGGGCACTGCAACAGTGTATTTACCTTTTTCAGCATTAGGAACTTAAACTGCTTGAAGTACTGTTGCAAGTGATCCAGAGCATAAAGGATGAAAAGAAAAACAGTGATTCAAAAGCGTATGTATGTTGTATTTTACAAACATACCTTGAAAGAAAAGCACTAGAGAATTTAAATATATCAAAGATTTCTTATCATTTTGGGGAGCCTTGTCATTGGAGAAAAAACCCAAATCCTTCAGTTTTCAAATTGCATGTATTTGTATGGACTAATACTATTTAAAAATATTTTATAAGACCTGTATGGTTTTAAAAAATAATGTAAGCATCTGATATTGCCAAGAACCCCAGCCCCCACACTGAAATAAGAATACGCTTAAATTCTAGAAACCATTCTGGAAATACCATCAGTTTTCAAGTTTAAGTATGCAGTAGAAAAATAGGGGTAGGGTGTTTAAATTTATATATTAAATGTAGCTATTAAATGTAGCGTATCAAAAACTAGTCTTCACTGAAGTACTAAAACATCCAAGTTAAGGTTGAATTTGCCAGCTTCATGGTCTCATTCTGCACAGCCATTATAAGCTGCTTTTCGAGGTCCATCACATGGAACCAATTAGTGGCATCTGCCTTCACAATGAGAAGCACTGTGTTCCAGAAGGGTCCCACTGAGTAATTTGCTACTCATATTGAGCTCAGTACATCAGGATCAAACAATTACATAGCAAAATATAAATAACATGTTGATTCCTCTAGTGTAACAGCTTATCAATAAGAAATATGAAATCCATTAAATATGATACTTATTCAAGAATCTTACCTTTTGCAGAAAATAACCTTTAACACAAGAAAACTATAGCCAAACTGCATAGGATCTGAGTTTGTATGCTATAATTACTGTATAAACAAACTTATATTGTCTAACATAAGTAACTTACACAAAAACATGCATATACTGTCACACAGGTGTTACTTAAGAAATCAACATTCACCAACAAGACTGAAAGAATATTTCCCTCCACATTTACCAACAATGGTTACCATCAGGTTTTTTGGTTTACAATAACTATTAATAATTATTTTGTTAGGAAAGATGGATTCCAAAAACTCGGTCAGTCTAACAGTTTCATTATTAAGCTTTTTTAATTATTTAGTATATAGAACCAATTTTTCATTCATTCATTTTCTGAGTGTCATTTTCTTCTTTTATTAAAATCAGATCTGTTCCTGCAGCAGCCTTTTAATGCAGTTACTTAGTTGCTTCAGAACTTGTCATGTCATAGATTGCTATTTTACAAGGTATAGCTAGAGGCGAGAGATAATTGAATTTATACCAGGTGTAATTGTTAATGTGACAATAATTCCTTCAATTTAATAGCATTAATTTAGATTAAGATCAGGTTACTTATCCTTTTCATTAAAAGTACCAGTATTGTTCTCTTGTTTGCCTTTAGACACAGGCTTAACAAACTATACTAACGGAAAAGAAATTTTGAATAGATGAGCATTAAAACAAAAGGCAGGAAAGTTGCAAAAGCAGAGGAGAATAATGAAAAAAGGGAGAGCTACAAACTCCAAAGCAAGAGTTCCATCAAATAAACTGACAAATTAGCTATCTTCAATACATCATGATGTTTCATGGCATTTCTGTCACTAAGACTGAGGTGCAAGCTTGACAGAAAATTCAGGATTTCTAACTCATGGATGAAGCCTATATATAATACAGTAAAAAGAAATGGGAAAAAAAGAAAGCAAGCAGCATTTATTTCTGCTATTCACTTCAGGGTCACTCATTCACTTCAGGGTCATCTTCATACATTTCATCAACATCCTCATACTCTCCAACAGAAAAAACCTGGATGAAAAGTAGATTGAACAGTGGTGCTGGAGGGAGTCCAACGTATGTTGCTCGCTTACCAGTAACAAGTTCACCAGCTTCAGTTGTAGCTCCTCATCTTTCACAACGCTTCCATTGTAAGCAGAAATAATTCTCATGAAACAGTGCATGAAGTTCAAGAAAAACAAAGACTAAGCCAAATGTATCACATCCTTCTCCTCATACAATTTCTATAATACAGGAAGTTAAGAAACTCCTCTGGCTGGTATTGGAAGGAGCCCTATAGATACACACATACTGCATTTTCACATCAACAAATACACTTTTATCCAGCTTAAGAAGGACTTATGTAAAGACAGGACAGAAAGGGTGTTTCTTAAATATTTAAAATTGCTAACTGGATTTCTAGGTTTACAGCTGAAAGACTACAGAAATTATTTTTCAGTTTCAGTGAGATTCATTCTTTCCAGTTACGTCCAAGAAGAACATATGGATAACTTGTTAATTATCTAAGGATGCCATCACAAAAGCTGATAGAATATCTGACCCCTGATAGACATTTTTGTAACATATTGTCACTATGACTTGGACCTACCCTGAAATACACGCCCTCCAGTGAGCTACAGACCAGACAAAATTGCACTGCAACCTCAAAACGAAAGAACAGCTTTACCAACATGCAGAGAAGCACCCAAGCAAGTATTCTCAAGCAAACTGCTACCTAGATAAAACACAAAACAAAGAAAACATAACTCTCTAGACCTTTTTTATATATTTCATTCTAAGACAGCAGTTTGGAAGCGTCTAAACAGTTTTGGGGGCTGTACCTTCTTACCTTGCTTTAACTTGTAATAGTCATTAAAAGCATTCATTTCCTGCCCCCCCAGTCAGACCACAACATGCAACAATGGTGAGACAAATATATGACCTTGGCTAATCAAATCTAACAAAGTATTTCCCCTGTGCTGTCTGGCCAGGTCCAGTTAATGATCAGAGCTGGCTGAAAAACAGGCAAAAGCTCAACAAATCCAAGAGGATTCATCGCAGCCTTGAGAACTACAACACTTGAACTGAAGTACCAGCCATAGGGGCAGTTCAAATGGGGCTGTGGCCACACTTGCTCTGTGGCCTGCAGCTGAATCCCTCGGCAGGAAATTTCTCCACAGCTACAGGAAAGTGAGGAGTTAATATTTTATAATCTTTACATACCTTAGCTCTGACCCTCCGAATTTGGCTGCTTGCTCACTGACAACTTGCACAAAACTGAGCAAGCTCCAGGCAATGTGTTGTGCTCCCACTCAAGCCATTGATGCTACTGTGCATAGGGCAGCCTGTGGGGCAGAGCTTAGACCAAAAGCTGAGGTAAGTGGAGTTTGCCAAACTCAGACTGAGATTTGCATTATGATAAGGACAGGTAGAACACCGCTGGCTTACCATAATTTCAGGGACACTTTAAGGATTGGGAGATATAACCAGGTCTGAAACTTTCTACAGTAAAACTAATCCCCTGAAACTTTAGTTAGACAAATAGTGGGGCAGATTATATGTTCCTGTAAATATAAGAGTTGCAAAGGTACAGAAAATATAGCTGTTACTAAAAAATGCAAGTCTATTCTTTACTCTTGCTTTCTCTTGAATCTTGTACTTAACTCCCTCTCACCACCTAACAACTTGGGTCTGTCTGGTTAATCTGTTTCCTTGGGTAATGGAAGAGAATCAGAGGTGCTTATGTTACGAACGATTAAGAACCACATTGAGTTGTATACAGAACAAAACTGAAAAGGCTGATTAAGAAAACATTTTTTTTCAAGGTTTCTGGAAATTCCTACCTGAAAGATAAGGTTAATTCTAAAAGGACATGCTATAACAGGTCTTTCTTTAAATCCTATTTACCCAATGGTAGCAAATTAATTTTTGAAAATCTGTGGTTTTGTTGTTATTATTTATCTGGTTATTAATCTCCTAGAGGTCAAGACCTAAGGACAGTTAATAAAACATGAGCCCAAATCTACTGTCTACACTTGAATACATAGAATGTATTCACAGTAATCCGTAGAAAGGCTGTTTAAAATGCAGAGATCTGGACAAAACCTTAAATTCTGTAGCATACCACTAGAGGGTACACAAGGCTACTCCACTGTAACCTCTGTCTTCAGACAGATACTCTCACAAAGCTCCAAGTAGGCTTGTAAGCACGGTTACTCAAGCTTTAAAAGGTGCGATCCTGGACTTGAGAGGAATTGCATTGTTCACTCGAGTAAGGCCAGTGCTAGTCCAGAATCAGGCACAAAGTCATATTTGGCTTTCTGATCTGAATATCCAGCTCCTCCTATGCACCAAGGTAAGTTTGTGCCGTGGCTGCTGTTTTGTGGAAGTTTCAGCTTTTAAGCTGTTTCTCCGCACCCTTTGGAGGAAACAACCCAGCCACAAGCAAATTGCTGCAAATAGCTTGTCTTTCAAAAACAATTCAGGATTCATTTGCTCACTCTCTTGGAGCCCCTGTGACAAAAATGTGAGCTGAATCAGTCCATAAGATTCTCCCTGTGCCTGTCCTTTCTTCTAGGCTCTGCAGACTTCATCCCAGTGGAAGTCTTTGTGAGGGAAGGGTATAGTCTGCATTACTATTTCTAGTGTGACTGGAATACTGGAATAGAATACCAAAGTCATAGTAGTGGGGGTGAGGAAACTCCAGTTGCATGAAAACCATTTGACAGGGGGTTTCCTTTCTTGTGTTGTGAAAGTAAGGGGATAAAACTGTGGCTCCATGATTATTTTTCATGACTCTGGAAAATCCTTTCTACTCTTCTGCCTTAGCCTAGCCAAAATATTCAGCCCTCCTGCCAGAAATGTGGTGTCACTAAACACTAGGCATTAAAAGAGCATCAGAACTAAGGGTGTCTAGGTTGTGTTTTGGATGGAGAACCACATGTCGCTGGCTTGGGATCAGACTCTAAGGGTAGATAAGCTTAGGGGCACCAAGCTACCATAGATCCTATAGACAGAGATAGCATTAGCAGCCAGATTGGGTTAGGTATTGGAGGATGTTATGTTCTTCACTTGTAAATTACCAAAGGAAAAGGCATATCAGGGCAGATGAACCAGAAACTATCAGACCATATATGGACAAATAATAATTTCTATTTGCTATTTATTCAATTATTAATTGCATTTATAAAACAGATCCTGAGAGGTAAAGGCCATTAAAATGTCTGACAACAGTAAATAGTATTTTCTTAGGACAGATAAGAGAACAGAATGAATAATGCAGAATAAAATAAACCCATCCTTACTGTTCCAGAAGATTGGAGGTCAAATTGTTGTTAAGGGAATTCACAAATGAAGATTTCATATGAGCTACTGCAGTTAGTAGTCCTCTGAAAGAGATCTGTCCCATTTTTATCCTTTATACTTCAGGCCTGCCTATTTGCTATTTACTCTTGTCTTTTAAGACCAAATTTTATGTAGCCTCTTCTTTAGGAACCCTTTCCATGACTATCTTTGTTGTCTTTCTCTGCTATTTTTAGTTCCGCTAGGAGTATGAGAGTTATCAGTGACCACACTCAGGACTTTATAATAAAGTAGCATGGTAATGATCTCCACTTTTCACAGTTCCTTTCCTGAAATTCCTAGCCTTCTATATATTTTGATCACCGCTAAGTATTAAGCTTATGATTCCTGAGAACTATGAGAATTACTTAAACTTTCTTTCTAAGGTAAAAGAGAGCCCACCGATTTCTTAAGGCTTGTATCACCAGAACTCTGTCAACTTACTATTCATCTGTTTTCAAAGTTTATTTATGTGTAATGGACATTTTGTTCAACATTCTCTAAGGGGAAAACTATTTAGTACCATGCTTCATATGCTATTGTTTAAGTTTAATGTTTTTCACTCTACAGCAAGAAGAGTGAAAGATAAGGTTTCTTTGTTTAGAAACCTTATCAAACATCCATGAGCTATCTAAAGATACTGTTAACTATTTATCCATATTGACATTGTCACTGACTTCTTCAAAGAATTCTAACAGATTTTGAAGGTAAGACTTCCATCTGCAGAAGTTGTGTTTTGTTTCTCCCAACATCACTGTTATCTAGATATCTACTAATTAATTCCATTTATTACAGTTTCCTATCTTTTCACACTGAATAGATCTGCAGCTCCTTAGACCCGGTCTCTTCTTTCTATTCTGCAAATAATTGTTAAAAGTTAGCATAATCGCTTTACTAATATACTAATACCTACTCCTTCAAGCAGCCTCAAGGAGAAGTGACCACAGAAATGTAAGCAGCAATTTCATGTTTGATTGCCTTGGAAGTCATTGGTTCTACCAATTTGTCAGTGATTATTTTATCAATTTGTCCTAGGGCATCTCCATCTGATTCTTCAAATGAAGACTGTTCCTTCAGACCCATGCTTAAGAAGGATGATTCTCAAGAGGAGAATATCTTTATATTTCTAACTGCTTACAGCTGTGAAGTTATGCAGAAAAGCTACATTAATTTTTCCAACACAGTTGAGTCTTCCCTTTGCACTTCCTTCAGAACAAAGCAACTCATCCTCACTAAATACAACGGATTTATGTCCACGGATTCAGAAAAAAGTAGATTTAAGGCTGGGTTCAATGATCGTCTGCAACCAAATCTACAATGTTAAGGTTTTTCATGCAGTTAAGGATCACAACCATCCAAAAATCACAAAGATTTTTCTTTTTCCTGGCTGGTTGACTTATTGCATAACACTACTATCACTATCCTGATTATTCCTGGGGAAAACAGCAGTTTACCCCAAGAGCAGATATTCTAACCTTTTCCTTTACAGCCTGTTACAGATGTTTTTAAGTCAACTGTCAGGTCCATCAGCCTTGGGCTTTTTTGTTTGTTTGTTTGTTTGTTTGTTTGTTTAAATAGATGCATCTCCTGGGCAATTAATTTCTCAAACCACACTTATGCTTTGATGCAGCTGTAAGAAGAGCTCTGCTTGGTTATAACATATATTTATTGTTTGTACAGTAAAACATTACTCTCACTGTGACTCCTTTGTTTTGCTGGGCATCATTATACGACATAAACACTAAAAAGAGGAACAAGGTCTTTATTAGACACTTAAAAACACATTTGCTTAAGCCTCCTGCCGTTATTTTCCATGTCACTTCTCCTCTCCTTTCTCCTCTCCTTTCTCCTTTCTTCTTTGCATTCATTTTCCTGGACCAAGAATCAATTAGACCTCTTCCGAATACTTAAACCAATATCTTATGACATCCCAGCTGTTGTCATCTCTGGAAACAAAGTAATTGTTGCTATCGATTATGATCACAGAACATATAAATAACTACTGATGACAGTCTAGACACTTTGGGGACTTCCACTTGGGAATTTTTGTCTCAAGTGACCTTTTCCTCCCATACTGCTTCAAATTCATTTATCCCGGGAATGAATTTGGAAATCGCATCTCAACTTACTGTCAACAATTCTTAATTTGTCTACTTTCTTGGCAATCATTTATTGAGATAGTGCAGCTGATGTAAAGGAAATGTTTTCAGCAGCCTGCCTTTTAAGATTTTTCTTGCAATAAAGATTGGGAGAAATGCACCCAGCCTTTCAAGTGACTGAGATGTGATTTGGGTTATAATTACCAATCTTAGAGTACAGTCTGAGAAGGATGAGAGGCAAAGCAATAAGTATACATCAACTGATGAAACATGAGATTGCCAAAATAAAACACACTATACTTTCAGGTTTTAAAAAGGAACATTTCCCTTTCCTAATTCCTTCCCTTAATACTGTATACAGTTATCCCTTAGGCAGAGAGAAAGAGATAAGTACTTAACATGACAGAATGGCACAATCAGCTCCAGAAAGGCATACACATGCCTAAATGCTGTTTCCAGAGAAATGAGAATATAACATTTTATGCATGTTGAAGGACATTCTCTAACGCGTTGCATGTAGAAAAGAACAAACTGGTTGTCATTAAGTGTATTTTCATTCTACTAGGACTATTTAAACTAAAGGATGAATTTTTCTTTTCTTCATGATACACAACTGGAATAATTTTATTGAAGGCTGTAACCCCATGCCAAAATGAAGTCTTCATGAAGCATGAGTCACTTATGCCCACCAAGAGCAGAAGTTTGGTCCTTCATGTCTGTATTTAGAAAAACAGGTAGAAGGTTAAATCTCATCTTTTGAAGATCCACTGAACTAATGATTCACATAGAACTAATTCAAACATTTAAAATACTGTGATAAATTGAGATCTCAAAAGAATTGTCAGGTAAATTAAGGCAATTAGTTTGGTTGAGAATGTAGACTAGGTACTGACAGATCAACACAAAAATAATCATGTAAGAGATCTTGTAACAAATCTTCAGGGAGACAGAAGCATTAAATTTCGATGGTGGATGAAAGAATTAGTTACATTACAGTAATTGAGATCAATTGGAACACCTTGTCCTTGCGTGAGTCAGAGTTTCCCTTGTAGTCTTTCAGAACAATTACTGTTTTATCACCACAGAGATTAAGATAACACCTTCAGAGCTGTACACACCTAATTGAGCTGATATACAGTTTGTACTGTAACGTTTCTTCATGGAAAACAACTGAGTTTTGTGATGCGTCACTTTAAGTGGTCATGAAAGAAAACACTTGTTTAAGAACTAAGTCTCTATTCAAAATCATATCAAAGAATAGTAGACTATGCTAAAGTTTAGTTAAGAATAGAAATACTTCAAAACTTGGTTTTACATCATGATGCTGTCCCCTCACACAATCCCAATAAAATATTGTCAGCCCTGCAGTCCAATTAAAATATTCTCAGATTTAATACATTGCATTTTTTATATCTGTGACCTTCCCCTTGGAACTGGCCAGAGAGTAAATTCACCAAAACAAATCTTCAAGGGAAATTGAAGGTTTTGGTCAACCTTTGACACAAACAAAAACCAAAAAAAAAAAAAACCAAAAACCAAAAAACTTTACAAAGTAGAAAGAAGTTTTGAAACTGTTGAGCAAATTCATTTTTTTGAGTAGTAGGGTAGTAGGGGGGGTTATTTCCCGTAAATAAATGTTTTATATAACGCAACTTTTTACTTCTTTTTTTAAAGCCTATGTTATTTATTTGATCTAAACCACAATTTTATGTCTTTATTAATTCAATAAAAAGTTTTCTTTCCTCTCTTTCTCAGCATGTGTGTACATCTATTGGAAGCATGTAGCTAAGTTTTCTAAACTGTCTAGTATAAGACCTTATTTTTAATGACTTGTACTTTGTCTGGCATTGTCTGAACCATGACTGTGGCTCCCAGAATGTAGGAGACTTGTTTGTATCTTCCACTGCTTCGTGGGCACTGGCAATGAGAAAAAAGCATCAGCAGAGGAAAAGCTGAGATGCAGGGAAAAAGAGCTTCAGCGGATACAATCTGGGGGATGTTGAGGTAAATTAGGAAGACAGGGAGAAGTGAAGGGGAGTAGAAGAGTGAATGATGGGAGAGAACAACTGCAACAGAGCTATGAGCATGAGGAAAGAGGAGAAAGCTAAGAGCAAGAGGAAAACATCTGAACAGCATAAGACGTGTGAACTTGGAGGATGCAGTTGGCAGAAACAAAGCAGGTGTAAGACAGTTGAAAAATAAGAGAAGTTGGAGGTGGTGAGAAGAAAGCAGGGAAGGAGAGGTGTATAAACTTTTCCCTATATCCACATGCTGTTAACTCAGAGTAAAAAGTGAAGCATGGACTGTGGTACAGCCAACTTTAAGATGGCAAGAGGCTTTCTCCCTGCCTGCCTCCTTTGAGTGACCTGATATACAAGTAATCACAACCTTCAGATGCTTGATGCTGCTTCGATAAGAGACAACCAAAAAAAAAAGCTAAGAAGTACAGTCAGCCCAATGACGAAGACAAAACATTTTCCTGCCCTTGCCTGTCACTCCTCATTCACTGAAATACCTCATCCAGGAAAAGGGATATGGCAGTATCTGTGCCTGGATTGAAAGAGAAAGAGCAACTCTCTAGAAAAACAGAAATTGCTGGAGAAAGGTCAATTTTAGTTGATATAGAGAACAAAATACATGCAAAGTGAAGAGAAAAAAAAAAGTAAACCTAGTTCAAAAGAACACGCACTTTACAAAATCAAGTACAAGTAAGGAAATGTCAAGTATAAACTTTCTCATGTGATCTTAATTTGACTTTGCCACATACAGGCCAAAATTACTTTTAAGCTTAGTTTATTTTTAAAATAGAGTTCATGACTGAAATTTGAGTTCAAGCCCTTCTTTGCTATCATTTGTATAATTAATTAAATCCACACTAACAAGCCAGCAGTGAACAACATTTCAAAATCTGATATTTTGGAGTAACTAAAGCATGAATATGATTTTGTTGCCTCTAAACTAGTGAATGATAAATAGTTGCTCCCAATCAATGAGACTCATTTGAATGTGGAGTAAATATTTATATCCGAATGATGAATATCTGAAAAACAGATTTATCATGGAAAGTATTACAGCCTGTTAATTGTAGCACTATTCAAGTTGTCACAGAATAACATAAATCACACAAATGTAAATTACTACATTCAAAAGGAAACAACAGGCATTTTTTGATACTTCTTTCAGATTAATTTACTATAAATATCAACATTTTCTGACAGTAAAGTAACATGGAAGAAGAAATGTGACGGATGTGATTAATCAGCATAAAATTACCAGTGGACACTACCTCAAAGAAAATAAACTTCTCTCCTTGCTGATGAAATGAAGTAAACAAACCTCTTTACTCCTAGAATGGAGATAGATGAGCTGAAAATAATGAAGAAATGCTGCAGATTGTTCAGGGCTTCAGAACAGAAATATTGAAGTCCTTTTATTCTCCAAATACTTTTGCTATCATGTATAAAGAACACAGATGAAGTGAATCATATTATTAATCTACTTAAAGCATAATCAATCTACAAGTTTCTGACTCTTACGCTAATGATGTTTTCCCCAACCATATAGAATAATAGAATCATAGAATAGTTAGGGTTGGACTTGCTCTTCCTGAACACCTTGTATCCTAGGCTGCATTCATTGGAGAGTACACTTCACAGTAAAACACTCTAGATTTTATATCTCACTTCTTTGCCAGGATCCTCTAAAGCTTTTAATTAGAATCAAGTATTTTCCCTTTTTCTTTTTTACTTCATATTTGTATATCACACAAAATGGAAATGAGAGGAAAAAAAAAGCAGATAAAAATTAGGAATTCTATCTAAGAATGAAATCTAAATATAGAAATGCTATAATTTTGGCTATTGAGAGTCTTCCCTAGAACATAGACAGTGTGAACTGTAGGTTGGTGGCCCTCAGTAATCAATAACCAAACTGTCAAAAAGTAAGTAAGCGATAATTTGTGGTCTTTGCCTTCAAAAGCAAAGGATGAAACTCACTGCTATAATATACCTGTACATTGAGATAAAAATAGCTCAAATCTCATTTGGAAAATGAAAAATTAGAGTGAAAATTCAATGCTAGAATAGAAATATTAACAATTCTGAGGTCTTATGTTCCAAACTTTTTCTTTTGTATGTAGTTTAGTAATTCAAAGTAGGGGTCTTCTAATGAGAAAGAGCTCTCGCATCAAACCTACTGTTTCCAGAACTGTGTACCAATTGCCTAGAAGGGCCACCTTTGATTTTCCAGAATGAAAACGTATGCTCATGTTGCTTTTTCCTAAACACAATGTCGTGGTTTGAGCCCAGCCGGTAACTCAGAACCACACAGCCGCTCGCTCACTCCCCCCCCCTCCCTTCTTCCTCCCCCCGCTCCCGGAGGGATGGGGAGGAGAATGGGAAGAATGTAACTCCCACGGGTTGAGATAAGAGCAGTCCCGCAACTAAGGTATAACACAAAACCACTACTGCTACCACCAATGATAATAACGATTAGTGAAATAACAAGGGGAGAGGATACAATTGCTCACCACCCGCCGACCGATACCGAGCCCGACCCGAGCAGTGATCTGGGCCTTCCGGGTAACTCCCCCCGGTTTATATACTGGGCATGACGTGCTGTGGTATGGAATACCCCTTTGGCTAGTTTGGGTCAGGTGTCCTGTCTCTGCTTCCTCCCGGCTTCCCCTCCTCCCTGGCAAAGCATGAGACTGAGAAAGTCCTTGGTTGGAATAAACATTACTTAGCAACAACTAAAAACATCGGTGTTATCAGCGTTGTTCCCAGGCTGAAAGTTAAAAAACACAGCACTGCACCAGCTACTAAGCAGGAGAAAAATGACTGCTATAGCTGAACCCAGGACAGCATCCACCCCTTATTCCATACCATTCACGTCATGCTCAGATCCCACATCTCTCAGCACACCATCACCCCTGTCCCATATATACACATATATATACACCCACACCCACACACAGAGAAAGATATCGTTCCCTAGTCCATGGACCAATCCCTGTAAAATTGCTGAACTCATCCAGTCCATGATGTCAGGCTCCATCTCTTGTAATAGTCTTTCAGGGCAGGAGGGACGGTACATAGTGTTGGGTTGTTGCCTGCTGATGATACCGCCAAACTCATTTGGTCACTGCTGAGCTCGTCTGGTTTCCTCAAAATTCATTCTTTGTTGAGGTGATGATCGGAGGGAAGTCAGGGTCAATGGCTGGTGAGCTGAAGATATCTAGCTGGTGGGCTATAAAAGTGTTATAGAGCAGGCAACAGCGTACAATTGAGTTCATTGGCTGTTTTCCCCCAAAATCAAATCCCCTTGAGGTACACATCGGACTTCCCCATCTTCCCGCATTACCCACCAAGTATATCCAGGTCCCTGAGCAAAAGCAACCCCACGAGTGGGTTTGCCTTTACCTGAAGCAGGAATAACCCAGACTGTCTTCCCCAACAAATTCTTTATGTGCACCACAGGAACTTTATCCCCCTCTACGGTACGTAAAAGTTCTGATTGGGCTGGGCCAGCCCTGTTGGCAGATCCCCTACTGTTGACCAACCAGGTGGCTTTTGGTAAATGTGTATCCCAGTGTTTGAAAGTCCCACCACCCATTGCTCTCAGTGTAGTTTTTAACAGCCCATTGTACCGTTCGATTTTCCCAGAGGCTGGTGCATGGTAGGGGATGTGGTATACCCACTCAATGCCATGCTCTTTGGCCCAAGTGTCTATGAGGTTGTTCCGGAAATGAGTCCCATTGTCTGACTCAATTCTCTCTGGGGTGCCCTGCCGCCACCAGACTTGTTTCTCAAGGCCCAGGATAGTGTTCCGGGCAGTGGCGTGGGACACAGCGTATGTTTCCAGCCAGCCGGTGGTTGCTTCCACCATGGTAAGCACATAGCGCTTGCCCTGGCGGGTTGGTGGGAGTGTGATATAGTCAATCTGCCAGGCCTCCCCATACTTGTACTTCAGCCATTGTCCTCCATACCAGAGAGGCTTTAACCGCTTGGCTTGCTTAATTGCAGCACATGTTTCACATTCGTGAATAACCTGGGCAATAGTGTCCATCGTTAAGTCCACCCCTCGATCACGAGCCCATCTATATGTCGCATCTCTGCCTTGATGGCCTGAGGTGTCATGGGCCCACCGGGCTAAAAATAATTCACCCTTATGTTGCCAATCCAAGTCCATCTGAGCCACTTTAATCTTAGCAGCTTTATCCACTTGCTGGTTATTCTGGTGTTCCTCAGTGGCCCGACTCTTGGGTACATGAGCATCTACGTGGCGTACCTTCACCACCAGGTTCTGCACCCGAGCAGCGATATCTTGCCACAATGCAGCAGCCCAGATGGGTCTACTTCTGCGTTGCCAGTTGCTCTGCTTCCATTGCTGCAACCACCCCCACAGGGCATTTGCCACCATCCATGAGTCAGTATAGAGATAAAGTACTGGCCATTTTTCTCGTTCAGCAATGTCCAAGGCCAGCTGGATGGCTTTCACCTCTGCAAATTGACTCGATTCACCCTCTCCCTCAGCAGTTTCTGCAACTTGTAGCAGGGGACTCCACACAGCTGCCTTCCATCTCCGATGCTTTCCCACAATACGGCAGGACCCATCAGTAAACAAGGCATATTGCTTTTCACTCTCTGACAGTTCATTATATGGTGGGGCCTCTTCAGCACGCGTCACCTCCTCTTCTGGTGACATCCCAAAATCTTTGCCCTCTGGCCAGTCCATGATGACTTCTAGAATTCCTGGACGACTGGGATTTCCTATTCGAGCTCGTTGTGTAATTAGTGCGGCCCACTTACTCCATGTAGCATCAGTTGCATGATGTGTAGAGGAGACCCTGCCTTTGAACATCCAGCCCAGCACAGGCAACCGGGGTGTCAGGAGGAGCTGCGCTTCAGTTCCGATCACTTCTGAGGCAGCTCGAACCCCTTCATAGGCTGCCAGTATCTCTTTTTTCAGTGGGAGTGTAGCTGGCCTCGGATCCTTTATATCCCCAACTCCAAAAGCCAAGGGGTCGACCTCGAGTCTCCCCTGGAGCTTTCTGCCAGAGGCTCCAGGTAGGACCATTCTCCCCAGCTGCGGTATAGAGCACATTTTTCACATCTGGCCCGGCCCGGACTGGTCCAAGGGCTACTGCATGAACTATTTCTCGTTTAATTTGTTCAAAGGCTTGTTGTTGCTCAGGGCCCCATTTGAAATCATTCTTCTTCCGGGTCACGTGGTAGAGAGGGCTTACAATCAGACTGTAATTTGGGATGTGCATTCTCCAGAACCCCACAACGCCTAAGAAAGCTTGTGTTTCTTTCTTGTTAGTTGGTGGAGACATTGCTGTTATCTTGTTGATCACGTCTGTGGGGATCTGGCGGCGTCCATCTTGCCATTTTATTCCCAAAAATTGAATCTCCTGTGCAGGTCCCTTGACCTTATTCCGTTTTATGGCAAAATCGGCCTTCAGCAGGATTTGGATTATTTTCCTCCCTTTCTCAAAAACTTCTTCCGCTGTATCACCCCACACGATGATGTCATCAATGTATTGCAGGTGTTCTGGAGCTTGCCCCTGTTCCAGTGCAGTCTGGATCAATCCATGGCAGATGGTGGGGCTGTGTTTCCACCCCTGGGGCAATCGGTTCCAAGTGTACTGGACGCCCCTCCAAGTGAAAGCAAACTGTGGCCTGCATTCTGCTGCCAAAGGGATTGAGAAAAATGCATTGGCAATGTCAATTGTGGCATACCACTTGGCTGCCTTTGACTCCAGTTCATACTGAAGTTCTAACATGTCCGGTACGGCAGCACTCAATGGTGGTGTGACTTCGTTCAGGCCACGATAGTCTACTGTTAATCTCCACTCTCCATTAGACTTTTGCACTGGCCATATGGGGCTATTAAAGGGTGAGCGGGTCCTGCTGATCACTCCTTGGCTCTCCAGTCTGCGGATCAGCTTATGGATGGGAATCAAGGAGTCTCGGTTGGTGCGATATTGCCGCCGGTGCACTGTTGTGGTCGCAATTGGCACTTGTTGTTCTTCGACCTTCAGCAACCCCACAACAGAAGGATCCTCTGAGAGACCGGGTAAGGTGGACAGCTGCTTAATTTCCTCTGTCTCCAAGGCAGCGATACCAAAAGCCCATCTATACCCTTTTGGGTCTTTGAAATACCCTCTCCTGAGATAGTCTATGCCAAGGACGCATGGAGCCCCTGGACCAGTTACAATGGGGTGCTTTTGCCACTTCCTCCCAGTCAGGCTGATTTCAGCTTCCAGCATAGTTAACGCTTGGGATCCTCCTGTCACTCCAGAAATAGAAATGGGTTTCATCCCTTGATAGCTTGATGGCATCAGAGTACACTGTGCACCGGTATCTACTAGAGCCTTATACTTCTGTGGGACTGATGTGCCAGGCCATCTGATCCACACAGTCCAGTAAACCCGATTATCCCTCTCCTCCACCTGGCTGGAGGCAGGGCCCCTCTAATAGTGATCACAAAATTCTCCACTTCTGTCTTGTAGAAAGGGATTAGTATTCCTTATCACAGGAGCTGGAGTAAAATCAGCTCTTTCGCTCCATCTGGGAAACTGCTCACCAGAGACTGGAGCAGCAGCTTTCCTGGGAGGATCATCCTTGACCATTGTTCTCCTCTTCAGTTCACGCACCCGTTGCTCCAGAGCTGAAGTAGGTTTTCCATCCCACTTTCTCATGTCTTCTCCGTGATCCCGCAGGTAAAACCATAAGGTGGCCCGTGGCGTGTACCTCGTATATTTTCTTTCTCGAGCAGTAGGGCGCCTTCTGTTGATAGCTGAGACATGGGTTGGTACGCGTGGGGAGCTGGATAGATCGGATAAATCGTCTCTCAATTGTTTGAACTCCTGGGACAGTTTTTCCACAGCTGAAATGATGGAAGGGGTGAGATTGTCTTCGAACTCTCGGAGTTGACGAATCAGGAAATCCACTGTTGGTGATACTCCGTCATTCCAGGTCATTGATGCCAATGTGTGGGCATATGATGATGGCGCACTCCGTGTAAGTTTCCGCCACATGGGTCGTGTACATTCGACTTCATCTGGATCTACGGATGTGTTCCTGGAATCCGGCCTACGATAGATCATCTCTATAATGGCTGATTCCCTCAGGGACTGGATGCCTTTCTCTATCGTGGTCCAGTTGGCTGAGCGATTCGTAATATCGTCTTTGTAGGGAAACCTTTCCTTCACAGCTGCCAGGAGCCGCCTCCAAAGACTGAGGGCTCGCTTCTCTCTTGCAATCGCTTTGTCAATTCCTCCTTCCTTAGCAAGTGATCCCAGCTGCTTGGCTTCCCTACCTTCTAGTTCATGACCGTCGGCCCCATTGTCCCAGCACCGGAGCAACCAGGTGACAATGTGCTCCCCTGGAAGACGGGTGAAATCTTTTCGCATATTCCGTAGTTCGGTTGAGGTCCGGGGTCGAGAAGTGACCTCTTCTTCTTCTTCCTCTTCCTCTGACCCACGTAGTAGTAACTCTTGTTCAGGTGCTGTTGCATATAGTAATGGCACTGGGTCTTCATCTTTCTTCGCTTCGCGGGTTGCTCTTTGTGCCTTTCGTCTGCTTTTGCTTACAGGGGCAACAGACATTGTCACAAACTGGACATTTGGTTTAGCTGCAGTGTTTGTCACTGTGGTTGGAGTGGCTGCAGTGCCTGCCACTAGGATTGGAGTGGTTGCAATGTCTATTGCTGGGGTTGGTGCAGCTGTTGTGCTTGGGAGTTGAGTAACACCAACAGCTGCATTATCTGTTGCTGTCGGGGTTTGAGTAGCTACTGTGCTTGTCACTGGGGTTGGTGTAGCTGCAGTGCTTGGAGTAGCCATATTGTCTGTTGCTGTCGGGGTTTGAATAGCTACTGTGCATGTCACTGGGGTTGGTGTAGCTGTGGTGCTTGGAGTAGCTATATTGTCTGTTGCTGTCGGGGTTTGAGTAGCTGTTGTGCTTGTCACTGGGGTTGGTGTAACTGCTGTATTTGAAGTTGGAGTAGTTGCGTTGTCTGTTGTGGTCAGGGTTTGAGTAGCTGTTGTGCTTGTCACTGGGGTTGATGTAGCTGCTGTACTTGGAGTAGCTGTGTTGACTGTTGTGGTCAGGGTCTGAGTAGCTGCTGTGCTTGTAGTTGGCATAGCTGCGTTGTCTGTCGCTTTGCCATCAGATCCAGAGACATTTTTTTTTCCCTTTGAAGGTGCTGGATAGTGTTGAGCAGGGCTCTGTAGGCATAGGCCAAGCCCCAGCACGTTGCCAAAATTTGTCCCTCTCTGGTATAACCAGGACGACAGCACACCTCGTTTAAGTGTTTTACTAGTTTTTCCAGATGTTGCACTTGGTCAGTGGTGAAGTTCCAAAGCACTGGAGGGGCCCACTGGCCTAGGTACTTGCCCATACTATCCCACACACCCTGCCACTCATAACTGTCCAGCCTCAGGGAAAATCTCCTGGTGGTCCTCCTATATCGTCGTCTAACCCTAGACCAGATTCGAACCTGATACTGCTGAATTTTTGACATTAAACGAAATAGGATGTTCCTACGACGGGATGGCCGTGGGTAAAACACACTCCGTATGTTTGCCAACATGCTGATCCCCAGCACAATCAGCAGGCAGGTTTCAAGGGTACTCAAAGGCCATCTAAAACCTTCAGAACTCTCAATTGCTGTTGCAAATAGGCTGGTGGGGGAACGGGGGGTGAAAGAGAATGCTTCCTTCGTAAGTTTACCCCCCGAGGAGAAAAAAAAGATATGCAATTGCTAAAATATTTCATTATATACCTCCCAATGTATAGTGGTGATGGCCACGCTGGAAGCACAAACCAGACCAGTTTCATGATCAATGAGTCTATTGTATTACAAGTCATTACCATGAAGTACAGTGAAACAAGAACCTTAGCCCAGGCCCCCCAGCCGATAAACACTAAAACAGCAAATAGTGGCTGTAAGTAAGGTACAACATGCTGAAACTCTGAGATCAAGCGCAACAAGTCTGAGAGCCAAATAATCACCATTGTGATGAGTAGTAACAATGAATGCTTATCACAAATATGATTAAACACACTCTGGTCAGATCTGTCGTTATCTCAACCTTTCGTGCCCCACGTTGGGCGCCAAAAAGAACTGTCGTGGTTTGAGCCCAGCCGGTAACTCAGAACCACACAGCCGCTCGCTCACTCCCCCCCCCCTTTTCTTCCTCCCCCCGCTCCCGGAGGGATGGGGAGGAGAATGGGAAGAATGTAACTCCCACGGGTTGAGATAAGAGCAGTCCCGCAACTAAGGTATAACACAAAACCACTACTGCTACCACCAATGATAATAACGATTAGTGAAATAACAAGGGGAGAGGATACAATTGCTCACCACCCGCCGACCGATACCCAGCCCGACCCGAGCAGTGATCTGGGCCTTCCGGGTAACTCCCCCCGGTTTATATACTGGGCATGACGTGCTGTGGTATGGAATACCCCTTTGGCTAGTTTGGGTCAGGTGTCCTGTCTCTGCTTCCTCCCAGCTTCCCCTCCTCCCTGGCAAAGCATGAGACTGAGAAAGTCCTTGGTTGGAATAAACATTACTTAGCAACAACTAAAAACATCGGTGTTATCAGCGTTGTTCCCAGGCTGAAAGTTAAAAAACACAGCACTGCACCAGCTACTAAGCAGGAGAAAAATGACTGCTATAGCTGAACCCAGGACACACAACTACTCAAGTTATGCCAACAAGTAGTCGCTGACTTACAGAAATGCAGGGTGGTGATATGGTACCATTCTACTCCAGTTTGAGTTCAAGCTCTTTTTTCACGGCTATGCCTAGCAGTGCCAGAAGAAGGCAGAAGCTGAACATGTTTTCTACACCAAATTGCAGTGAAAGCATACACCACCACTTCACAAACAAGCTGTGAATGATCAGTAGATTGTACAAATCTTTCTTAACAATAAGAACTATGTTTAAATTACAAATTTCAGCCTTGAAAAGTGCAAATGCTATACATAATCAAGACTAAGAGAAAAAAATCACAATAAGAAAACACAAAAGTACTTTGGAATGTAATGCCTCAAGGCATTTTTCCCACACAAGGCAAAACTTGCAGGGACAACACTCTGGTCCCTGGGTTAACTCTATTTTATTTTTTCGTTATTCACTGGACATGAGAGGTAAAAATGCTTTTGCAATTATAGAATTGGCCTATAATTGACAATACTAGACTTCAGTTTCTATTGCTGCTACAGTACTTCTATGACAAGCCACTTTATCTCTCTGTGAAGAGTTTATAGTGAGTTTCTAGAGTTCACAATTTTATAAAAATATTTAGAAACCTGTTGCTATATTAGTACAATCCAAGAACACAGCTGAGGTTTTAATTGCAAAGAAAAGAAAGAAAAACCAAACAAAACAACCCACCTTAAAAACTAATTTTTAAACTAGTTTTTAAAAGGACATTAAAATTCCCACACCTGATTTCTGCATGCAGTTATCCCAGGATGGTTAAGTGGGATTGCACTGAGCCGTATTAACATGGATGATCTCAAAGGAGTTACTTATTTCTGACAGTCCTTGACATTCTGTAGAGAGCACTCTTGTCTCCGTGTTAGTCCTGCCTGCAGGAAGGAGCAGGTAGAGAAGCAAACTGTTAGATGCTATTTCAGAAAGTATTTCTGACTAGGAATTAGAAGAAGATAAGAGAAAAGGAAGTATTGAGAGTGTTGCTTTTAATCTTGTGTTTCATCAATGCCTTTGGCTGACAGCTTTCAAACTTGACCTTGTCCCGGCTACTTGTGGCTGTTAGAGAAAAAGAACCCTCTCCTTACTCCACAGAGTCCTGAGCAGACACCTTTAAATTGCATTCTTTACTGCTCCAGGTGGTGCCCCTCCTGTTTTCAGGGGGACTGAAAATGTAAAATAGCAGTATGTAAAAGATAGAGGAAACACAGAGTTTTTTACCTGAAATGTTACAGTTTTTAAACTGAATCAGTGGCAGTATAATAAGCTGAATAGAGTGGGCCACAGCAATTCTTTATTGTGATTCCATGTACATATGTACATAATCCTTAGAAGGGAACAAGGTCTTTCAATGCTAATAGCTGTGCTCACTGTCAACTCTTCAATGAGTCATAATGCTGGATGAGCAGTGAGGTGGACTGAAAACTGGCTGAAAAGCCAGCAGTGTACCTCAGTACTGGGTCCAATCTTGTACAACACAGAGTCACAGAATTATTTAGGTTAGAAAGGACCTTTCAGATCATCAAGTCCAACTGCTAACCCAGCACTGCCAAGTCCACCCCTAAACCATGATCCTAAGCATGTACACATCTTTTAAATCCTGGAGACAAAGCCTTTGCTTATGTAATGTGTTAAGGTTAAAGTTTACATTACCTGATACCTCTACCAAGGAGCTTGCAATCTTTGTCCCTAAGCCTTGAAATGGCTATACAGGCTACACAGTTCATGGTACTGAACTGCTTAAATTCTATTTGATGTGTCTGTAAGTCATGTATATGCTTTCAAGGTAAGGCTTCAAGTATATCCTAGGTAAAAGAAAACAACCTCCTCCCAACTCCAAAAAACCCCTTTGGCTACAATATTACACCAAAGGCCTGTGATCTGTCACACACCTAGCTGGTTCTGTTGTCCTGGGAAGCTGTCTTCAGGAATCACTGTATCATCTGTAGGGATGTTAAAGTTGTATCTCATTCACCTTAATTTCCCTGCTTTGTCATTTTCATGATTAATACATTTGTCTTCTCTTTGAAGATGCTTCATTACTTTCTGGTTACATTAGTCATTCTTGTAGGGTGACTAAAACCCATGACTAAGAAAACATAGATTAGGCTAAAAATAATAAAATACAACAGTAATTACTAGGAAAGTAATTAACATTTACTGATTTTTCACTCTTCCTTTTACATGCTTTACAATTTCTCAGCTTCAGGAAATCCAAATGTACCAGGCTAGTTCTTGTGCATCTCTTTACTTCCAAGAAAAAATAGATGCACAAGAGTGGGAATATTCATTATACAGGCTACCAATTTTCCTCTTAAGGAAAAATTACTACAGTAATCAAAATACGTATAAAAATAAAATTTTGCGGTAAGCACTTTTATTGACTTTGGGTTTTGTTTTTTGTAAAGAAAAGTACCATAACGTTCAACAAAAGATATCGCACTTTCCATGAAACAAATGGATTTCTGTATTTACATTGAAAAGGTTTAGCTGGATTTAATATTTAAAATTAGAAACTACCCTTGGGTCCTTTCGAGGCCTAAGGATATATCCAACAGATTTGATGGCCTGCCTAATAAGAAGGCTTTCAATAACAGTGCAAAATTTAGGCTAGTATGGCTGAATTACTGCAACAGTTACCATGCACCCCCGTAGTCCAGGGCAAGATTACCTTTCCCTTTAACATTAAGTCAAACAGGATTGTATTCAAGCTAAGTGGCAAGATTACACAAAGATTTTGTGTTGTCAGAGTTAAGCCTGTAACAGTAAAGAGTTCATTGCTACATCTTGACTGAAGGAAAAAACTCAAAAGTGGGCTGTTCCTTGGAAAGTGTAGGTGTTGCTCCTATCACTGCTGTTCCATTACCATTTTCTATTACTTCATTCATACAGCTATTTCTTGATGAAATTATTCTTGATATAATAATCAATTACTCAATACAGTTATTTCTATATGTTATATAACAAAATAATTTATTAATATACTTATGCTTTTATGTTATTCCAACTAAAAATAGCTAAATTAATATTACAATAGTGCTTTGGGCATCACTCAGAAATTAGAACCACTCCGCATGATGTGCTGTATAAAGCGAGGATGGTGCTGATCCTAGAGAAGAAGCAACACACAGTGGAAGATGAAAATGGACAGCAAAACTAAATACTGAGAAAAATATGGCAATCTAATAGGCAATATTCCAAGCACTTTGTGTACCAGCTGCTTATAATTTCATGTATCACTCACAGGGAAAGAAATACGGAGAGGAGAAAAATGAACTAGCTTGACTGAATAGCAGCAGTACTTGTTCCCAGATGAGGGAACTGAGGTCAAGAGAACTGATGAAAGACGAAGAGATCTCAGTTGGGACAGTAAATGTAGTGGAATAATTATCTTACTTGTGCTCTTTTTTTTCAGCAATAAGATCCAACTTAAACAAAACTAAATGTCAAGGCAGAAGGTGATAGGAGAGGAAACTGTTACTATTAAGTGAGCATCTAGAACACCTAGAATATAGTACTATCATATTCTATTTCTACTCCAAGTGAAGGAATAATTCATAAGACAAATACTTTCATCTTTTCTCATAACTTCAAAATATATATCATAATAAAAGATTTTGAAGTCCAACATCTAGGAATAGAGAAAAACCCCACAGTAGCAATGATGTAGTAATAATATTGTCAAGGGGTTGTTTTCCACATAATAAAGCACTGAACTTCTTTTTTTTTTGGGCAAGATGCAATTTCCTGACAAAAGTTTCTGTACTATTTAACTGTATTAAACTTCATGAAAGGACACTTTTTGTTCTTTTTCTTTCTTTTTTTTATTTTTACATGTTCATTGAATTACCTTTTATACTGACAGCAAATATTTCCCCCAATTTCAGGCTTTGCTAGGAGGGCAGTCACAGCCTTTCATATCCACCATGAATTCTGTTTAATTAATGAAGGCAATAAATAGAATAGTAACTGTATCTAAATGAAATCACCACTGTTATTTATTTTAAAAAGCTGAAAATAAAACATTGTAGAAAAATCAGAAAATGACAATATCTCTGATTATATAATAGGTCCATTTCTATTCCTATTTTCTCCTATCTTGAATGTGTATGAGGTTTTATAACTGAAGTGCCCTTCCAAGGCGGGACTCTTCGTAGCTTTTACACTAAAGCACATGCCAGGAACATTGAAATGATACTGATAAGCCCAAGTAATCCAAATGAAATAAATGGCAGAAATAATCATCTGGTTTGCATTTTTACTGCTATACAGCAGTAAGACCTTTTCTCCATTTTGCCAAAACAAATGCCATCACTATCACCAAAGCATAGACAATTTGATCATCAGTGTTTTCACCTGTGCTGAATACAGCACCTGCACAGGAAAGACTGCCTGATCTTCCTCTGCCCTATGAAGTTTTCATAAAACCTCTTATAAATTTTCTTCTGTGTTTCTTCGTTACCTTTCCCTACATGTTTAGCTAGGCGTGTGAAATTAGTCTGATTTGCTGAACTAATTTTCTACACTCTTGAAGGTACTTGAATTAATTCCCTATCCTAATTTAGTAAAAGCTGGACATTTAAGGCTAACTGCAAAGCTCATCAACTTGTTCAAACCATCTCTAAAGAGATCAACCTGGCAAGTGGAAGCCAGGTTTGAGGAGTTATTTGCATTAGTTGAGGTGTAGTTTAGAAAGAGACTGGAAAGTAAGCAGATGCATCACTGATCCAATTTTCCTTGAATCATAGACAAGAATGTAGTGAACATTACAGTCACAAAGATCCACAATACAGGCTCATAAAGAAGACCTAACCCACACACTACAGAAAAAGCTTGTCAATGCCTTGTAATAACTGCAAGGTTATTATGATAAACAGAAAAGCATCAAAATCCATAAATGTGCAAAGGGCAGGGAAAGTAAGGAAGGATCAGGTACTGCCTTTCCTATAATCATGTCAAGAGATGAATTAGCATGTAGTAAGCTATGCACACAAAGATAAAAAAGCCTAAATATAACACAAAATTATATTCTTTCTACATAGATCTAATAAGCAAACAGTGTGGAGTACAGTGAATTGCAAACATTACACACAGAGTTCCAAAGGAATACACCTCTGAGAAGCATAAAGTGTTCATCTCAATAAACACTACAAATCAACTGAAGAGTATTGTATTTTCCCAGGATCTTAGCATTTTGTCTTACCTCCACTATAGACAAGAGACCCTTTGAAATGTTGATAAAATTCCATTTTTTACTAACTCCCCTAGTGACAGAAATGACAGATACCTCCTTTGAAATGGTAAGAATCTTTTCACTCAGGTCCCCACACTGATAATGCACAATCTTAGCTCCCTTTTTTATTAAATTATAACTTGATTAAAAAGTTGATAAATGCTTAAAATTTTCTGTAATGAACAGCATCAAAAAACGGCGTTATGCTCTGTAACTCCTCTTTGACTTTTAGTTTAAGTTAGTAGTAGCCAAACATGCTGGTGCATCAACAGGTTCCACTGTGGTTGTTACAGCCTGCATAAAATCACCTTCACATCCCTGCCAAAGAAAATGAGTCTCATTTCCTATGCCATGCTTCTCATGGTGTTTCTGCACCAAAGGTAATGAAATTGTTTGATGATACAGGCAATAAAGGTGATGTAACAACTTAGAAGTTGGACAGCTACTATTTGAATATCATGGAGGCTCTTTATAAAGCACTGGAGCTTTTCCTTCTATATAACTAAATATATAAATAAAAATAAATAAATAAATTTTAAAATAACTAAACCCCAGCAGTGTCCACCTCTATGTGGGGTACTATAAAACTCATCGTAGACATCTGAGGACCAATGCGTCTTTGTTATTTTATCCTGCTGTACTGAGTTCAGCTGTAGCAGTCATTTTTCTCCTTCTTAGGAGCTGGTGCAGTGCTGTGGTTTTCACTTTCAGCCTGGGAACAAGGCTGATAACACTGATGTTTTTAGTTGTTGCTAAGTAATGTTTACTCAGATCAAGGACTTTGTCAGTCGCATGCTCTGCCAGGAAGGAGGGGAAGCCGGGAGGAAGCAGAGACAGGACACCTGACCCAAACTAGCCAAAGGGGTATTCCATACCACAGCACGTCATGCCCAGTATAGAAACTGCTTGGGTTGTGCTGGGTATTGGCTGGCAGGTGTGAGCAATTGTATTCTCTCCCCTTGCTATTTCCCTTATCATTATTATCACTGGTGGTAGCAGCAGTGGTTTTGTATTATACCTTAGTTACTGGACTATTCTTATCTCAACCTGTGGGAGTTACATTCTTTTGATTCTCCTCCCCATCTCTCCGGGAGCGGGGGGAGGAAGGGGGGGAGTGAGCGAGCGGCTGTGTAGTTCTGAGTTACCGTCTGGGCTTAAACCACGACACCTGCTCTTAACAGCAGGTGGAAAGCAGTAAGGGTAGAATCCTAAAGCAGAAGAAAATATTGTTGAAATACAGTCATTCCAGTGATATAGGAAAAGTGAAATTAAAATTTATTCAAGGCATATGCTTGAGTAGATGTACAGCATATGATCATGTGAAATACCAATGTGAGCTTAAAAGCTCCCTGCAAATATGAAAGCTAAAGACTGCTGTTTTCAAAAAAGCAGCTCCTGAGCAGACCTTAAGTGACAATAAACCCCAGTTCTCACCCAGAGAGATTCAATTACTTGTCAGATGAAACAGTATCAGACAACCAAATTAGATCCCAATTTTTCTGCAAGAAATAAATACAAGGAAAGACATTCAGGCAAGAGGACTGTGCTGTAACTGCAGATAAAGATGTCCTGTAAATACAATACTACAACTTGCCTACTGGTCTATAAAAATGCAGTACTTGCTATGAGTTAGACAATAGGTGTGCAGTCTACTGGATATAAAACATTAATCTGGACTTTCATAACCTAAGGTGCAAAGTTGCATTTATATGAAAAATCAGTCATGCAGGACACACTGAACTATTCAATTTTCACCAAGAAACATCATCCTAATAAAATACTAGCAAGGCTAGGTTGCAGTATCCTGGAACACCAACATCTCTTTACATTGTTCCTTGGAGTTTACACCAAACATGCCACAGTAAGGTATACGAACTAATTTTTTAGCTCAAGATCTGCAGAAGATTGTTTTTTTCAGCTGACAATCATATTCACAGACAAGAATTTACAATAGGTTCAATGAACTCCTACAAACAGGAAATTATGTTTATAAATAAAACCTACACTGTTCCAGGTAGAAAGCCGATACCATCATGGTGTTACTCGACAAGAACTTAAAACTCAGCTCTGAGATGTAACACAGCTCATCTTATATTGTGGGCAATTTTGATGATTTAGACAACATTCTACAATACAATGTGGAATATACCCCCAATATTATTTCATTTATAATTTAGAACTCCAATAATTCTAGATATAATAAAACAAGCCACAGGCAATAGAAGGAAATAGAATTTCAAAAGATTTCTAGTCCCTTTTACATACCTTATAATGCCCTCAATAACCCATATAAAACTTAAAATACCTTTCCCAAAAAATTCCAAACTTTACAAATTAAAATACACCCGAAGAAGAAATAAGACAGAAAGGATAGAAATAAGAGCACCTTTATTTTGCAGAAGCTTCCCCAGTAAGGAATCTTTTTGGTGAAAATACATAGAGCAACCACGCTAAGATGAAAGGAGAGAAGCTAAAACAAAGAAACAAACTCCAGCTTTTCCCTGCATGAAGAAAATTCTGTCCTGATTCTAAAACTGGTCGTTGCTGTAACCCTGATGTGTATGAGAACATACACTAACCAAGTAGCTGGAAGATTTTTATAAGCATTAGAGCAACAAGCTAACTGAGGTTTGCCTCTTGTGTTCCAGAAGACACCAGACAAACTATGCACCAAGCAAAAGGTTATGCCTCCTTCTCCCACGTTTAATATCATCACTGGTACAAGTATCACTTCAGTCAAGAAAATTGTTCATTTATCTAGAGATTGAAACAGCTCCATTTAGGGTATATGTTCTTTCCAAGATCATATTGCCCAAAGGAATTATAGAAAAATTTGTATTTGTGACCTACTGTGTCCAAGTTAATTATTGGAGAGCTAGAAGGGAAAGGACAATTAGAATAATTATATCTTAAATCATAGAGTCATAGAATCATAGAATAGTTAGGGTTGGAAAGGACCTTAAGATCATCTAGTTCCAACCCCCCTGCCATGGGCAGGGACACCTCGCACTCAACCATGTCGCCCAAGTATCTGTCCAACCTGGCCTTGAACACCACCAGCTCAAAATTCACCAACATTAAATGAATTATCTCAGGGGAATTCCTTCTCCTTTACAAACTGGTACATAAAAGCCTGTCATTTGCAATACATTTTCAGCCCTGTAGCTGTCATCAATAGCCTACAGTCAGAAAAGATATCTTTCTTGAAGGATGCAGTGAACGTTCTTACAGGATGTAAAAATGCTGAGATCAAGTGCAGTGATGTTCTAGTACGCTAGCGCAGTGACAGCAACAAAACTTGTTCACAGCTGCTTGTAATTGAAATTAGGAGCTTATCATCTCTTAAGCTTATCTATTTAGGTGAACAACACTGAAGTGATGGACTCCATGGAATAAAATACAATTCTGATAACCAACTGGCAGAAGGATTATCATCCTATTATTCAGCTCTTCACTAGCTCTCTATAGAAATTGGAATTATACCAATGTGTCTGTTAGTGTTTTCCTGGAGCTTTAACTCAATTGGCAACTGAGCAACTACTTTTATTTATTAATCTATCCACTGCTACATTCCAGGTCACATTTTTTCCTTTGAAGTTGCCTAACAGACAATAACTATTCCAGTAGAATTTCCTTTTTAAGTTTCTACAAAAATATTCGGGCAGCAAAATCCACATGATTCATGAAAATAAATAAAATCAATTAAATACGTTCTCTTACCATTTTAATAAAATAGATTTTCTGCAGTGGGATTTTCAAATAGTTGAATAAATTAAAAAATAATAATAAAATTAATAAATATATACATTTATTTCTTATTTCTGTTGCATTAAAAATTGTCAAATACTCCACGAATTGTTCTAATAATAACCACTGGAATTCTTAATTATATATCGAAACTCCCTCTTTTGACAATGATTGATAAGATTGACAAGGGTGAGGAGAAATTCATGCTACTAAGAAATACCTCAAGAGTTCAAAGACGCATTGCTGCCATGGTGATGACATGCATAGAGAAAAGCGTTAGGAAGAAAGTATAGACAGATAACAAGACTTCAGTTTGACCTAAATTTCTTCGTATACAATTGGGTAAGCTCACGTCCCTGCTTATGCACTTCTGGATAAAAGCAACTCTAATTATACAGAATTTCATTCAGTATTTTGGTATCTACTTCTATCAGTGCAGGTTTTCTTACTCATAAAATGTAACTGCATAGGTAGCCCAAGCAAAATTTTCGTTCCCCCAAATCAGTGCAGTAGTCCGGGTACTGTGGGTCTCCACAAATTTCCTGTACTGGAGTAAACCAACAGGAGTTCAATTCAGATCATTTTGTAACATTTTCAACACACATCTCTTGGTAATAGGTCTTAGGTAGTGTTTAATAAGATCAGTTACAGGCATGTTCATAATTGCATAATGGAACTTACTCAAGGTTTGTCCTCCATTTGAATTGAGTTCTGTTGCAAGACAAGTCAATGTGCTTGATCATATTCAGATGCCAGCTTGCTCATACATGTGTTTTTTCACCACGGTGCCTGGCCTGACTGTCTGCTTGTAGAGAGACAGAAATGGGAACCTGCATCCCCTGCATCCCAGACATACTGAAACAATACAAGTCTGGGAAATTTACACTTGTTGCTTGGAAGTTAGGCAAGTGGAAAAGTATGAATGTCACATTGATATTGCTTTTAACCTGTAATCCAGGGACGTGCATATATGTTTGACCTACCAGTTTGACGCAGTTACCTTCTGATTCAGTTAATGAAGATTGCATACCCTATAAATCCCATTAAAGTTTTATTAATTAGAAGTTGTTATTCTACATCTCCTCTTTCTAATTCAACTAGTGCTCATTGTGATTGTGTTCACTGTTCATTTTGCCTGTGTGCTGTTCTAAACCAAAACAAATATGTAAGAAACATAACAATAAATGAAATTTTATTTTATGCAAATACACATGCAGAACTCCTACTACAGCTCAGATGGGAAGGCTCTATTGCTGACAGGTTTTCTTTCTTTTTTTACACAAAATAGTCTCCTGCATGTAGATGACTAAGAACTCAGGCGCAAAAATACCCATTTCTTCTGTTGCACTCACCTGCTTTACCAGTGGGATCAGAAGTTATGTGAACAACCAACCTTTATCTGGATGTTCCAGAATAATTTCACACGACAGTGTTTCGTGATAAGGACAAAGAAGAAAACATTTTTTTACCCCTCTTACTTCCTGACACTTAGAGGACACAAGCAAGACAGAAAATTAGAGACTTTAGGAAGGAAATAATGATAACTTCACCTGCTTTGAAGGAATACTTGAAAATATTTTGTATTCACATACTAAATTGTGTTATTCAAAGTTGATCATCAAACTTCAGCAGCTGATATATGCTCCCAGTAATATTTGCAATGAAATTAGCAGGCTTATATTCTAAGCAAAGGTATTAAGATAGTAACATGCCTGGATGTCTCAAAGCCAGAACTATTAAATTGGGTTTCACTGGATACCCAGAACAGGATGTTATTTTTTTACTATACATTGTGACTTAGATCTGATGCCAGGACCCTCTTTTTCTATTTGTCACTGGCATAATTTCCATTTAGAGGTTCAATATTACATTTTTAGTGGAGTAAATATGAAACGTCCAACAGAAATGGTTTTGACTGGGATTGCAGGATAATTGGTGATACTCAACATTTACAACCTTTTTCCAGTCTTACATGCATCCCTGAAGAAATGGAAAGGTAAAAGAAAGCACAAGAAACAAACGGAAGAAGTTGACTCTTATTTTGATGGCAACCAATTCTGTTTTCATTGATAATGAATTGGATTTGGGGAGGTAGAACAGGATAACAATCTAGGCAACATTTAAGCTTTAATCTGACACACTCTTTTGTACTTTTTGAGTTATACAGTTGGAGAAGTTCTGTGTATTAGCAAATCCAGATAACAAAGAAAAGGCAAACTTTCCCAGCCACCCATGGGAATGCATGCAGAGAAGAAACACAGTTCTATCTTAGATAAAGAAACCAGACTGTCTGGGCATTTTTTAATAGTCTTGCTGCCTGTAACTTGCCTGCAACTTCAAGCCTTTTAGTGCTTCCTTGTGTTTGCAAGAAGGGATATATTCAAATGAACACACAGGAGGTAAAGAAGTAAATGATAACTATATTTTACGTGATGTGTTTTGGGTTTTTTTTTTTTTCTTTCCCTGAATAAAATAGTTTTGAATATCTACCTTAATTTAACTTGAAAATCTGAAAGTATCTAGAGCTAAATATGATTTTCAGCTGAAACCTGGAATTTTGATTAACAATTAAATAACAACATTGACTACATTTTCTAACCAGCATCTTTTCGATACAGTAAGCATATCTGTATGCACATATCTAGACCACACATCATTTTATTTAAACTTTATTTAAATTCTTGTTTAAATGTAAATTTTATTTAAATAAAATGATGTTCAAATTCAAAATCAACACGAACTAATTAGTTTCCCACTACCGTTACTAATATTGCATCTGGCACTTCAGACACATTAAGTTCATTTGAAATTGCATTCATTGATATTCTCTATTGCTTGAACATCTTAGCAGTATTTGTTTTCTTCCATTTATGTCTGACATAACTTAAAAGTGACATGCAATCATAAGGAAAAAAGGTGGTTAGTGTTTATTGTCACAGCTGGTGTGAAATTCCCTCTTGGCCTTGCCAAGAGGGAATTCTATATCTGGAAACAAAGACATTCATTAAACAATTTGGAATGCTAGCTAACTCATTTTCAAATGTTTTGTGCTTAATTCCTTCAGCAGGTAATGATATTTAGCAATATTGATATTGGCATTTTACAGCCATTTCTATGGCATGATTAACTTTCTCAGTTCTGTTATTTGAAAAATATTCAAATAGGGTGGGTAAATTGGAAATATTATTGACTACTTTCAAGCTCTGAAAAGCCAGATTCTGCTGTGTTTACACATTTCAAGTGGTATCTCATACATACTTTCATAGATTCCTATGGCTGCCTTTTTAGATGAAAGGAACAAAGGCAGTAGAAATAGGCCATAATCTTTCATCACATTCTACTCTACTTTCAATAATATATTCAACAGATTTATATCAGCATTACTGAGAATCGAATTATTAGGGCTATTTGCCATCTGCATTTCAAGCTTAAATATCAAAGGTTAGTCGTGAAAATACCTGCAACAAACATGCCTTTCTACTGGGGTAAACATCTTCAATGAAGAGCATCTTGTTGATTTTCATTCAACATAATGATATTGGGTTTTATATTTGTGGATCATATTAGTGCTTAGCATATAAGAGATAATGTCAAGTTTATTTTCAAATGGAATTATGTCGATCTATAATAATATATCTAATTTATATTTTTACAATACATTGCTATATTTGTTTACACATTAAATTCAATTATGGTGCTTTTATCTAAAAAATTACACTTCTACCTCAGCTTTATACCCATTAGAATTCACACCGTGATCTCATTGAGGGATTTTTAATTCCTACAGGCTAATTCACATACACATACATGCACTGGCAATAAAAATGTTTCATTGATCTTTCATAACTGTGGAAGGAGCTATATATAGATCATGCTATTGCAGGCATATGTTATGCTTCCAGGAGGGTCTGATTAGATGAGATACTTGGAACAATTCCATGAAACAACAAATTGAGATAATGAGTGTACTGAATAACTAAAGCCTTGCAGACACTTATGGACATGCTTAACTTCATGCACACCGCTAATCCCATTTAAATTAGAGTATGCCTTTGCATAGACAACACAGAGGTAGATGCTAAACCAGATATTTATATTGCATATTAGCAGAGTATCTGTGTACTCTAGAGTCCTTATAAGTTTTATCTATTTACCAGCCCTCTGAGATGGAAAGTAATGCATTCATTTTCAACAGAACAGACAATGTAGAATGCTGTGGCTGAACCAGATAATGAACTCAAATCTCACAAGTCCCATTAAATTACTCTATCTACTAGATTATACTTGCTACATCAGAGCTCACAAAATATTCCCAAGTCATACACAAAGAGACATTTTTAGTTTTGTCAAATTTTCCTAAAACATTGCTAATGATTAGCTCTTTTTTTGCTACCTTGAAATTACCCCATTAAGTATCATCCAGTATAAATTCATACTTTGAATTTTTCAGTAATACTCTGCCGTCTGCTTACAAACAATCTGCAAGAAGCTGCTCCTCATCTCCTCTCTCAGATGGGGACTATCTGAAATAGGAAAAATGAATGGGACAAATCAGCAGGAGAACATTGCCATAGACATTCCCTAAGTGAAGGCACTCTATTTTTTTTTTTTCCATAAATGATCAACTAAAGATGAATGCCCTTTTGCAGCTAGAGTTCGATGTCAATAATGTCTATGTCAATGCAATGTCTTAATTAAACTTCTATGTCAATATCTTTTATATCAACATAGAGGCATTTATGGAAGCAAATTAAAACCTCTGATTACTAATATAAAATATTATATTTTAAAAGACAAATTTCAGAGGAGACATAATTATGGTTTTATTACATTAATGGAAACTTAGCAGCTGTGACTTAGAAAGAAGTTTCTGCTGAAAGGAATTTTTTTGAGTTTGGCCTGTGAAAGAGTGTGTCCATGAATTATCTGCCATGATGTCAGAGAACACTGATGAAAAGGAGGTATATAAGAAACAATACAGGTTAACTGGTGTACAGAAAGCAACATTAGGGCCTGGGGTTTGGGTGGTTTTTTTTCATGACACAGCAAAAAGGGACTATTTAATAAAAAAGGAGAAGTGGAAAATTGATAATAACTAGGTTTTTTAATCGTTACAAAGGTCAAGAGTTCAATAAAAATGAACATGAAACTGTACAGTTGTGTAAATATCCAAGAATGTGATAATAAAATTGCAGGAGATCATCAAGCATCACTTTTTAAGTTTAGATTCTAAGTAAGTCAATTTAATCTACTGAAGATTCAATGTGACCTAATGTGGGTCCTATTGTTCCCCATCTGTCTGCAGAAGCAATCTTACAGCTTTCTTTGAAGCATCTAGTCCTAGTTACTACCAACAAGCATGAAACCATTGGGATATCTTTTACTGATATGTGATATAATTCATATAATTATAGCATATTTACAGGATTTTAGTAACTCCACAGGAAAGATAGATAAAAATGTTTAATCAGATGTATCTGTGTCTTTGCACTGTTACTTACTAAGATTTCAAAATATTCTGCTATCTATCTTGCTTGAAATATGCAGGTTGAAGTTGAAAAAAACAACTGGAGTGTATACCAAACACACACAGAAGAGTGTCGCTGTTAGAGAAAAAAATACTTTCCCTACAAGGAAATAGCATTATCATCATCATCCACAGTGATACGGGAGTTAGAAGTGGCTCTCTAGTTTACAATGTGTAGCAATTTCTTGAGCAGTATGCAAGAGACTACACATAAATCAGTTTAGATCATTAGATGCTAGGCTTCAGAATAGGAAAACATTTGAGATATAATACTACATTTCAAAGTGGATTTCTCCCTTTTGTGAATCAGTGTTCTCAAAGCCTTTTTCAAAGCTCTAAACTCATTGTAATGATTGGCAGAAACAAGTCAACTCAGCCTCTGATCAACTGAATTGGAAGAAAACTAAGTGACAGTTGCCTTGGGTTAACCAGCAGAGCTGATGTTCATTCAACAATAGCAAAAGAGTCAGCTGAAATGTTTACCTCAAATACCTTGTAAACCTCCCCAGTGTTCTTGGAAATTGTGGTAAGGATTATGGTTTGTTACTAACCTTTTCCTGATTTATCCCAGTAAGCAATAGAAGAAGACACCTTTCAATACACAACCTCACAGAAGACTGATTTTGGAAATAATGATATTTAATGTAGTCGATGATTTTCATTAACTGCATTATTGCAAATATCTTAAATTTGCAATGATAAACACAATGATGAAATATCCAATAAACTAGCATCTCCAGAGAGCCCCTTACTGTGAAAAATGGTGCAGGCTTTAGTATAAGAGGGTATATTTATTTTAATCAATATCTGCCATGGACTTGTGATTTTGTCAAAGTATTACAACTTCTTCAGGCTTTGTCTGCAGGAGAAATCTAGTGTAATACAACAAAACACAACCAGGGCAATTCACCTGCTGAATCGGAGCTTAGTTTCGATGTTACCACAAGAAACCATCAAATCATTCTGCAGTGTCACTTTTGCCACACTAAATACACTGAACTCAGGAGTAGACTGCAAATTGGCATTGATCTTGCAGAAAACATGTCATATCACAGCTGCTTAGTTCACAGAGACACTGTGGACCTCCATGTCCTTCCCAAAAGATATTAGATCAAATATGGTACATCACGAAGCAGAACAGGTAACCTCAGGCATTGCTGCTATCACCACAGTCAGGATTTTGATGCACAACTGTTTCGCTCAAGCTCTAGAGCCATTTCCTAACATGAAGCACCTTCACCCAGAGACATTCACTACAAAATGCTGCTTTAGTAAATGTGTACAGAGTTTTGACAAGGTTAGCAGCTAACAGTTAGAAGAGAACCTCTGTGAAAGTAGTATGTGACACTGGAGTTGTCTTCACTGTGAGAAAGAAGGTATTTGAGAAAGAAGGTATTTTGGGGAACTACAGGCAATTAAGTTACTACAATAGCCTCTTTCTTACTGTACTACCTTCAGCTTCCTCAGCATTTAATTCAAATTCAATGATAGCACAAATGGCACCATTTTGTCAGCGATACAGGTCTTCATGTGTAAAAATAATTTGTATCACAATTTCATCATCACTAAATGAAATGATATATGATAGTGGGAAGACCAAAGGTTAAAATCCAGGTTAAAAGAATCAGCACCATATACCTGTTTGTCCGTTACTTGCATTAGGGATAGTGTCTAAGTGGCCTGCACTTCACCTAGTTCTGGAGCCCATTGTTTCTTATTGGTTAAGGGTATACAAAAGTCTTACACAATTCATAGCTACAAGAGCATAGATGAAGTTTCAGTCATTTCAAACCAGCACAAATTCTATGAGTACTAAGGCAGTGGATAGGTAGTGCCTCAGAAATTACATGTGGTTTATGTCATGGCATTCATCACAGTACATGAAGTGTATCAGCCTTCATTCTGCCTTTTCAGTCTCAGCTACAAACCCCCAAATTTTGCAGGTGACACGAGGAATCCGTCTAATGAACTTTATAGATTAAAAAATAATACCTTCATTCAACAGGACTTTTTACTTGAAGGGATTTACATTGCATGAGAGAGGGTGTCCAAACAGTCTCTGTAACCAACATTTGGTTTTATGTTTAATGTCTTATACGTGAGACGATGGCAGAGTTGAGGATAGCAATTACAGATGAACAAATATAATAAATGCAATACAGGAAGCGTTTCCTTTTCAAGAACAAAATTTCAGCCTAATATTCTGACCCTGAAGTCACACAAATTAAAGGCCAGTGGCTATTAAGTTAGGCTATGCAATCCCTGCAGGACTGCATGCCAACACATTCTATTCCAACAGAGATGCACAAACTCACCTTTTGTATAGTATAATCTGACTAGTCTTTTGGTACTATACATCAGTCATTCTTCCCTCATACAAAAGGTATTTCTGGAAATTTCATCATCACTAAATGGCATTTCTTAACTTACTGACTATTGAAATAATAAGTCATACTCAGATTGCCATTGACACAAAACAGTATGAATTTCCTTAATTCTCTGTGATGTTTTTGTGGAGTAAGGATTTCATTAAAATAATAGAGGATCCTAATTTCAAAAGGATGTGCAACTGCCTTAATACTAGTGATAAAAAGACTTAATTCAGAATTTTACACAAGGATGGGTCCTGTGACTTCTTGCAAATTTTCCATTATTTTCCATCTGTAAATTTTTATAAAAAGATGCTAAATACAATTTGTTTATTGGGTTTTAGTTCTTAATGCTGACTAATTTTTTTTCTTTTTCCTTCCAAACTACTAGTAGTAGAAGTATGACTTCATTTTGGTGACACTACCACTTTAAACAAGATTGGAAGTTGTCCATTCTTTAAGTTTTGCTTCCTATTTGCCTTTTACAGCACCGTAGATGTTTTCCAAAAAACATAAAACAATTTCCAGCGCCATAGCTCCCAAATTAATCATGTTGTAAGTAGCATCATTGCTTCTAGCCTGATACATTTTCTACTCATATCCTCTTCCTCTTTTATCTCAGATTGTTACAAGGCACAAAACCCACTTAATTATATCTATTTTGTTTATTTTGTATTTTTCTCTCAAGAGAAACAAGCAGTCTGGAGTACAGCTGGGTTGCCTAAAATTAATCAGGAAACTTGAAAGATGCCAAAATTGATTGAAAGGGAATATATATTTTTAATTCCAAAAAACTTTTCTAACAGGTCATTTTAGATTTTTTTGTTTAAAAATCAAGAAACACAGGAAATATCCTGAACACAAATTTAAGAGAAAAAAATCTTTTTTTTTTTCTGACCAGTATTAATGAGTAGTTCTGATCAATCCAGAATTCTCTGCGACAGCTGACGAGCGAGACAGAAAAAGAGGCATTTGAATTTACTTATGGTAATTTCTCTTTAAGTCTTGAACTAGAGATGGATAAAATTAAGTTGAAATCTCAATCCCATATTAGAGTTTAAAGAATAAGGTGTTTGTAATTTGGATCCAAATTCTGAAATATTTTCTCATGCCCAGCTTAATCTCACAACTCGATAGGCTGCCCTGTTCTATACGCAGCTAATGAACGATCACGGCTGGAGGTGGCTGGAAATCAGCCAACAACCTAATAAATAGGCTTGTCAGGAAAAGGGAAAATGAGGCAGAGCTGTGGTTTGTGGTACATAGGCTGCAGTGTGTTGACAAAGTGATAATGGTAAAAAGTACATCTGTGGGGAAAAAAAAAGGCCCATGTCTTTCCTTTTGATCTTCAACTGTTAGCAACCTCCTCTGTTTTGTTATCACTACTAAATTTTCATGCTCTAATTGTTAACTATAGTAATGTCATTGTTCAAATACCTTCAGATTGTTTCTCTGAAAAATCTTCCCTGGATTTTTACTTTAAAATCAGTATCATATTCCTTTTACATCTATTTCACAAGTGTAAAAAGCATTTGGCATTTGTAAAATAACTAATTTGTTTCAACTGTTACATGTTTCTTTTATTAGTTGTCCTTTGAGATCTAAGTCATCTAATTCTTTAGGGACAGATACTTCTCTGGTTTACAAGAGAATTTTCACTGACATCAGTGAGAGATGGACTGGTGGATTTATGGCAGAATAAGACTCTAAGTATCAAGATTGTTCATTTGGGACTAGGTTGGTTTTAGCTTTTAGTGCTCTTGGGCTGTGGAAGCAGCTTCTTACTAATCAGTCACGTCAGCCTATTAAAGCTTTTAAGTTTTGACTTCTCTGATGGTTTGGACTTCCCAAAAGAAACACAGAGAGAAAAACTATACAAAACTCCCCCTTGGTTGTCCACTAATAGTTCAATTAAATTTCAGGCTCCATTGTACGAGTTTCATTCCTAAAACCGAATCATTTCTTTGCCATTTTAGTATGTTGAGGAAGACACACAAAAAGCAATGTTGATTATTTCCTCAGTCCAGAGAATTGAGGGCTAATTTTGTCCAGGTAAGAATCACATAGAAGTAAAACAGCATTCTCTTTATTTTCAGTTCTGTACATAGCTTACAACCTTCCAGTCGATAAGTTACAGTGTATGCATGTGAAAAGCATATCTCTTGAGGCTTGGAACTAAAATATTTTGTTTGGTAGTTGTAGGGAAGATTAGAAGCATTTTAATCAGATAAAAGGCTGCCGCTCTTGTCTCCACATAAACATGGTTAGTGAAATTAGTTTGCTAGTTAGAGAGTAGTTAGTTAAAAAAAGTAAAATATTTAAAATATATATAGAATATTCTGCAGTTGGCAAGCTGAAATTTAACACGTTACTACTATTGCTCAAGTAGAGAACACGTGGTTGAAGATGACAATACAAAGCAAAGATTAGCACTCAGCTACACCCCTTGAGTTAGTGGTACCACAGCTCTCATCAGCAGTCTCAGCAGTTCCACTTGCTGTCAGTTCTGAGTTCTAGTGTCACGAATTTTATGCTCCCTGTGGCTCCTAGGGAGGTAACAGTCTTAGAACAGCAGACCAGTTTTTAACAAAAGTTTCCCTGATTGTCCAAAGCTACAGAAAGAACTGGTTTCCCTCTTTTGTCTGATTCTTCATGGGAAAAGATGTTTTGCCAGATTAGTCCCCACTTTCATGGAAACACACAAAGGAGATGGTGCACAGTAAGTGGAAAAGAAAACTTATAATTTTATCAGTCACAATTTAGGTCCCTGATTCTCCAAGACTGCACAGAAAACCTGTAGATTAAAGAGCAGGAAGAAAATTAGCATAGTGCTACTACAGAGACAGCACCGTGCATTATTCACTATTGCTGACTGAAGAAATAAGAAGCTATGGTTTAGGGTATGATTTAAGATTATTAAGCCACATGGCTTTTTCTAATATGACTTTTTAACTCTCAATAACTTCTGATCTTGGAATTCTTTCAATAATCTTACAATAAGCATTAGGAACTTTCCTATTGCTCACCAGTCCTTCTAAGAACCAGATGGATTAACTGAAAATGTACTCCCCTCTCAAAAAGGTGATTATTTGCAGCAGTCAACAGCAATTTCCCCATATTTTTGTGTTTAACTGCACTACACAGAATGTCTAACCACGCCAGAATATATGGATCTTTCACCATTCCCTTTATTATGTGATCCAAACGTCACTCTGATCTATTTTAAACCTGCAGCACATTAAATATTTGTGACTTTTAGATAGTAAGTAGGGCAAGTTATTTTCTGAGAAAATAGTATTTACACTGTGCTTGTGGGTGGTTGTTTTTATTTCTTGATGTATTCCACAGTTCAGAATGCGGAATAGATTCAGAATCAGAATGTTGGGTTTTCCAGCCCTGTGGCATGTGGCATATGGCATAGGGATTTACATCTCTTTAGAACTGACAGCAACTGTCAAGAGCAGTGATCCCTAGTTGACAGTGACAGCTGACAAAGGTCATTCAAGAGTTAAAGATGAATAAAAGGTTCTAAAATACGGATGTGGAAACAGTTCTAAGGGAGTGAAGCAGGTTTGAAGATGTGATATCCCATTTAGCAAAATTTAGACTTAAAATTACATTCTGATGGGTAATACCCAAAGCAATTTCCTAAAAGAAAAATTATTACAGAAAACATAAGATAGTAACACAAGTTACACAGTAGCTAAAGCTAAGGGAAAGTCATTCTCATATGTGCTGCAGTTTGAAATCAGTCTTGATAGATTGTTACCTGCATAAAGTAAAAACAAAACAAGAAAACCCCAACAATACCTCACCCAAAATATTACACAAGACCAGTTATTTCAGTTATTTTTCTCAGTATTTCTGCATATTCACCAGAATGAGTGGCCAAGCATAATTTCCCTGAGGGACTCAGTTATGCTTGACAAATCAGAAAAGAGATGATTTTGTGAATATACTCTTGAAGCACCAGCTCACTGTCATATTTATATTCACATTCTTGTTTGCTTGTGTTAGCTTTTCATATGTGGAATAATATTAATCTTTCTAGAACCTGAAAAAAACCCTATATTCAACATCTTCTTTTCCCCTAACTATTATAGCAGAGACTTATATAAAGTGAATTGGAACAAAGGGACCCTTTTAAAGCAAGACATGACTAAACAGATAAATGTAACGAATATCAGAGTAGTGAATTTCCTTCAATGCACTGGTTTAGTCCACTACTCTGCCAATTGAACGACAAAATTAACATCACAGTTGTACCTCAGAGAAACGTCTGTGGAGGTTTACCTGGGTAAGGTAAGACACCTGGCAGAGTTTTCTTAGACAGCCAATATACTCTGTGTACTCTACTGAAATATTATCCCAAAGATAAAATACTTATTTTAATGAAATAAGCAAGTAACTCAGGCTTCGTACACTGAAAATACTCTAAATATTCTACCTTTTCACAAAACTGCTTAAAAGGAATTTATTAGGTCCTACTTTAGTCGAATTGTAGTTGACTGCAGATCAGAGACTGATTGATTCAAAAGACTAAACTATTTCCTACCATGATTCTCATCCATTCCTTACAACATGATCAGAAACTTCCTTCAAGTTTCCTCTTTCCATCATGATTATTCCTGTCTCAAAAAAAGTGCAGCAGGAGGGCCAGGAGACCTCCATGGATGGACAAGGAGCTGCTGAGGAAACTTAGAGGGAAAAAAGAAGCTTATAGAAGATGGAAGCGAGGACAGGTGGCCTGGGAAGAATATAGGAGCATTGCCCGGGAAGCTCAGGGCCAGGTTAGGAAAGCTAAGGCCCAGCTAGAACTAAGTTTGCAAAGGATGTAAAAGATAACAGGAAAGGATTCTATAGATACGTAGCAAATAAAAGACAGACTAGGGACAACGTGGGCCCTCTCTGGAAGCTATCGAGAGAACTGGCTACTATGGATTTGGAGAAGGCTGAGGTTCTCAATGACTTCTTTGACTCAGTCTTCACTAGCAAATGCCCTGACCACACCACAAAAGTCTTGGAAAGCAGATGCAGGGACTGTGAGAACGAAAACCTTAGGCCCACAGTAGGAGATGATCAGGTCTGAGATCATCTTAAGAACCTGAATGTGCACAAGTCCATGGAACCTGATGAAATCCATCCACGGGTCCTGAAGGAGCTGGCAAATGAAGTTGCTAAACCACTGTCCATCATATTTGAAAAACCTTGGCAGTCAGGTGAAATTCTTGATGACTAGAAAAAGGGAAATATAATCCCCATTTTCAAGAAGGGGATAATGGAATACCCAGGAAACTACAGACCAGTCAGCCTCACCTCTGTGCCTCGCAGGACCTTGGAGCAGATTCTCCTGGAAAGCATGCTAAGGAACATGAAAAACAACGAGGTGGTTGGTGACAGCCAACATGGCTTCACTAAGGGGAAATCCTGCCTGACCAATTTGGTGGCCTTCTACGATGGAGCCACAGAACTGATGGACAGGGGCAGAGCAGTTGACATCATCTACCTGGACTTGTGCAAAGTGTTCGACACTGTCCCTCATGACACGCTTGTCTCTAAATTGGAGAGACATCAATTTGATGGATGGACCACTCGGTGGATAAAAAACTGGCTCGATGGCCGCACTCAAAGAGTTGTGGTAAATGGCTCGATGTCCTGTTGGAAACCTGTAACGAGCGGTGTCCCTCAGGGATCGGTGTTGGGACCAGTCCTGTTCAACATCTTTGCCGGCGACATGGACAGTGGGATTGAGTGCGCCCTCAGCAAGTTCGCCGATGACACCAAGCTGTGTGGTTCGGTTGATACGCTGGAGGGAAGGGATGCCATCCAGAGGGACCTTGACACGCTTGTGAGGTGGGCCGATGCCAACCTTATGAAGTTTAACCAAGCCAAGTGTAAGGTCCTACACCTGGGTCGGGGCAATCCCAGGCACTGCTACAGGTTGGGCAGAGAAGAGATTCAGAGCAGCCCTGAAGAGAAGGGCTTGGGGGTGTTTGTTGGTTGATGAGAAGCTTAACATGAGCTGGCTTCAGTGTGCGCTTGCAGCCCAGAAAGCCAACCGTATCCTGGGCTGCATCAAAAGAGGCGTGACCAGCAGGTCAAAGGAGGTGATCCTGCCCATCTACTCTGCTCTTGTGAGACCTCACTTGGAGTATTGTGTACAGTTCTGGTGTCCTCAACATAAAAAGGACATGGAGCTGTTGGAGCAAGTCCAGAGGAGGGCCACAAGGATGATAAGAGGGCTGGAGCACCTCCCGTATGAAGACAGGCTGAGAGAGTTGGAGCTGTTCAGCCTGGAGAAGAGAAGGCTGCGTGGAGACCTCAGAGCAGCCTTCCAGTATCTGAAGGGGGTCTATAAGGATGCTCAGGAGGGACTCTTCCTTAGGGATTGTATTGGTAGGACAAGGGGTAATGGGTTCAAACTTAAACAGGGGAAGTTTAGATTAGATATGAGGAAGAAGTTCTTTACTGTGAGGGTGGCGAGGCACTGGAATGGGTTGCTCAGGGAGGTTGTGGATGCTCCATCCCTGGCGGTGTTCAAGGCCAGGTTGGACAGAGCCTTGAGTGACATGGTTTAGTGTGAGGTGTCCCTGCCCATGGCAGGGGGTTGGAACTAGATGATCTTAAGGACCTTTCCAACCCTAACTATTCTATGATTCTATTCTATGATGCTATAACTGAAGCATATGGAAATTTTCTCGAGAAACAAAGTTTTCCTAGAAAATACCAACAGGTTTTGTCTGAATCTGAGTTTGATGCATTCCCACAGAATTAAAGGCAAAAAGCCTACAAACCAAACATGGATTCTTCCACAGTGCATAAGGGCCCAGATCCATTCAGAAAACCTATTTGGCATCAATCTGTCTCAAAGTGGTTTCGGGAAATATCTGTGAGGTACCTTGCTATAAAGCTATGATTCAGGATTACCATATTATACAGCAAATTCACTTAGTGAATTCCCACATAAATTATTCTTGGCTTGCAGGCTTCCCAAACCAGGGAAAACGTCAAGATGCTTTAAGTAGAAAGACCATAGGACCTATTCCCAGTTTTTCATAGTGATTAAGCAGATGACAGTGCTATTGGCATTCTACCTTTTTACCGCAAAACCAGGAAGCCAAAATCCTTGCATTCTCAGTATCAATTACAATCCCAGCTTTGTGATTTCAGGCAGCCAACAGCAACAATAACATTAATAGCTTCAATTTTTTCTATTTGTTCCAGAGGCCTTGGGAGAATATTTATTTAAGAAATAGCAGATATTTGGTTTCCATAACAACATTTTCTGCATGGTAATAAATATGAAAACAAACAAATTAACCCTGCCAGTTCTAGTGCTCCCAACCAGCCAGCTCTGTCCTCGGACAGCTTTTTTAATTAGCATTTCAAAAATAAGCTGATTTTTTACATGTCATGCATTAGGGTGGGATGGTTTTAATCCTTAGATTGTGGCTTTTCTGAATTTATTCTTTTTTTTTTCATTTTTTCTCATAGAGGTCAGACATAGCAGCTCAATACATTTCCCTTCATGCTGGGTATTTCAAAATATCTTACTATACGTAACGAGCAACACCATTTCTTATATTTCTTCTATTCCTTGTATACTACCTTAAGGTCTATACATTTAAGAGGAGTTAGCACAACAGCCAGGATGTCCAATGGTTTTGATTAGATTCTAGGTTCATACTTAGAAATATTAAATGTACCACATTTACTGCAAGTACCAGAATTCCTGGTTCAGATATTTCTTACTAAAATAAAACTGGCTTAACAGAAGGTAGCATGTAGCTAGTGTCAGAAGAATGACGTGTTCAGAAAAAAAAAGTAACTACTTTTCCTAGACTAGGCCCTTTTTAAAGAGAGACAAACTATTTCCTTTTTCTAGCAAGTGCATAACACCATGTCACATATACAGTGTCTAAGACTAGGAGCATGCTGTTAGAAATGTTCCATATATGGTATATTGAACCTCTTTTAAATCTGGACTTTCACAAATCTGATCCAAACTACCAGATATTTCATAACCATGATGGGCTCCATCCAATAGGGTCCTTCAACAGGGTCCTATCTTTCTTAACCTACTGATTTCCAGACCTTTTTCCCTTTTTCCAGGGAAAAGATGGAGGGTGAATCCCAGATGTAAAATGCAGCATTATTGCTGCGCTATACCGACTTTTGTTAAGAAGAAAGTAAGAAAAAAATTTAAAGAACCTACTCCATCTTCAGTTTTCTAGTCAAGAAAAAATCCCTCATAGAAACTGATAATAATAGAGCAGCAGCTCCTTGGTTTAGATGCTTAGAAATACCACATGGTGATGATTTTACAAGCAGTTGTTGCAGATGTTTACTTTATGAACTAGTGCCCTATTTAGTATCTGCCTAATGGAAGCTTATTTCTGCACTTACAAACTTTTCCATGTGTTTCCCAGTGAATCCCAGTGAATCTTTTACAGAATATCTTCAGCTACATGAATAATGCCTCCAAGTAAAACACTCTTGAGATCCTGCCACCTTATGGATTCTATTCTCATTTGTGAAAGTGCAAATGGAAATGAGGAATAGAAAAAGTAAATTCATGGTCATTGCAACTAGAACCTTCAAAATGCATGCAGAAAAGAAGCAGCATAAGAAAAAACTATGTCAAAGAAAGCTTCTAGCATCCACCATGATGGGGTCGAATATGCTAAGTGTGCCCTAAAGAAAGAGAATCCAAGCACCTACATTCTCAAAGAAAAATGAGCTCCACATGCTGTTCTCCTCTTTTACTCACTGCCCCTTCCTAGAATATTTACTTTATCATTCAGGAATGACATTAAATTGCATAAGAATTGCAGCTTTACTAGTAAATGATTTCTAAAGGATGTAAAGACAGAAAAAGGTATAAAACAGAGAAGCTTCAAATCTCTTGATTATGCTGTATTAAACTAGTTAACAACCCAATTCATTGCTGAAAACCACTCAACTACTGCTTGGAACTTGTCACATTCTTTAGAAATCTGAGCAGAAAATACCCTCTTTGTTCAAGTGAATACTTCCGTCAGCTTTCCATCGGTTTTCCTGGGGTCTTCCCTGGCATTTGATTTTCCGCCTCGTTTACTATCTATTTATATAATATTTAGTATTTATAATGGGAGTTGAGATAGATACACTGTCCACAAGTGCAGTAGTATGCAGTTTTAGCAGCTGAGACAGACATCAAAACTTAAGTACAAATTGTTTACTTACAACTTTTATACATACCCTGCTTTGATGAAAATGGTTAACTGCTGATGCTGTGAAACACGAGTGGGTAAATACAAAGCAGCGGCCTAAAGTGACCAGTGAATGCCATTATCATCATAGGGCAGTGAAGCAATCATACAAAAAAAAAAAAAAACCACCATCACGAAGAAGAACTATTCCTTTTGTATTTCAAAAGGCATAAGAGCATGTGAGCACCCCCTGCTGTCCACAGCACAGCTGTTGCATGCAGCCCTCTTTCATATTGCTAACGGGAACAGTCTAGCTCCTCTTGTGTAAAGAAAATTTAAAGGAGTATGTTACACATATATATTTTTGTAACTTCTACTCATGCTTACATATCTACCCATGTGCAAAATAGAGCTAAGCGAATACATTTCTTGACATGGTATGTTTCTCTGGGAAGAGAGAACATGCTACAGGTATAAGTCCATTTTGTACAAACCAAGTTAAATGCTGTATCGCTACATGCCTTAATCACCTGGAGGGATGGAAGATAGCTGAGGCAGGGGAAACAGCCTCAGAGGAAAACCTGTTTATTATAGTACAACTGTTGAGGTAATATAGAATCATAGAATTATAGAGTAGTTAGGGTTGGAAAGGTCCTTAAGATCATCTAGTTCCAACCCCCCTGCCATGGGCAGGGACACCTCACACTAAACCATGTCACCCAAGGCTCTGTCCAACCTGGCCTTGAACACTGCCAGGGATGGAGCATCCACAACTTCCTTGGGCAACCCATTCCAGTGCCTTGCCACCCTCACTGTGAAGAACTTCCTCCTTATATCTAACGTTGAAGTTTGACGCCATTACCCCTTGTCCTACCACTACAGTCCCTAAGGAAGAGTCCCTCCTGAGCATCCTTATAGACCCCCTTCAGATACTGGAAGGCTGCTCTGAGGTCTCCACGCAGCCTTCTCTTCTCCAGGCTGAACAGCTCCAACTCTCTCAGCCTGTCTTCATACGGGAGGTGCTCCAGCCCTCTTATCATCCTCGTGGCCTCCTCTGGACTTGCTCCAACAGCTCCATGTCCTTTTTATGTTGAGGACACCAGAACTGTACACAATACTCCAAGTGAGGTCTCACAAGAGCAGAGTAGAGGGGCAGGATCACCTCCTTCAACCTGCAGGTCACGCTTCTTTTGATGCAGCCCAGGATACGGTTGGCTTTCTGGGCTGCAAGCGCACACTGAAGCCAGCTCATGTTAAGCTTCTCATCAACCAACACCCCCAAGCCCTTCTCTTCAGGGCTGCTCTGAATCTCTTCTCCGCCCAACCTGTAGCTGTGTGTGTATATGTATCATAATATTTAGATAATGATATTGAGGTAATGATAATATGGTACAACTAGTTTTCAAGATTTGCTTTTGCATAAGTAGACGTAATATGATTTGTAAATCATTGAAATTATCACTAGGAACAGTCCTCTATGCTATGTGTTTATGAGGATGATTTCCAATCAAACTCACTGCATGATTTCCTGGATTGATGAAAATAAAGGAGACTTCATAGAACACAGGTTTCCTCTATACTTTCTCCTATTTAAAACCAGCTACTAACCAGGGAGTTGTAACCCTAGGAACTACTAGCACTTTGAGGGCAAACAAAGTTAAGTTCATTCTTCAATACTTCTGCAAACAAATGGTAATAAGCCCTTCATGTCATAATTTGTTATGCATAATTGGCTTTGTGCATGTAGATGTATGAAACATTTCCTGATAGTCATGCTATTTTATATTCAGACCAAGCATTCATTATACCATTCAAATGAGAAACGTGTATAGCAGAACAGCTGATTTTGCTGGGAAACCAGTGCAGCAAATGGCTTTTGATCTGGACAAAAATAATGAAGGAATGAATTTTCAATATTTCCATGTACATTAAGGCTCACAATATTTTAATGGGAAGTAATAATTTTTTTCTAAACCTAGTTCTACTTCAAAACAAGTTGTGCCACACCGGAAGAGCAGAGTGAAGAGAGCAGATGGTGGAAAATGCACCCTTCCAACCTTTACATAGCAGCCGCAAGCCTCCATTTGAACACTCTGGAGAAGGCAAGGCACTGCAGCAGCTGCTAGTCAGCACAGGAACTTTGCTACATAGGTTGATCCTTTTGTAAGCCACATGAGCAAAGCTCTCTAGCAATGCTGCTAACACAAAAGGCTTCTGATTGATATACCTTGAGCTCAACTAGGTTGACGGATGTGTGCAAGGAATTCAGCATCGTTTACACTCTGCTGCTAATACTGCTTAACTAATGCTAAATAAAAATTCATTACAGGGTCTATATTTAATGCTTTGTACACTATGCAACAGAAAATTCTTATTTTAGTTTTACTACACATTAAAATATCTTAAACACATTTAAGACAATGATGTGCTGTCCTTCCCAGCTAGTACAATTTCAGATGCAATTCTTCCACGTATCAAAGTTGCTAAGACTACCGTCTATATAGAAAAATTTAGAGTATTTCCATTTGAATAAAGTTCAGCATTAGTGTATGCAGAGCTCAGCCTGAAAATGAGGTTGCCAGGGGATTACAGTGTGCTATTCCAAGAGAAAAACTAAATGGTAATTCTACATGTTATACGCTTCTAACTATAATCAACTACAAAGGTCTACTCACAAAAACATCTTTTCTTAATGAGAAAAAAATGGTTCCTTAAGGATTTTTCTTATGATTTAACAGCAGGCATTGTTAACTCCACAACACAGGTATTAATTTAAAAAAGGCATAAAGCATCTTCTTTTCACAGTTTCTGTTGATAAATTACCCACAGGATGTTTATTTTGATACTGAGTGCATCAGTGTCATTCTTAGTCATCTGACCATAGCCCTAAGTCTCACCTTTTGTTACAGCAGACTTTGGATCAGTTCTCCTGTCCACTCACTCTTGCTTGCTAGCTCCACCTGCTATATTTCTTCTAATATTATTTTCTATTCTTGCAAGTGGATGTGCACTGGACCTCTAAGACCACAAAGAATCTCACTAAAGCCATTTCTGTGAATATATGCTTCTTTCACAGTTGCCTCGGGAGCACTGCATTCATTCCTCACTCAAAAGCTGAAATTTTGAATACATAAGAACAATGTAATCTCCTCTGTCCCTGAACTGGATTAACACAGTTCTTCAAAACAAGGTTAGAATAAAAAAGATTGAAAACAACTGCCATCTGATGAAATGAAAGTATTACTCTACTTCTAGTCATGACGATTTTTTCTTTTTTTTAAAATTAGTCTCTTAACATAGAACATGACTTTATTTCTCTGAATATTTGAGAGTCAGTACGTTGCTAAAGGATCTTAGAAAGAAAAGCATTGCAAAAAAGAGGGCAAAAACCTCAGTCAATTCTAAATTGAGCAAACGTTACCAAATGTTTTGGCAGATATTCCCTCAGTTTAATTATAGAATTAGTCATGTTTAACTATCCTTCTGGGTTACAAATAGAGAGTTCCTTAAAAATGTACTCTGCGTGTAAATATAACATATCTCCATATCTAACACTCTTACAAATGTATTTTTTCATATGCTGATAATATGTGGTATTCACAAAATCAGAACAATGTTCATCTGGATTCCTCAGACAAAGGAGATGTGTTATTACCATGTAATGTGATTTCCTTTTCAGAATAGAAAGGCAAATCAGATTACTTTAGATAATACTCTGAAACCAAGAAAAACTTGCATTATTGTGTTAAAATCTGGAACAGAATAGCCGTAAAGAACCATTTGAAATTCTCTGATATGAAAAAATTTTAGTCAGTAGTTTTCAGTTTGCAGTCTTTCTTTCCAGGGTTTTATAGACCATTTATTGAAGAGATCCATTAAAAAAAGTAATTATGAAAAGCAAATGTATTGTACAATATATCTGGTTTTCTGGGCGTTCAAAAACCAGTAGAGGCTGAAAACCATTTAATACTACTGCCTTCTCTCAGATGAAACAATGTTTTTTCAAGAATAAATTTAAGAAGTTTCGGAAAAAAATATGCAGATTCCTTACTCTTGAAAGAAAACCAAGGGTTTACTTTATAACAAAGATATTATGAATGGTATGGAGACTGGCAGTGGGATACAGAGCCCTTCAGATCTTTGAGCTGTGTGCTAGGCCTTGTTCCAATGCTGGAAAGTGACACTTTCCTGCTACGAAACAGGGAAGTCACTAAAGCAAAGTGATTGTCAAGTTCCAACACAAAGGTCTGAGCAACAGCAGCTCTGAAGTGAATGTGACATTATGCATGGAACATGGAAGAGAAATGCTGCCTACATATGTGAATTCAACTATAATTTGTCTGCCTATCATATTATAATCTTTGATAGGTGTGGATATTAAAAGTAAATCAATTCGTACCCTAAATTTACTGCTACCAAATGTAACAGTACTGACGTACAGTGTTTAGGCACTATAGTGAAACACATAAATAATCAGGGTTACAGCCATCAGCTGAGCTTAGCTGGCAAAGATACGTCCTTCTCGTATCAAACAATTTTTTGCAGTATGACTGGAAATGCAGTGTTGGTTCTTACCTGCTATAGAGTGGAAGTCAGTACCTCCTGCATATTTTTCCACTTCTTTCTTCCTAAAAAGCCTCTATTTTCTTCACCTAAATCAATTTCAGTGCTATATGTGTTTACTTACTTGAATGGCAACACTGTAACCATTTCTGCATGTAAACCTCAGGATGAATGAGTTGTTACAATTTTAGAAGGGGTATTATTCACTTGGGCTTTTCTGCTTTCATTTTTTAATGAGGTAGCATTCTGTCTTTGCACCTTCACTTCCACTCTATGAATTAATCATAGAGCGTCATCAATATGAATGCTCTCAGTGTTTTGCTACTTTAGATACTACCGCAATATCCATTATTACATTCAGTTATCAAGATTACTTCTGCATCACAGCTGGATTCCACCTACAAAAGTGAGCAAGTCTAGTGAAGACAACTGGAGAAGTCTCGGTATTTCACAGCAAGAAATAATGTGAGTTGTTTTGTTTCTTTGCTGTTCATAAGGCAAATCAGAATTAGAGGTTGAGCACTTTAACGACTTGCTGATCATAAATCAGCAAAGAAACGTGTTCAATTTTGACAGGGCACACACCTCAGTCTTGTGTTACTGGTATTAAGGTACACTTTCTTCTGCAGTATTCTAGCAAGTTACAGAGCTGCCGCAGTATTCTAGTAACATAATGTTCCTACAGGTGCTGAGTAGGAAGATTGTGGTGGGGGAGGCAATGGATGACTCTCCATGGAAGCACAAAGAGCTGCGTGTCTGTCTGACAGCTGTGAGGTCTTACAATGATGAGATCGCCTCCAAAAGCAATCACATATTTCAGTCTCAGTACTGCTACTTCTTCGCTATGAGTGCCTACCTCATACCAGCATTTCAGTGGCTGACTCTGGGTGTGACACAAAGACAGTGAACTCAATACCTCTTCCACAGGCAGGAAACATTGTTTTTCAGCAAGCTTTATTGAACTTGCAACAACAGTCACAGAAAGCCCCTTTTATTCTGCAGTTAAAGATTCTCTTTCAAAAAAACAAAAACAAAACCAAAAAAACAAAACCAGAACAAAATAAAACAAAAAACCCCAGGAAATCCAAAGCCAAACACTATTTGGGTAAAGAAAAAGAAAGCACATTCTTTTTCTACAGTTGGATGCCTCATACAAAGTGAAAGGAAAGTCTGAAGAAAAGTTAAATGAGAAAGAATTTTTAAGGGCTATAATTTTTTGCCTAGATGGTTATTCAAATAAGGTTCCTTTGCCTAATGATTATGTTTTAATGATAAGTATTTTTGAACTTATGCTCTCACATGCATGTATTATGCATAGAAAACTTACCATGACAATTTCTTGCCTCCAGTTTGAAATTATTGGTCAGAAAGGATGACAGTCAATGCACTAGAGTTTGTTTCTACTCTGTTCTTTTGTACAAGAGGGATGAAATGTGCTCAGTGCATCCTTTCGAACACTGAAAGTCTGTCATTTATCAAGTCATGTACAATTGACACATATTAGAAGTTTTTAAGATAATAAAGAGAGAAGTGTCTTAATAAGGGGACATTTTATGAAATGACAGATTCATTTCTGAATGTACATAAAGCTTCACCAGCCAGAAAAGGCACACTGCCTGTAAAACACCTGAAACATGGAATGATACTGTGAGTACAGGTATGAAAAGAACTAAAAACTTTAAGGTGGGTGGTTTTCATTACATCACGATGTAAATGAAATGACCTGAAATAACCTTCTAGTTGTCTGATCTTATGATCATGTCTTTATATCATGGAGCATGCAATCTTCTGCCTGTATCAGTCTATGTTTAACGATATACCAGGCATGGAAGGGTAGCCCTACACAACCTCTGATTTGCTGGTTGGACCAACTCCTTTACCCAACATTTCAGAAAATGAGACAGAAAAATATGGTTTCATCATAAGGCAAAACTGATGCAGAATGATAGAAATCTTTTATTTGCATCTGGCACTGAACCTGGAAAAGACAGTTGTATCTTTTTACACACTGGTTTGGCTGTCTCCAGTACAGCAACATTTAATTCACATGGTTGCAGTGAAGCTTGATGAGTACAATGCACTTGGAAGTCCCTGGGTGAAAGACATCATATAAATGTTATTCAAAAGCACTTGAATGATTGCTAACTCAGTATTCACGAGTCATAAAATAAAGACTTGGTTGCTGCCAGTTCTGATTAATCTGCTACAGAAAAAACTAATAGTTCAGATAAGCAGAAAGAGAAAAGCAGTACAAACATTAAGAAAATGCCTGATTTCTAAAACTGAGCACTGCATCTTTTATTACAACTTAGGGATGGAAATACTATCTGACTTTTTAAACTGATAATTGCTGAAGATAGAGATCATCTGTGAAACTTATTCCTGTTGAGTATCTCTTATAATCATAAAAAGTAACCTTAGTATTCCTACTAACTGACACCCTGCAGCAGTATCTGCAAAGAGATCAAAACATGAGCTGTCAGTGCAAGGAAAATGGCTACATACAATATTTGGACTCATTCTTTTCATTTTAGGAAAGATGATGAGAAAACTGGCAGTGCACTCTATCTGAATCTGTGCCAAAAAGCACTGTCCGTCTAGCAAAACTGATCCAGAAATTACAGTCAGAAACTAAACCTAAAGATGAGGTTAAGTAATAAATTTGTGCATCAGTGTCATGTGGCATCACACTGTGTTAGGCCTGAGAAACATTTTGTATCTTCGCACAGACTACCTTGTCATCAGTGTCGCAGACAGATAAGGATTTCACACTCTGATTTTGCTTTCAGCATATCCTGGGTTCAGCTATAACAGTCATTTTTCTCCTTCTTAGTAGCTGGCGCAGTACTGTGTTTTCGACTTTAGCTTGAGAACAATGCTGATAAAACATCAATGTTTTAGCTGTCGCTCTGTACTGCTTACTCTGATCAAGGACTTTTCAGTCTCTCATGCTCTGCCAGGGAGGAGGGGCACATGCCGGGAGGAAGCAGAGACAGGACACCCAACCCAAACTAGCCAAAGGGGTATTCCATACCACCGCACGTCATGCCCAGTATAGAAACTGGGGGAGTCACTTGGAAGGCCCGGATCACTGCTCATGTCAGGTTGGGTATCGGTCGGTGGGTGGTGAGCAATTGCATTGTGCATGACTTGTGTTTATTGGTTTTTTTTTCCCTTTCCCCTTTTACTTTAATATTTTCTCCGCTTGTTATTTCCCTTATCATCATTACTATTAGCAGTAGTAGTTGTAGTAGTTTTGTATTATACCTTAGTTACTGGACTGTTCTTAACTCAACCCGTGGGAGTTACATTTTTTCGATTCTCCTCCCTATGCCTTTGGGAGCAGAGGGTGGAAGAAAGGGGGGAAGTGAGTGAGCAGCTGCATGGTTATGAGTTATTGGCTGGGCTTAAACCATGACAGCATAGAACTAGTTACTTTCTTACAGATATGAGCAGGGAAGAATGGAAAGATTTTAATCTCATAGTTGTTTCTCTTACCACAATATACTTTTGCTGTTGAAGACAGCAGAGCTACCACATCATAATGCTCAAAATGACTGGAGAGGGGGAAAAGAGAGAGGCTCCTGCTTTCCATTCATAAATGAAAAAAAACCTCTGCTTTCCATTCATAAATGAAAAAGAAACTCTGCTTTCCATTCATAAATGAAAAAGAAACTCTGCTTTCCATTCATAAATGCTTTGTGTTAAAAGGACTGCAAGTTGCACTAATTAATATTATTTAGTATTCATTAAGACTGGTTAATAAGATATGTTATACATAAATTATAATCAAAAAGTTAGATGAGCATCCAGAGGTTAGACAACTGCACATCAAAAAGACGTGTGCCTAATATCTTACATTTAAAGATGTTAAAATCCAATACATTATGGGTTGCTAACTGTAAAATGGAGTGGTGAAACATTCTAGGTCATGAGGATATTTGTTCATCCATTTAGTTTTCACTCCTCTGTTGATCCTGTAGTGATGTCGAAATGGTAGTCATTAACAGTACCAAATTCTGTAAGTCTCATTACAAGCCTATCATAAAGCAAGACCAGTCATGTATCAAACCCCTTTCTTTGCCTCATTTTTGTGTTTTCTGAAGGACAAAAATCCAGGCAACAGACAAGAAAGACCACAATGACTGAGAAACTAAGATTGTAAGCAAATCTCTACCATGTGGTTTGAATGGTGCCCATATCTATTCAGGGTATAAAGGCTGCAAAAGGCACAAACTGCAATCTTGGAAGCATTACTCAAGTATTATCCACACTCTTCCTGTGAGTCCCCTTTCCTAAAAGAGTTCTGAACTTCTTAAGTAAACCTCCCACTGAAGCATATGGGAGCTGGAGGAATGTGCTCAAATCATCAATAGAGTGCTGGAATTAGCAGGTTTCCACATGCTCTGCTCCTATACCTGACACAATAAAGCCACACGGTAAGGAATATGTGCTGAATGCCATAAATACAGAAAGACCAAGAAAAGGAGATAACATGAGCATCCTCTATCCCTGTGTACATCAGTCTGAATGGATGCATGTGTTTTTCCTGAACATGCTTTGCAGTTCTCACTAAATAGGTTAATGCAATCTTTCATGGTTCATAGGATTCATTTCCATGAACTGAAAATCCGCAGTTCACCCTGACTTCTGACTCCATCTGATGAATTACCTTGTCTGCAGTGTCTAAACTATAAATAAACACAACATCTGTTGGAACGCTAGGGCTGAAAGTCTGCCTGAATAAATCACTCTCCAGAAATTCCCAAAGCTACTAAGGCTTTTTCCACTGCTTCTGTCCTTTCCCCTCCCCTGCCATGCATACCTCGATCCTCTTTCCCCTCTAGTGGGAATATTTTTAGTGTTGTTACTTTCTCCTTTTCAGTTTCCTAAGGGCATACCTTCAATTAGGTCAGCTGAGAGGGCTGGTGCTGAGAGCTAGTGTGCTGTATTCTAAAGCATAGAAGTTCAGTTACTGTTTACTCAGAAAGATGGTTTTGTATGTTTTTTAACATCCATGTTTGGTAAGAACATTAATAAGTTAAAACAAAAAAGAGTGGGTGTACAAGAGTAATTTGTGTCCAGTACTTTGGCAGTGGTAAAGAAAATAAAAACAGATTTGGCAGGCTCTCCTTGCCTTGTTAGGCTCTGCTTCCTGGTGTCTCCTCTTTCCAGTACTCCTCTTTGCAGATTAAACAGGAAGACTCCCACAATTTGAGAAGACAACTGTCAGGTTCCCACAGGGTTTGCAGTTTCTCTCTTGCAAGCTCACAGTCTTCTCAGTGAGATACAGGACTTAATTAGATTAAATGTGTTTATAGAGCGAAGAGTTGCAACCAGAAAGTGCCTGATCCCAGACATCAACCTTCATCTGGCATGGCACTGCATCATCACCTTTTGACAGAAGCATTTCTGTTTTAAGATTGTCATTAAAATCCCAGGTCTGCTAAAAACAGCAAATGAAATTTTACGAAATAATAGGTTGGTATTTTTTAAAAAATAATATTTGACCAGCCTTAAAATTAGCTTCGGAATCGTGTATGGTTTTAATATTAACCTGAAAAGTTGAAAGGGACACCATCCACTCAGATGCCAGCATCAGATGGTCATTTTTATAATCTATCATAAATTAGAGCAGACCCTTTGATAAGAAATTACTTCAGTTAAAGATTCAAGGGGGGAAAGAAGTTATGCAGCCACTTAGTCTTGTGGCCTTTGATGCTTTACTGGAAAAGTGCAGTTTTAAAGTGTAGCCCAGCTATTCAGGTAGTATGAATTCATTCCTTCTCTTTCTTTCTGAAAGAACAGATACTATGACTTTTCAAAAATCTCTGGTTAATAACTGATGTTGCTATGTACACATTTAGCCTTCTATTACTTTTGATATATAGAACAGAAGACAAAGTGATCTTCACTGTTGGATCACGCCATGCTGTATTTTTCCTGATTTTTTGTGATATGATCTATAATTTTCTCATCTCATCAGGCCAACTCATACTTCTTCAAAGATACAGTCCTGTCTCTGAACTTTTTAACTTCCATAACTGATTGCGTTGACCTAAAAATCATGATTGGCATATTACACATACTAGTTAATACACTTGACTTCTCTCTGGATCAACAACAGCAGCTACAATTACACGCTGCAGCAGAGAAAGTGGAGGCAGAGACAAGAGGTAGTAAACGAGTAATGGCAGATAACATGGGATTCAGAATCCCAGTACTATCTTCTTGGGCTGAGTATGTCCTCTCACATTACAGGTACAAGACTATTTCCCCATTAAACATTTTGAGGAAGTGAAATATCTTACAACTTGAAAATTTCAAGTTCCAGTACATCAAAACCCCTTTGCACCTACATTAATCAACATGTTTAAAATAATGATTGTCCATGGAACACATTGCACACAAGGCAGGTTTTTCAGCCCACCTAAATTGTGGAGTAAAATATTTATAGTTAAGCTGGCTTGAGTGTTCCTGACCAAGTAGAAAACTCATGAAAATTACTTGAAAATTCATTTAGCAAAACTTAGTTTTTAAGATTTCTTTCCCAATTAATGTTTTCTTACTTCCATTAATAGGTTCAGAGGGTAGATTACAAATACTGAAAATGTTAAAAAATGATAAGACTATCCAGGTTTCTATCAAAGTACAATACAAGAACTCATTTCCTTATTAGGAATTTTAAATTATGTGCAAATTTCTCCCTCTTTACTGAGGAACTTAACACGTAACTTCGACATACACTCTACAAACCTATTCTAACTGTTCAACTGAAAAAAAGCTAATGAGAGAAAAATTATTTATAGCTTAGCCTTTGGCAGTAGGAATTTAGACAATTTTTGAATCCAGCTTTATAACTTCAGAAGAAAAAAAAAAAATCCCTGAAGCCAAAGGGATAAAAAAGGAAAGTGGAGATATTTTTTTTCCATGAAAGTACTGGTGCTTATGTTCCTATTGGCCTTTTTTGTCATTTTAACAGCAGCTATTGTACTTTATATTGAAGGCTTTTGATGCACTTTACCAACCATAATGAATAGCCTTAATATTTCTGTGAAGTAGTAAGATAGTGCCCTCAAACTTAGGATGAGAAAATGAGACAAATACATAGAAAAGATTTATGACCCAGTTGTCGAACACATTGAGCTGGTGAATCAGACTGTATGCAACTTTTAAATCACCTAAAAGCAAGTTTTAGACCAGTTCAGTGACCCTAATTAGATCACAGGAGAAAGACCTCCCCAGGAAGCCCTGATGCTGTCTATTCTAGTAACTACTGCCATAATGAAAGGGGGATACTGCCCTATTTAAGAAGATAATTCCATGCTTTTAACTTCCTGAGAACATCTTAAATATATACACACACAAATATATATTTTGTATTAACATTCTAGCTATTATAAATCAATTCTTCCCCATGGAACACTGACACAAGAGACAAAAACTGATTAGTTAAGCCTGTGACGCTCACATGGCAGAATACAGGACAATGAGGTAGGAAACAGGATACAAAAGACTCAAAGCTATTTTTGCATTTATCCTTCTTTTTTTTTTTTAATGCATTGTAGGTTTTCAGAGGCATTGTATGGTGTGACAAGGATGCGCACCATAAAGTGTATGTAACTAAACTGCTTCCTTTCCACCACTGGAATGACACAAATGAAGCATATGTTCTGCCCCCTGAATTTTAAGAACTTGGTGACATGCTGATGCTTCTGTTCATATGCTGTAAAGAGCCACAGATACTGAAAATTCTCTATGCATGAAAATAAGCAATTTCTGTCTCTGCCAATTATTTAGCTGAAAGCTGAACAGAAATGAAATGTAGTGATTTTGTTTCTGACAGTCTATGTTAATTCAGTTTCTCCCTTATGCTCCAAAAAGACGGTGTGTTTATCACTGTGAAGATTATAACAGGGTAGGTGGTAATCCCTGCTGGACAGCCTGCTTCTAAAATAGCAAAGCATCTCTTTATTTCATGCTACTTATGCTGGACTGATTTAGCCTATTCATGGGCTTATGCACCAAGCTTAATCCTCAGAATTCTCAAAACAAACAGCCCATAATAATCAATCACATGCAGTGCTGATCTTTTTTCAAGTGCAACCGAAGAGATTATTTTAACCCTAACTTTATTTCCATAACACACTGCATAAGTCAGACAACATGTCCAGATACTAGAAAGATTACACTCTGAAAACAGCAAGGTGTAGTCTCAAGAGGATCAGCCTGCATGTTCATTCAAGGAAAGAGGTAAGGAAAGGAAAACATCAAAAAGTGACAAATCTATGTTAAACTGAAGATCTTCTGCCAACTGTATGAATTATCAACATTTCCAGGCAGGGGGACCTGACAGCGAAGCAACCAGCAGTAGCAGAGAGGAAGCTCTATTGAAGGACCACCTTGTCTGGACAGAATTCGTACAGGAAGTCAGCAATTCATGCACAGTCCTTATAACTTCAAAATCTCTTTTCTTACAGTGCAAGTAATAGCTGATTTTTTTTTTATCACCTGCACTGATGGATTCCACCAGTCAGGATTTTATGACTCTCAGATACTTGCTCATATTTCTTCAGATCTACAGATTATATTTATCTTGGTTACTTTTGAAACAACCCAACACTTCCTAGGATTGGTTTTGTTGTGGTTTGTGTTTTTTTCAATTGTTTTTTTAAACAGCCCAACACGAAGTATTGTTCTTCTAAATAAGGCAAAGGTGAATAAACCAAGAAGGATTTGTTCACTGGAATCTGTGCAGCTATATTGCAGAGAACGTAAAGACTGTTACATGCTGACAGGCTGAGAGAGTTGGGGCTGTTCAGCCTGGAGAAGAGAAGGCTGCGTGGAGACCTCAGAGCAGCCTTCCAGTATCTGAAGGGGGTCTATAAGGATGCTCAGGAGGGACTCTTCCTTAGGGACTGTAGTGGTAGGACAAGGGGTAATGGCTTCAAACTTAAACAGGGGAAGTTTAGATTACATATAAGGAAGAAGTTCTTTACTGTGAGGGTGGCGAGGCACTGGAATGGGTTGCCCAAGGAAGTTGTGGATGCTCCATCCCTGGTGGTGTTCAAGGCCAGGCTGGACAGAGCCTTGGGCGACATGGTTTAGTGCGAGGTGTCCCTGCCCATGGCATGGGGGTTGGAACTAGATGATCTTAAGGACCTTTCCAACCCTAACTATTCTATGATTCTATGATTCTATGCCAGTGAAAGGTGTTTATTTCCCTACACATTCAAAAGCTGAAGCTAAAGTTATGTCTTACAGGCAGTAAACTATTCCACAATTCCATCAGTGGAAAGCATTTAACTAATATAAGCATGTGAAATTGGATTCAGCTGGCAGTGACTTTAACTACTTGGCAAAGAATAAGAACTTAGAGGCACAACTGGTATTTCATTCCTAAAAGTCTGCTTATACTCCATCAAACCTTGGCTACAGAGCATCCAGATATCATTAACTAGCTGGTGAGTATACATAACTGTTCAGCATGGTGCTTGTTGTGGGCTTGAAAACCCATATGGAATACTAAGCAAAATATTTCACCTCACATTGTTATAACAAATACTATATGGGGTTGTATCAGCATTCACTTGGGAACCAACATCTACAGAACGTCTAGTAACTCCTTTGACTTCTACGGCATAGCTATACCTAAAAAGAGTAATATTTTCAGGGTTTTAGCTGTTACTCAAGTTCTAACTTGGTGATATGTGGTATCAAAACATCTGAAGGGCTCTTCACAAGGTTGTTATGTGCAAAAACTATAATTAAGAAAAACAACCCACCAATCACAGTAAAACATGCAGTCCCAACTGGTATTTTTTTTCTGTTTATGACCTTCCATCACATCTTATCCAATTTATTTGCTTTGGACAACCTTTTTCCTCTTACCTGAACAGCAGCAGTAATGATGGCTGCTCATTATAGTCAGAGGTCTAATTAGTTCTGCAAAAATGAAGAGTCAATTCACAAGTCACTATTTTCAGAAAAAAAATTACTATAAATATTGATACATATACCTTCACACACATACATTTCTTCTGGTCTTCTCGATGTTATTTCACAGTGCTCAGGTATTTTAAGTTCTGAAGCACTGAGGGCTTTTCTTTCCAACTCTGTAGCCTGTCTTTCACTTTTATACCATTTTGCCCCTACATCCTGACCACGCCATGGCAGTGCCTTTACACTAGTATCCCCATGTGTTCTTATCCTCAAGGCCTTGTACTGCTGGATTCTGAAACACTTTTACGAGCGTTGATTCAGGTTTCGTGTGGAAAGTCCTACTGACTAAATTACCCTTCTCTCCCTCCACCTCCCCATCTCATAGCTTATAAGATCTCTTCACCCTTCCCCTCACAGCCCTTCTTTTTTCAACCGTAGAGCCTTACAGATAGCAGCAAATGCTCATTTACATATCCAGTAATGTTACCCTATAATTACATCTGCAAAGCTTTACTACCAAGTGAAAGCCTTCTTACATGGTGAACTGATGGCATTCCCCTCCACATTTAGAAGTGTCAATTCAGCACAGGATGTTCATGATACCTTATTCACTTTTTAATATGCTTTAAAAGAAAAATTTCTCTATTTAGAATTAGCAAGTCTTCTGAGTAGGGAGAGAAATTGTTAAGGGCTTTTAAACTTAGAAAGATTGTAAAAAAAGAAAACTAGTCACTCAAATACTTGAAAGACTGATTGTGAAGAAACCTAAGACCTAACCTTCCACTAGTTAAAATCCTTCTGAAGTCCAGTTCCTAATTCAAGCACCCTCTTAAGTAGCAATTTAGCCTTGCATTTCCCTGTCACTGTTTCATTCATAGATGATATCAATCACTGGGTCAAACAGATTGTCATTAGTGGACAAAATTAGGAGTTACAGACAGCTTCCAGAAAAAGAAAGATGAGGATGGAACAATGGAGGGAGTGGAACCATCCCTTGAATGTTTTGCTGTTCCAGCTTTTCTTAAAGTCCCAGACATTTAGATACAGAGTGACACAGAACCAGTATCACTTCAGCAGTTCCCGAAGCAGCTTTACCACTATTTTACTGCCCCAGCAGGCAGAAATAGATAGCTTATTCTGTGAAATGCTAGGGCGTACACAAATAATGTCGCTACACAAAGCTACATACTGAAAGACAGGTGACTGCTGCCAACAGATACAACTGTCAGTGTTAAAGTGCATTTAGGGAAAAAATCCACAAAACTGCACACAGACGGGAGCTGAAGATCTGCAGTTATGCTGAGGTTCAGATCCTGTCTTTTAAAAGCAACCCAAATTGGTTTGGTTTTCTTGGGTTTTTTTTCCTTTTTAGCATTGGCACACCCCTCATTTCCTATTGTTGCAGATGCTCAGTGCAACTGTTCTGTTATGTGTACAGGTCTTCCACTTGCATGGTCTCAGAATATTTAGGAACATCCATATGCTTAAGGTCACTCTAAAAATTGAACCAGACTTCCAACCAGCACAGAGTCAAGAAACAGAACCACAGAATGGTTTGGGTTGGGAGAGGCCCTAAAGCTCATCTAGTTCTGACCTCCTGCCATGGGCAGGGACACCTTCCACTAGACCAGACTACTCCAAGCCCCATCCGACCTGGCCTTGAATACTGTCTCTATATTCTCTGTGTGCCTTCATTGTGCCCTTCCTGATCTGGAGTGTCAGGTACATTATGATTTTTTATCTCTTAACAGAAAGAACTATTAAATACACCAAATTCACAGTCTCTGGCTCAGGAAGTCCCTGACTCCAAAATCTCAGAAACCTGAATACTCAGGGGCAGTGTGTTTGTGCGATTCACAATGCTATATGATTCCATTGCTACCTTAGAGTCCACCATCACAGGCAGGATGATGTCTATGGTGGGTGAACTTCCATTCTGACCTGGTAAGGCTTTTCTTAGGTGCTTGCAGTTTGCTAGATTTCTTGCCAATGCGTTTCTACAGTAGACATCTATTCACAGTATAAAAACAGAAAGAGGTAAAGAAAAAAAAAAAAGAAAAAGACCATCTGTCCAAACAAAGTATAATTTGAGAAAAGAAGATGAAAAAATTGAGACAGAGTTAAAACAACTCTTTAAAGACCATGGAACATATTAGCAACAAAAGCTGGCAGGAATTTTTTAACTTCCAAACCTAAATCAAGGCCACCCTAAAACACTACCATAAAGTCAACATTTAACAAATGACAGAATCCTGTAACCCAAATTTAAGAGATTAGCATACTATTCTAATCTGAAAATGGATTTTAAAATGGCACTTTAGTGCTTTGTAGCAGTATTAATATGCTACTGATTCACAATTCAAATGTGTATTAACATTTATTACAATTACAGTTTTTTGCTCTGTATTTGTCAAACCTGTGCAACAGAGAATTGACCTTGGCTATGCAGCTGGAAGTTCATTAATCTTTTTCTGTTAGTGCATGAGCCACACAAATTGAATAACAGTAATTGCTGCAATAGCAGGCAAGAAACTGAGGAAATTTACAGCCAAGCCATTTTCTGTACATCTGCAAAAAACCTGCTGTATTAAAGTACTCCAGTCCTTGGGAGAATGGAGGATTGGCTCTGTCTTTAACAGCCAACCTCTTCCTTCATTTTTATCCTTTTTTTACCCCTTCCCTCCCTCTGGATGTATCTCAGTCAAACACAATGGTTTAAAATCTCCACGACAACGAGAGTCCGTATCCCTTCTGTGGCAGAATCTTTTTTCAGCTTGGCAAAATTCTTCTCTTTTTTTTGGCAATAGCTATCCTTAGAACTCATAGACCATATGCAAGAGCAGAAAAAACTCAACACATATAAAATTCTTGGGCCACCAGTGCTACCACTAGTGGATATATAGTCCACTAGTACAAATTCACTGGAAAATCTGAAAGGCATATGGATTTGTGGCCCTTGTGGACAAAATTATATAATTATAATGTTCATTGCTTATTCATAATGACTAAGCACCCTTTATATAGAGAATGGAGTGCATCACCTGCTCCAAGCTCAGGAGTGTTGCATCCTGACTAGCAGGAAATGGGGCAGGAAGGCCAGGAGGCCTCCATAGATGAAGAAGAAACTGCTGAGAAAATTTAGAAGGAAAAAAGAAGCTTATAAAAGGTGGAAGCGAGGACAGGCAGCCTGGGAAGAGTACAGGAACATTGTCTGGGAAGCTAGGGATCAGGTCAGGAAAGCTAAGGCCCAGCTAGAATTAAGATTGGCCAGGAATATGAAAGATAACAGGAAGGGCTTCTATAGTGTATGTCACAAACAAAAGACAGACCAGGGGTAATGTGGGCCCTCTCTGGAAGCTATCGAGAGAACTGGCTACTATGGATTTGGAGAAGGCTGAGGTTCTCAATGACTTCTTTGACTCAATCTTCACCAGCAAGTGCTCTTACCATGTTGCTCAAGTCTTGGAAAGCAAATGCAGGGACTGTGAGAACGAAGACCTTAGGCCCACTGTAGGAGATGATCAGGTCTGAGATCATCTTAAGAACCTGAATGTGCACAAGTCCATGGGACCTGATGAAATCCATCCACGGGTCCTGAAGGAGCTGGCAAATGAAGTTGCTAAACCACTGTCCATCATATTTGAAAAATCTTGGCAGTCAGGTGAAATTCTTTATGACTAGAAAAAGGGAAATATAATCCCCATTTTCAAGAAGGGGATAATGGAATACCCAGGAAACTACAGACCAGTCAGCCTCACCTCTGTGCCTCGCAGGACCTTGGAGCAGATTCTCCTGGAAAGCATGCTAAGGAACATGAAAAACAACGAGGTGGTTGGTGACAGCCAACATGGCTTCGCTAAGGGGAAATCCTGCCTGACCAATATGGTGGCCTTCTAAGATGAGGCTACGGAACTGATGGCCAAGGGCAGAGCAGTTGACATCATCTACCTGGACTTGTGCAAAGTGTTTGACACTGTCCCACATGACATCCTTGTCTCTAAACTGGAGAGACATCAATTTGATGGATGGACCACTCGGTGGATAAAGAATTGGCTGGATAGTCACATGCAAAGAGTTGTGGTCAACGACTCAATGTCCAGCTGGAGACCTGTAACAAGTGGTGTCCCTCAGGGGTCGGTGTTGGGACCGATCTAGTTCAACATCTTTGTCAGTGACGTGGACACTAAGCTGTGTGGTTCGGTTGATACGCTGAATGGAAGGGATACCATCCAGAGGGACCTTGACATGCTTGAGAGGTGGGCCAGTGCCAGCCTCATGAAGTTCAACAAAGTGAAGTGCAAGGTCCTGCACCTGGGTCAGGGCAATCCCAGGCACAGCTACAGGTCGGGCGAAGTGATTCAGAGCAGGCCTGTGGAGAAGGACTTGGGGTTGTTGGCAGATGAGAAACATAACATGAGCCGGTGTCCTGGGTTCAGCTGTAGCAGTCCTTTTTTCTCCTTAGTAGCTGGTGCAGTGCTGTGTTTTTCACTTTCAGCCTGGGAACAATGCTGATAACACCGATGTTTTTAGTTGTTGCTAAGTAATGTTTACTCAGATCAAGGACTTTCTCAGTCTCATGCTCTGCCAGGGAGGAGAGGAAGCTGGGAGAAAGCAGAGACAGGACACCTGACCCAAACTGGCCAAAGGGGTATTCCATACCACAGCACATCATGCAGTATAGAAACTGGGGGGAGTTACCTGGAAGGCCCAGATCAGTGCTTGGGTCAGGCTGGGTATCGGTCAGTGGGCGGTGAGCAATTGTGTCCTCTCCCCTTGTTATTTCCCTTATCATTATTATTATTTGTGGTAGCAGTAGTGGGTTTGTATGGTACCAGAGTCTTGGGTGACATGGTCTAGAGCGAGGTGTCCTTGCCCATGGCAGGAGGGTTGGAGCCAGATGATCTTAAGGACCTTTCCAACCCAAACTATTCTATGATTCTATGATCTATATTCTTCTCAGTTTTCTGTCCAAATTAATTCGCCCTCTTTATATTCATACATAGCGCACATTTCATTACTTATATTATTGGAAAAAACAGGGACCAAAATCACCATCAGAATTTACCTCCTTCATGAATCTTCATTTTTTCTCTTGTCTGTCTATTCCAGTCCAAGCTTAGGGAAACGTATTTTTAAAGAATATATGTTGAACTGACTGAAATGTGAACAATCCCTCAAATCACAGATATTTAAGAGGCTTCAGTTTTTCTTGAAGTTTAGGCCTCTTACAAGCCACATCTAACTAATTCCTAAACGCATTATTACAGGCTACACTGACGCTTCATTTGACTTTGTGCTTAAGCTTGACCTCTCTTCACAGACATAGGTGTAGCTGTATCCACACTGGCTGCAGGGATAGAGTTGAAGTATAAGCCAGTCTCTCTTCCTGTCCTCCCTCTCCAGCACACTGCCTGGAGAGACAGTTGGACCACTTCAGTCTAAAGTCAGTGTCTACCATTTAGTAAGCAGTCAGAAATTGGGCTTGAGTATTAGTTCAAACACCATGCCAACAAGGCAATATTAAGCTACCATACTACGTACAGTTTTCAAGTGGCAGACATATCTTCTGATCCAATTATCTCTCTAAATATTCACTAAAATGTTTGGCCTTAAAATCTAACAAAAGTGATGCCTCTGCACTTCCAGGGTGTAATTATCCTTGATTCCAAGATTAACACCACTTGCTACCCCATAAGATTTACAGCTTTCCCTAGATTACACAGAAAAGTAAGGTCACTTCCAACTTGCAAAACAAGCTGTAATCTCAGCTGGTGGTTGGCACAGTTCTCAGGCTCCCAGCTAAATAACTCCCAGTTTCCAGATTCTCTACTCTATGAACTCCTTTAATATTTAAAGGGAGGAGTATCTTGACAGCCACAGAGTTAATGAGGTCAAACTGGACTCCAGATAGGTGATTCAGAGTCAAAATGCCTCTTTAACTTCTCTTCTTCACAAATACACTTAAATCCTTGCCTCAGGGCTGGATCCTAGGAGAATATCAATAAAAAGAGCAAGCGCAAATCATGGGGGAATCTAAACAAGCAAGTGCGCTGAGTAAGGAAAGGAAATGATTGCACATAAAAGGCTGGGACATCAGTAAAGCATTTTTATTTTACAACAAAACCAAATGTATTTTTAATTTAACTCATGCTCTATCTGAAATTGTATTTTTGTAACTCATTATATCAGTGTGGAAAAATGCATGGCCTGTCAGAGCAAATGCACATTCTCCATAACTGGTTTGTCTCCTAAAAACTATAAAACAAGTGCAAAAGTCTCACCTAAAACCAACAGGTAATGATCATTAGTTCGTTGCATTATCATGAGAGGCTGCCCGAAGTATCAATAATTTCCCTGAAAAACGCAGCACAAATCTAATTGTTTCTTTGTGCATAACATTTCCAAGATCAGCCTTTTCTATCAGTTCATATGGCTGAAGCTGAAACACAGATTACCATTTTTCATCTTGACCTCTGCAGTATCTTACTTTCTCATCCTGACACATGCAACTTAGACCATTTTCAATGCATCCACTGTTTATATAACTAAAGTAATTTTCTTGGCTGTACTACCATGCCACCAGAAGACTGCTCTCTTTTTCAGTTTGTCATAAACTCCTGATCCAAAGAGAGGTTTTATACTGAATGTGCTTTGCAACTTATAGTACAGTATAGCCTGTCTAAATATGAATTCCTCAGTGATTTCCATCTCTATTCAAGCCAACTGTCATCATCTATCGGTTCAGATTTCTTTCAGATTCTCTCACACTTTCTACTACCTTCTAAACATGGGATGAATCCTCTCTCTCTCCTCAACCCTGGTGAGGCCTCCCCTGAAGTGCTTTGTCCCGTTCTGGGCTTCCCAGTACAAGAGAGTCATGGAGCTCCTGGACCAAGTCCAGCAAAGGGCTACAAGAATGATGAAGCTTCTGGAGCACCTCTTATATGAGGAAAGTCTGAGGCACTAGGTACAATTATACAAATGCAGTGTACACATTATCTGTGTACATCCACTGCGTATGACTCATTGGGCTTGGCTGTGAATGCACAGAAACAGCACTCAACTCCCTTGGCTTGTTTAAAGTAGTTCTCAGCAGCCATTGTGTTACTACAGCTGTTTACCGTGCAGAAGAGAAATATTGCTCTCTTGCTCTGTTTGTTCTACTTCTTTGTATCTTCTGTGCATCCTGTTTTCATCCTATGCTTTCTGGGGCAGGAAATGCATTGTGATTTTCAAACTTCAAATCACCCTTTGCCATGATATGTTAAAAAGTACCAAAATGCACAACCACAGGTTTTCTTGCACTATGCAGTATAATTAACAGTCTAGAATGATTTTTAAAATTATAATATATAATTACGTAACATTTTTTTCATTCTCTTAATCAGGTTGCCCAGAGAAGCTGTGGCTGCCCCATCCCTGGCAGTGTTCAAGGCCAGGTTGGACACAGGGGCTTGGAGCAACCTGGTCTAGTGGAAGGTGTCCCTGCCCATGGCAGGGGGTTGGAAATGGATGAGCTTTAAGGTCCCTTCCAACCCAAACCAGTCTGTGATTCTATGATTTAGTCGTTTGAATGAAAAAGAACAAAAACATATATCTGTATATCCTAGCATTCCCTGCACTTTAAAATCATTTCCAAACACAAGGAGGAGATTCTGGGCTTCATGCCAGCTGAAACAATTGGCGTTAAATCTCATAAAGTGAAGATGTGCACATCTTTGCTTTTTGAAGTATTTGTTCACTGCTGACAGTGGAAGAGCAGAAACACAAATAAAACCCCAGACAAACAACAAACAAATTCCTCCATTCTCCCCTGCTTCACATAATCACACTGCCAATTTTGGAAAGATCACCTTTCAGATTAATATTATTCATTAGTTGGATCACTTGATAGGTAGAATTTTATCTGTCAAATATTTTACTAGACAAGTAAAATAGTAAAATAACCATTCTGAGCACAGAGTAAATAGCTTCAGTCAGCTGAAGTAAAAACTGTTGTTCCGATATGGATCAAACATCATCAAAGTCTTGTTGGTGATTTTTAATACAAGCCAACTGATATTGTATGGTCAAATTATGTTTAATGAATACCATCTGCACATTTAGTAAGATTTCCCCTTATTTCTACTTCATTTTCTTCATTGTCTGAAATTGGATAATGCGTGATCCTGTATTGACATGGAGTGGGGAATAAGGGTCACGTGCAACCTTGCTTCCTTGGCCTTCTTGGAATAAAAAAGTTGAAAGTCTCAATGGCACAAAAGGAAATGAGGTGCCATTAATCATGTCTAGGTTATTACTCATTCTACTTAATTTATCAGTTACTGTATTGTACCAAGACTATGTTATGGTTAAAGTTTTCAGCTGTTTCTGATGGTGACTGTCTGGGGTGGAAGCCACAAGTGTTCAAACAACATAGCAAGATAAAAAAAAAAAACCCTTTCTTAACAACTTTAATGAAGTGAAACAGCTACATCCCAACCATATGAAGAGGACACATCATTACCACAAGAAGAGGCACGTTAGGCAAAGTGCTTGCAGCCTAAATTTGCTTTGGACCCCAATCGTGTAGGCACTGTAAGAGCAGACAGTATTCCCTGGACACAACCATTCAGGGATGTGTGGTTTAACTTTGCGTTACTGTGACTTCATCTAATGCTGATCTGCAACTAAGCGATTTATGGATAGTTACTATGAATACAGAAGCAAATATTTTCTTTTTTTTTTTTTTCTTTTGCTTGAAAGTGAAGAATGCATTTTCCCACCACAGACCTGAAACGGAGATATGTGTGAACTAGATCTCTCCAGGTTATTTTCAATCTCCACACTTGCTTCTTGTTTCATAGAATCAAAGAACGGTTTGGGTTGGAAGGGACCTTAAAGCTCATCCAGTTCCAACTCCCTGCCATGGGCAGGGACATCTTCCGCTAGACCAGGTTGCTCCAAGCCCCATCCAACTTGGTCTTTTCGGTAAAACTCTGCAGAAATTTAACATACAGCACTTCTCTTTCTGGCTCAGGTAGAAACTCAACTTTACACCAAGTCCCTATTTAAATTTAAAGACAGACTGGCATTTAAATACTCTAATTTCAGGGTAGGGTTAAAAGTTGCTAATCGAGACTCCAAAAGCATTCTGCAAGGAAGATCGAGGTCTAATTTGTTGGGCCATCCTGTCCTGCTGCCCTCTCCCCCCCAAAAAAACCCCACCAACCCCAAAACCAAAAGTTAAACTAAATTAAATTATTAGAATAATTATACCAAAGAAATAGAAAGGTTAATGAATGGTATGCATTATCAGTCTTCTAAAATTATTTTCAATTCTCCTACACCATTTGACTCTTTAAAAAAAACCCAACTTATCCAGTTTTATTTACAACTTCTTCTGTGAGATCTTGTACGATTTATTAACTCTTACTTCAATAACATACAATTTCCATAACTCTAGAATTTCTACATGCCATCTTTCAATATTTTTAATTTTTACTTTTTTTTTTTTTTTGTACTGAAATATTCCATCTACTTTTGGTCAACAAATTTTAATTCCTGACATATTTGTTCATTTAATATTTTCCTTATCCTATTATTATCACTTGCCCTACTTTGATGTATTTTAATCAAGTTCTATTCCTGTCTTTAAAGCAGTATAATACAAAAAACTTCTGCCCTGGGGACATAAAGGAGGTGAATGACAGGGAGCCAAAGGAAAGATTTTTCTAGTTGTCTGAAGATCCAGGCCCTCAGTAAGAGGTAGGTGCCTCTCTAACAGCCTAGGGGGGAGATTCCAACTGGTAACACATCACTTCTACTACAGAACATCTTCAGTGACTTGAGTCTTGCATACAAATGCAAGATGAAATCTCCTGCTACTACCTCCATTTTAACCCAGTGGCCTCATTCAGGATTTCCTTTTCTGAGGCTGGATCGGAGAAGGGATGCTGGTAGGAGTCATAGGTGCAAACTGCCTGCACCACTAAGACTTTCGCCATACAGGCAGTTACACTCTTGAGACCTGTGAGTATTACCAACTAGTTTCAGAGGGATTACTAGCACACTTAAGGCTGTACACAAGCATAATGCAAATGGTTTGTAGAATCAGTGACTAATTCACACTAATTAAAATTTGACCCAGATCTGTGGTATCTAGGTTAAATGAAATAATTGCTGTCTGAAGGCTTTCCATTGACATATGGAAGCTTGTAGTGTCATAGTTCTGAATTGTGATAATGCCTCTCTCATGAGCAAAAGCATACTTGGGGGATCTGTTCCAAGCTCTAGACAAAACTTTTGAGTAAGTTTGACACGATATAGCTATGACTTAAGTCCAGAGTCAGAAACAAAGCTCCTGATGGAGAATCACTGTGTATCACAGAGATAAGGCAGCTGATCAAAAGCATCTCCTGGCAGCCCCTGCTCACTGCTCCTACTGAGCTCCAAATTCAGCAAAAGCCCTTCTTTTTCTCAGAAACAAAATCCTCCCACTACAATAGAATGACAAGACATGTAACTACTGAGATATTTGAAGAATATATATAGCCTCTGATTTCTGAGATCCCAGAGCTGACTTTGGACTGTATTATTAAGAAATACACCTCAAAAAGTGGAGCTTGCATCAATTCTGCAATATCTCTGTCCAATGTATATGTACTTTTCCTGTAGTCAAATTCCAGTGATTACAATCACTTCAGAAAAGGCACATGTCAGAATTTACAAACACAAAACAAATGGTGGTTTAGAGTTTTTTATTCATTACTTTCTTTCTTCTGCTCTGCATTTTTTATACTTTTAAAAGTGCTGTAATGCTTATTTTTGTTTTAAATAAGATTAATAAGATCCAGAAAGCAATGAAGATCACCTCTGCAACATTGTCCTGGGTTCAGCTGTAACAGTTATTTTTCTTCTTCTTAGTAGCTGGCACGGTGCTGTGTTTTTGACTTTAGTCTGAGAACAGTGTTGAAACACCAATGTTTTAGTTGTTAAATAATGCTTACCCCGATCAAGGACTTTTCAGTCTCTCATGCTCTGCCAGTAAGGAGGGGCACAGGAAGCTGGGAGGAAGCAGAGACAGGACACCTGACGCAAACTAGCCAAAGGAGTATTCCATACCCAGTATGGAATATATATAATATATTTATATTATATTATATATATTATATTATATTATATTATATTATATTATATTATATTATATTATATTAATAATAATAATAATATATACGTCATACCCAGTATATAAACTGGGGAGAGTTACCTGGCAGGCCCAGATCGCTGCTGGGGTGGGGCTGGGTAATGGTCGGCAGGTGGTGAGCAATTGTATTGTGCAGCACCTATGTTTATTGTTTTCTTTTCCCCTTCCCCTTTTAGTTTTATATTCTCTCCCCTTGTTATTTCCCTTATTATTGCTGGTAGTAGTAGTGGTTTTGTACTGTACTTTAGTTACTGGACTGTTCTTATCTCAACCCATAGGATTTACATTCTTTCTATTCTCCTCCCCATCCCTCTGGAAGCAGGGAAGAGGAGGGGGTAGAAGAAGGAAGGGAGTGAGTGAGTGGCTGTGCGGTTCTGAGTTACTGCCTGGGCTTACACCACGATAAACATGTATGGTTTAGTGGTGATTTTGGCAGTCCTGGGTAATGGTTGGGCTTGACGATCTTAAAGGTTTTTTCCAACCTAACTGATTCTATGATTCTATGTGATAAGGAAGAGGCAAATATGCTAATATTCAGTTATCATCACTGGCTGTTACATGACTCTCAGGCCTTTTCCTATGTCATCTTGCATGAAATGATGACTTCTGTGGGAAGCTGGATACAATTTACCATATCTGTCTCATTGGTTGTTTCCAACAAGAATTCTCAGATACTTAGATCTCCCCAGGTTACTTTCCATTTTTGACATTAAAGCAATGAAAAGGGACCAATTCCTAATGGAAAACCAAGTCTTATTCTCATCTATCCAAGCTGAATACCATATGTCTGCTCAACAAAATACAATGGTTGGAAGGGTTGTTGCTGTCAATACTTATGACCAGTTCAGCCTTCTTTCTCCATTTATAAATAATTTGTTAGAGGATCACAATTTCTCCAGATATATACATTATTAAATAACACAAGGAGTTTTCAGGCCCAGGACAGAATTGATTTCAAGCATCTCTCTGAGTATCTTCCTACTGCTGGTATGCCATTCATCATCAAAATTGCATGAAATTGTGCTGTTCCATGGGATGACAACAATTTAAATTAAAAGAAAATGAAAATTGATAGCAGAAGTGATTCATGATAGACATTAATGTTTGGATTAATAATTCCTAATAAAAAATGCATGAAACTTCGTTATCTGCCAAGAAGCTACAGTTAATTGCAAACTCTGCCACTGGTTCCCATTTTGTACTGGCCATTACTGCTTCTGGACATCATCTTTTGGGATTTTGGTTAAAATCTGCATACAGTATCACAGTTATATTGGCCAATATGTAAATAGTAGCTTGAGAGTCAGCACTCTTAATCCCCTCTGTTTGTTATGACTGTAGGTGTGCTACACTTGTGTATAATCATTTCTGCCAACCACCTAGAACAAAACCTAATATATAGACTCATTTTTATCCTTTAGACTGCAAACACTGTAGAAATGGGAATACCATTCCTAAAGAATACAGGTAACACTGATCTCTGCAAAATTTGTGAGCACTTTTGGGCTGAATACTATGTGCCATGTCTAAAATACTCAATTATTTGGAAATTAAATTAATAATACCGTTAAAATCCTTTGGCAAGTACGTAAAACACACATTTGTTACAGTTGCACTCCAAATTTGGTTGGCAAATAGCCAGATGGCTATTGATTCTGGGGCAAATACAAAATTATATAGATTTCCTAGCTCTTTCAAGAAAGCTCACTGTTTTGACATATCACTGTCATAGGAGCCAAATCATGGGTACTCTTCCCCTATCTACTTAATTCCACAGAACAAATTGACTTGTGATTCCTGAACACTCAGGTTGGACTGTGAATAATGTCTACAAAGCAAGCCACGTATTCTTAATTGATTTTGACTCACTTTCAGACCATAGGTAATATAAAAACTGTCACACCTGGTTATAACTATTAAGCCATCATTTTTCCCTTTGTTTTCATTTGAAGTCATACCCAATCTACTTATGTATCAATTTTTTTTTCCAAAAGTGATAATCTTTGCTCAAGTATAAGAAACATTTTTGCATCATTCCAATGATAAAATACAGAAGTTTTTATGATAAAGAGCAAGTAAATTTACTAACAATGATCCTCTACACCATTCCCTACTGGGGAATTCTTCCACTAGCAAGTCAGGTATTAAACTATGCTAAAAAATTCAAAGATGTAAAACCTGTGGGCACTCCTGGAAAGTTTCACAGAGCCCATTCAGTAAGTCCTTCCGTAACACAGAAAAGACATGCAGTGGTTTCTGAAACTTCTCCTGAAAACATTCAAACTATAAACTACTTCAAACTATAAACTACTTCAACAAATTCTTTGCTGCTTTTGTAAAAGCCACTTACTACAGTAAAACTCTTAAACATAAAGCTGAAAATAATACCTACTAACCTGCAGCTTGAAAAATGTGAAAAATTATCCCATTCAATATAATATAAGATTACTTCCTTTTTTGAAAAATATAGCTAAGGAAACCAAAGTTTGAGTTAGCTCTTTAACCTGACTGCTGCACTGTCAGAGCTTTGAATTAGTTGACCTGATTCCTGCTGCATAACTGACTTCCACTTGGTCTTTACAGTAGGTTTCTGACCCTGCCCACAACTGTTCACTCATCACAGGAATAGAAAAGCAGCAACATCTAGATATAGTATTGAAGAAAATCAGGCTGTCAGGCCAGTTTCCTGTGAAGCTCAGGATGGAAATTAATAGGGAATGGAGATTAACATACCCGATTAATATAAAATATATCAAAGAAGAGAGAAGTTTTTCAAGTAATTCTGATATTAATCTGAGTTGTGCCACAGATAAATTAAGACCATCTGGTTGTCCAATACTGTGTGATGACTGAAAATAAAGGATTCAGAAAGAGAGATAACACTAACTCTTCTACTCAAAAGAAAGTAAATAAAAACACATAATTTGCATATCTACAGTAGAGAGGTTGGGCAATTAATATATTTCACCAGGTTTTCTGCTGAAATTCTTCTGATGTGTGTAAAGATAAATGTCAGAGCAAGATACAAACTGTTCTGAGGTATTAAAGCTGCCTGATATGCCTGCAGAGAAAAAATGGGTAAGAAATAAAAAATAAATAGTGCACTGTCATATTTTCCTTTACTGCTGCAAATTCAGGTCTTAATATTTACCATTTTAATTCTTCTGTACAATGCTTGATATAAGTGGGCATTTCTTTTCACTTTCATCACCTGAAGTTTTCTTCCTTTCCACACTCCTGCAAAATTACTACTAATGTTCCATAAGGCACAATGTACCTTCCCATTTCTACAGGCACTTTCGTTTAATACAGCACCAGATATAACCTGCTTGCTATTTGAAACTCAGATTTTTACAGCTCCTAAGCATCTTTTCAAACTCCTCATTTTTCAGTCTTAATCACTGTAATGTAACTTTGCTAGTGTTGAAGGACCACTGAACTGGTCTCATTAACCACTTCTGTTTTCCTTTATTCCCAAAGACAGACATGCTGTAATTAACTGCTTGTCTTAGGTATTCTCAAGACAACAGGCTAGTCTGGGCAGCCTGAGTGGAATTTAAACAGATGTGAGCAAAATGGCAACATCAGTCATTGCCGATACATTGCCAGATGCACAGAAAGCGTCAAGATTTTCTTGTCTTATCAGGTATCTCCAGTCTTGTGTACAAACTGCCATGTATTTATATCCTGCCTCCTGCATCTCATTGTGGTGACCAGAAAAGTTCAAAGGGATCTTTATGTTGCTATGAGAAGATTTTTGAGGATTGGTTCTTCTCAAATACAGTAATTGTTATTATTATTGTCATCCAATGCTAACACTTTTAGCCTTTCAGCATAGGAGTGTGGAAGTGAAGACAGGCATCTGGTAAGAGATAATTACTACCAAGAGAGTCCCATAGAGTCCTTGAACTTGTCTTCAGGCCCATCTGAGCATTAGCATAGGTGATCAATAGATTTGCATGAAGTGAGGGAGGATAAAGCCCTCTCTGAACAGAAATCCAACAGTCTGACTGAATGCATGTATTGCCAGAGATGAACACTGATTCTTGTCTAAAGCATAGCATTTTTGGTTTAACAGTCAATACCAGGTATGAAAGAAGAGCCAGTTCCTATACATACTCCCTGACTGTTCTAAAACAAATTGGTTTTCCTCTGGAAAGTTATGGTGGAAGTCAGAATACTTGTGCCACAGAGTAACTATGTGGAAACATGAATCAGGAAATACGGGTACTCATGTCAAGATTTTTTTTTTTCTAGATCAAAGAAGATGCCAAATTTGACACAAATGCATTTTTCCATCCACAGAGAACTCACTCCTGTCAGCTGAAGCCAGAATCCTAGAAGAACACCCCAGATAGGAGGAGTGTGGACTCTGCTACTGCTATTTTGTGCAGTTTGGAGCAAGAGCTCTGTGGCAATGACCTGGGCCTCTTAGACTTATGTGCTAGCACTGAATATGCTAGTGCAATGCTATTATTGTTTTTATTATATTATTATTATATTGTTACCATTATCTGCATTTTATTATTATACATCCATAATATATTATTATAATATGTTATTATTTTGCGATAGAAAGATGTAAACTGCAGGAAAGAGTGGCGAGAGGAGGAGAAAAAATGCAGCAAATCAGTGCCTTTCTTCATATTGATAATAAAACATTTAAACTTCATTGGCAGAGGAAAGACGCTTTAATATTTCAGCTTCAAGCTTCCAAGAGTGTCATATAAATTGTTGCAGGAAGGTAAAATAATCCCATATACACCTACCACAGGTTCATTACATTTACCCAGGTTAAGCATTCACATTTCATGCATATTATTGCATAATGAATGATTCAGTATCATGTCAGTATTCCATTACCTTTTTACTATGTGATGTAACTGTCTCTTAATTCACCTACTAAAGGCAAAAAAAGACCCCATTTTAATAATTTTTTAATATATGAAGGCAAAGAGGTAAGCAAGGGAGATACTGTACAGACCTGCAGTCAATTAAAGCAAGTAGTTTATTTGAATACCTTCTTTCTTATATTTTTTATCCTTGGATGACCTTGCCAGAAGATAAAGTAATATTGCATGAATTGCCATGAAAATGCCATTCATTCCAGTGGAGTTTCCATGTACTTATGTGTGCCGGTAACTATAAAATAGCACTCGCAGTTCAGCAGAGATTTCCTTTGGTTACTTTATTATGCTTAATGGCTCTTTTCACTCTTGGGAACATATCTTTCTATATATTTCACAACAAAAAGGCATGGTGGCTGGTTACACAACAGTCTGAGAGCTCTAGTAGCGTCCATCATTTATTTGTATGTGCTTCATTCAATATGTACTGCTTGGATCTTTCAGGTCATTAAGAGATCTTAAAAACAAGACTCTCCAAGAGAGCCTTCAATGAAAGCACTTTGTTTTGCTATCTTTTCCAGAGATACTCAGGCAGAGATATCCAGCATCTCTGCGCACTGTAGAGTAAGGATCACGGGTACATTCCTGCTGGTTGCTGTGGTACCCCAGTGGGTACATTTTCCTGAGTTACAAAAGCACTGAATGACTGTAGGTCATCAAAGGTTGACAGAAATTGCTGTAATTTGCCTCATATTTGCATTTGAAAGTGCTCTTTTGGATGTCACCACTTAATGAAGACTAGGTTTTACAGACAGTGCTGAGAAACAATAAACCTTCCTGCACTCGCACACGGGTCTGAACTATTGCTCCTCGCAAGAGCCCAAGCTCAACATAACCTTCTCATGTTACTTTTGCTTTCTGAATACCAGACGTTTCTCACTTTTCTGTTGGTCATACATTTACAAGAGCTCACAGAACACATTAGTATCCTGCTGTTAGAAAAAACATATTGTACTATGGGATCTCCTACTAAGGCAAGATGCTAAACAGAACTTTGTTAAGCCCAAACTCTGTCTGGAAAAGGTGAACCAAAAGAATATTTAAAGAGCACTCTTTTGCATTAGCTACAGTGTAAAACACCAACTTCAGGCCCGGAGGAAAGGCCAAGGGAATTGACTAGGAGGACAGAGCTGGCAAGAATTTAACAGGACTCTAAAGCTGACAAGCTTTAGAGTCAAAGTCAGAGGCAGAAAAACACCCTTAAAGGAAGTTTGATGAATCTTTGCTTTTATCCTGTTGGTTTTGGGGTTTTTTTCTGGTAAAATATTAGACATAACCTTGTTTGTTTGTTTTTTTAAACTCCTACTTGCTCCCAGCTATTGCTTGTCCCACTTGCTCATTTTATCTTCTTTTTAGGATAGTTGTGGAAAGTAGAAATCAGAATCATGCCTATTTCAATTTTTGTAGACCATCTAGCACAAGTGGTACTGTTGCTGTGCTAGGGCTGTACACTGATAATACCATGTGCTTTAGGTACTCTACGGCAACCCAACTCTCAACAAAAGGTACACAAAGGAACAGATGTATCACACAGTCTCTAAGCAATACATTTGCTGAAATATATATACATACATTCAAAAAAGAAAATATCATAGGATCATAGAATAGTTTGGGTTGGAAAGAACCTCAAGATCAGTGAAGAACTCTTCTCCCTCATTTTATGCTAATACCTATTACAATGTATGTAGGAATCTGTGCTACTTTGTTTTCTCTGTTAGCCTTGAGGTTAAACGAAAACTGACTGACCTTGTTAAGTCAGGCTGTAAAGAGGTAAAACATCCCCATGACCCAAAAAATGCTGCAGACAGACAATAACATGAAAATACCGTCCAGAGATAGAGCACCTTTTTTTTTTTTCCCCCCAAGATTTTTTATGCCACTGTAGCTTTTTTAGAGTTGCATTTAAATTTCATCTGTGTTGGACAAGGTGTTCTTCAACTCATTTAAGGAAGAACATATTTTTCAGCTCTCCACTCTACCCGGTATGAAGTTCTTTACTGTGAGGGTGGTGAAGCACTGGAACAGGTTGCTCAAAGAAGTGATAAATGCTCCATCCCTGGCAGTGTTCAAGGCCAGGTTGGACAAAGCCTTGGGCAACATGGTCTAAGGTGAGGCATCCTTGCCCATGGCAGGGGGTTGGAACTAGAATCTTAAGGTTCTTTCCAACTCAAACTATTCTCTGATTTTTGTCCATAGGATATTTCTAAATAACTTGTGGAACAACCAGAACATGAGAACTTCCATGTAATTCTTGTAAATCAGCAGGAAAAATCAGGCCCTTTGGAGTGCCTTAAAGGAGGGTAAATGTTATTTTATGCAAGCAAAGTAGGAGCAGATTTCTCACTTCAGTAGAATTATGCTTGCTTGCCAAGAGAAGTATGAGTAAATTTGCTCCTGCTCCTAATTGCAAACTTTCCTGAGCTCTGCTTTGCACAGGGATTTCCTTACTGTGCAGCAATTTCCAGGCTACATGCGCTTACCTTACAGCACTCTGCTCCATTAAGAAGGCATCCTGGCTGTGCTGGGAAGTATGCAGCAGATGGAGGGAGCAGACAAAGGTCATTCACAGAGAGTTCAAGGAAGGACACAGACAGATGACTGCACATGATTCAGCTTGTAGGTTTGAAGCCATACCTGTCTCTGAGAAACAACTCACGCTGCACAACCATGCCCCTGATCCATTACAAGAGCTACCCAAACCACCTTTAAAGCATAACCTAAATCATTTGGAGTTTCTTATCACACTCCTAGTTGGCCAGTGCTAAAGTTATAGAAACAAGATTGAAAGACAGTCTCACAGTTCGAAGTCTGAAGCAGAAGTGTCAGCCAAAAGACCATCCTTTCTACATAAGAACAACTTTCTTACACCAGGTTTCTTCCAGTTGGACTGAATGACTTAGGGTTGGAGTGTTTGGCTCCAGCTCCCCCCTCACAGCTTGAGGCCCTAAGAAGTAAAGCACTGGAAAGGACTCTGGCACATGGAACCTCCCAAAATGCCAAAGCAAAGCACATTAAAAAAGTATTTTAATGACAATTGTTTGAGTCTTGGAAAAACCATTTTACAATGCTTTGTATAGTTATTAGAATAATAACTAGCTTGGACCGTTAAAAACAATGATCCCATTCCTAACTGGACAGCAAATTATTTGCTTATTAATTTTTGAGAATTCTGCTTTTCCATGTTCATAAAAATAGTTTGGAGACTTATTAAAAAATCCATTAGTATTAAGAGACAACATTACTTTAGTCGAGCAAACATCACAAATGAGGAAAACCCACTGCATCTCCACTTGCAAAGAGTTAAAACTTTGATTACCTTTATTGTTAATGAAAGAAGAGAAGCTTTGAAATAGCTTCATTATAGTAAACTTCAGGATTTGGAGGCAAAAGAGGTTAATAAATTTAACTAAGCAAGCTAAAAAGAAAAAACTATACTTGCAGTAGAAAAATTCAACAGCATTAGAGTGAAGTTACTTTTAGAAATAAATGTCTGTTTAAACAGAAATCAAGGACCCAACACACATGTAGGACAAAACAAAACAAAACAAAACAAAAAACAAAACAAAACAAAAGTAAAAAGAACTGACTGCACACTAATAGGCAGTTGAGCATTAAATGACAGCTGGAATTGCCAAAAATGAATGGTCTGGAGTGCCCCTTCAAATCATTTATAAACCAAAGTATTCTAGAATACAACAGAATTTTGGAAAAAACTTTACTCAGAGATTTTTAGGCATTTAGTGCTGACATCAATGGAATACATAAGCTGCTCTGTGGTCAACCAGCTCTCAGTTTACACACAGTTTAGGCAGCAGAGGCAGGGTCAAAACATGGGCAAGGTAAACCTCAGCAACCAGCCCAACCTAAGATTTATGTTTATAAATCAAATTTTATTTGAAGTATTAGTTAATGTTTCAGCCTCATCTGAAGATGAAAATAAATCAAAGGGATATTTATATTCTGCTCAGATTAAATTTTCTTTTCCACTGGAGAAAAACCTGAGATTTTCACTCCGCAGCAACAGATCTGGGGGAATTACATGGAAGTTTCCCTCTTCTGTTACCTCCCATCCCACCTTGTCTTGTTGTTACAAGGGTTTGCAAAGCCCAGGTTACAACTATCGCTGAACGTCCTTGGTGGCAAAGCAGTAGGTGGAAAGAAAAAAAGATGTTTTCCTCCTGGTGTTTTCCTCTTAGTGTATCTTGCCTTTGGTCAAAGACATTTTCGTACAACAACTGGAACATGACATCTCTGCCATTATCGTTGCCGCTATACAATCCAAAATGGTCATCCTTTGTCTTAGTGTATGTATTTTCATATAGGCCTGCTTCCCACTGTGTTTAGATATTGTGAACACACTATAAGGCATGTGTTCTAATGGTTTTGGAGACCTTCTGGCAAATATTTACAGATAAGCAATGTAACTCGGTTTTAAATTAGTTAAGTGATGCTTCCCAAGCACAGGGTTTAGCCTGGAAAAACCAGCAATGTCTCAGCAGAACAGCAGAGGGAAACAGAGAGACAGTTCTAAATACAGTATTAAACACTAATAATCAGCAGTGACAAAGGTTTGGTGGGTTACGTGAACTGGGAAGTTTAACCTCATCAAATTTAAACTACAAATAATTGAAAGGTTGAGTAAAGAGATTGACAGGCAGAAAGGGAGGTATGCACATGAGAACTATATTAGAATAAATAAACCAATGTTCTAATTGGTTCTAATATGTGTGACATATCCTTGCACTATCAGATACTGAAAGTGTGGAAAAAGTTTTCTTCTAGAATACACAGCTTTCTGCAGCTCATAAATGAATTTTTAAAACCAAATTTCAGTGCCATGAGATTTACTTAAGCTCTCAAAGTAGGCAAAATACAGAAAACACTTCCTAAAGTTTTGGCAGAGATAGTTACCTGACAGTCATTTTTACTCCAGCTTCTCCCTAAACATCTGTCCCAAGCCAGTACTATCCATCTAAATACAAAAGTGATTTTCTCATGGTCACATATGAGTCAGCTGAGAATACACAACAGGGCAAGAGCCCTTCTGTACTAAAGCTTTCTGTAAGAAGCAGCGTAATTTTAGAACTTGAAACCTGAAAGGTATTTTTTCCACCACTTTATTCTATTGAATGTAACTAGCTCATTTAATAACATTTAGGGATTACCTGTTTACAGTAATTTCTTTTTTCCTAAGCATGTTTAGGAAATGCCTTGCTCTTTCTTCAGTCCTTTGTACTACTTAAGATGACTGGCATTTTTTTTCTAAAGCCAAATGTATTTTCCAAGCCACGCTCATGCCCAAGGCTTTCATTTATAGAATTTGACATTTTTACAACTAATATAAAGGACTTTTCAGGTCTTAGTATTCTGAAAGATGGTAATGATATATTCTCTCATGTAGAAACTATTAAGGTCTTCAGTGCATATACCTGGATATACATGCATATATATATGTGCATGTATGCATGTGTGCCCATGTGCATAGAACATAATGTATATGCTCCACAATAAAGAGAGGATGCTAACAAACCTAGAAAAAGTGATGATAATAATGCACAGACATGAAATAAGAGGAGAAATCATCACTTCCAATTAACTTTTCTGAACTAGATAAAATATGTTAATTATTACTGCTGGGTTTGTGAAACTGTTGAATTGCTCTTGTAAATTAAAAGAGACTTTATCTTCAGTGGATATTATATAGTTCACAGACTTTTCTCAAATAATTCAGATGGTTTCACTACCTGCAGTGAAGATCTTACTCCCCAGAATGTTTCACTCAGCAGTCCTTGATCTCTGCATTTCACACTCCACTGTCAATCAGTGTTGATTTTATACTGATACCGTTCTCAATTCACTTTATTCTACTGCAGTCTATTCTGTCATACTTCAGTCACGTTGACCAAGAACATAGTAACTGATGCTTGTACCACGTAGCTACTAACTACACCATCAAAGTGCTCTATACAAAAATTTAGGACAGTTTTTTGGTTATCACTTTTTCTCTTTGGCTGCCATGGTAGATCTTTCCTATAATATTCCAAGTTCTTTAAATCAATACTCAATTAACTAAATCCACCCTAAACACTACTGAACACCCAGCCTTTGTGAACATGCATAATGCACTGTGTGTGCATGTGTAACATTCCAGCAGAAGAATGAAGAACTAATTATAATTAAATATGCCAAGATGGAGCATGGTGAGCAATCTTCATTTCAAATTTAATCCACATAAATTCATACATGCCATATTAATTGTACATATTCTTTTTCTGCATTTGAAATGTTTCTCTAGACTTCATGACCTAAAACTGTCTTCCTAAATTTAGCTGGAAGAACTGCAAAAGTAAATGATAATGTATGTGACACAATATTACACGAAGCATCCTTTTAAGTGCAAATTTTTGGTTGGTGTGCATTCAGACATGAAAAACTATGCAAATAAATAATCATGCTGTGATTGATTCTATCTTCTTATTGGTCAGAATATGGTATTTGATTTTTCTACTGTGTACAAGTCCTGTCTGCCGTCAGAGGTGACTGGCTGGCACAAGACACTTGCAAGCAGAACTGCCAACTCCTGCTAACCTCTAGGAATTATACTGTTGTGGAACAGCCATGTGGAGATAGCTTCTAAAATGCTCCTTACAAAAATTCAGTGAAGAGCAAAAGAAGAAATATCAACATCCATGGGGGGATAATCCTAAAACAGATTTAGAGACTTAAAGGTATGTAGAGCAATCAGAAGTGACTGCGTTACCACAGAAAAACATGTCAGCATTTGCCAGTAGAGCCCTGATAACTGACTGCATATATGCTATTTTCCTGACCAGTTAACAAGAAAAACACATTAGCTTTAGCTAAGAGCACTTAATCTTTCTGACCAGGTGGAAAGTTTGTTATACAGGTAGTGAACTGTTCTACATGATTCTGTGATCATATGAACCTATGATTGTCGTGGTTTGAGCCCAGCCGGTAACTCAGAACCACACAGCCGCTCGCTCACTCCTCCCCTTCCTCCCCCTGCTCCCGGGGGGATGGGGAGGAGAATCGGAAGAATGTAACTCCCACGGGTTGAGATAAGAGCAGTCCTGCAACTAAGGTATAATACAAAACCACTACTGCTACCACCAGTGATAATAATGATTAGTGAAATAACAAGGGGAGAGGATACAATTGCTCACCACCCGCCGACCAATACCCAGCCCGACCCGAGCAGTGATCTGGGCCTTCCGGGTAACTCCCCCCGGTTTATATACTGGGCATGACGTGCTGTAGGATGGAATACCCCTTTGGCTAGTTTGGGTCAGGTGTCCTGTCTCTGCTTCCTCCCGGCTTCCTCTCCTCCCTGGCAAAGCATGAGACTGAGGAAGTCCTTGGTTGGAATAAACATTACTTAGCAACAACTGAAAACATCAGTGCTATCAGCGTCGCTCCCAGGCTGAAAGTTAAAAAAAAAAACACTGCACCAGCCACCAAGAAGGAGAAAAATGACTGCCACAGCTGAACCCAGGACAGTATCCACCCCTTATTCCATACCATTCATGTCATGCTCAGATCCCACATCTCTCAGCACACCATCACCCCTGTCCCATATATACACATATATATACACCCACACCCACACACAGAGAAAGATATCATTCCCTACTCCAGGGACCAATCCCTGTAAAATTGCTGAACTCATCCAGTCCATGATGTCAGGCTCCATCTCTTGTAATAGTCTTTCAGGGCAGGAGGGACGGTATGTAGTGTTGGGTTGTGGCCTGCTGATGATACCGCCAAACTCGTCTGGTCACTGCTGAGCTCATCTGGTTTCCTCAAAATTCATTCTTTGTTGAGGTGATGATCGGAGGGAAGTCAGGGTCAATTGCTGGCGACCTGAAGATATCTAGCTGGTGGGCTATAAAAGTGTTATAGAGCAGGCAACAGCGTACAATTGAGTTCATTGGCTGTTTTCCCCCAAAATCAAATCCCCTTGAGGTACACATCGGACTTCCCCATCTTCCCGCATTACCCACCAAGTATATCCAGGTCCCTGAGCAAAGGCAACCCCACGAGTGGGTTTGCCTTTACCTGAAGCAGGAATAACCCAGACTGTCTTCCCCAACAAATTCTTTATGTTCACCACAGGAACTTTATCCCCCTCTACGGTACGTAAAAGTTCTGATTGGGCTGGGCCAGCCCTGTTGGCAGATCCCCTACTGTTGACCAACCAGGTGGCTTTTGGTAAATGTGTATCCCAGTGTTTGAAAGTCCCACCACCCATTGCTCTCAGTGTAGTTTTTAACAGCCCATTGTACCGTTCGATTTTCCCAGAGGCTGGTGCATGGTAGGGGATGTGATATACCCACTCAATGCCATGCTCTATGGCCCAAGTGTCTATGAGGTTGTTCTGGAAATGAGTCCCATTGTCTGACTCAATTCTCTCTGGGGTGCCGTGTCGCCACAAGACTTGTTTCTCAAGGCCCAGGATAGTGTTCCGGGCAGTGGCGTGGGACACAGCGTATTTTTCCAGCCAGCCGGTGGTTGCTTCCACCATGGTAAGCACATAGCGCTTGCCTTGGCGGGTTGGTGGGAGTGTGATATAGTCAATCTGCCAGGCCTCCCCATACTTGTACTTCAGCCATCGTCCTCCATACCAGAGAGGCTTTAACCGCTTGGCTTGCTTAATTGCAGCACATGTTTCACATTCGTGAATAACCTGGGCAATAGTGTCCATCGTTAAGTCCACCCCTCGATCACGAGCCCATCTATATGTTGCATCTCTGCCTTGATGGCCTGAGGTGTCATGGGCCCACGGGGCTAAAAATAATTCACCCTTATGTTGCCAATCCAAGTCCATCTGAGCCACTTTAATCTTAGCAGCTTTATCCACTTGCTGGTTGTTCTGGTGTTCCTCAGCAGCCCGACTCTTGGGTACATGAGCATCTACGTGGTGTACTTTCACCACCAGGTTCTGCACCCGAGCAGCGATATCTTGCCACAATGCAGCAGCCCAGATGGGTTTACTTCTGCGTTGCCAGTTGCTCTGCTTCCATTGTTGCAACCACCCCCACAGGGCATTTGCCACCATCCATGAGTCAGTATAGAGATAAAGTACTGGCCACTTTTCTCGTTCAGCAATGTCCAAGGCCAGCTGGATGGCTTTCACCTCTGCAAACTGACTCGATTCACCCTCTCCCTCAGCAGTTTCTGCAACTTGTAGCAGGGGACTCCACACAGCTGCCTTCCATCTCCGATGCTTTCCCACAATACGGCAGGACCCATCAGTAAACAAGGCATATTGCTTTCCACTCTCCGACAGTTCATTATACGGTGGGGCCTCTTCAGCACGCGTCACCTCCTCTTCTGGTGACATCCCAAAATCTTTGCCCTCTGGCCAGTCCATGATGACTTCTAGAATTCCTGGACGACTGGGATTTCCTATTCGAGCTCGTTGTGTAATTAGTGCGGCCCACTTACTCCATGTAGCATCAGTTGCATGATGTGTAGAGGAGACCCTGCCTTTGAACATCCAGCCCAGCACAGGCAACCGGGGTGCCAGGAGGAGCTGCGCTTCAGTTCCGATCACTTCTGAGGCAGCTCGAACCCCTTCGTAGGCTGCCAGTATCTCTTTTTCAGTGGGAGTGTAGCTGGCCTCGGATCCTTTATATCCCCGACTCCAAAAGCCAAGGGGTCGACCTCGAGTCTCCCCTGGAGCTTTCTGCCAGAGGCTCCAGGTAGGACCATTCTCCCCAGCTGCGGTATAGAGCACATTTTTCACATCTGGCCCGGCCCGGACTGGTCCAAGGGCTACTGCATGAACTATTTCTCGTTTAATTTGTTCAAAGGCTTGTTGTTGCTCAGGGCCCCATTTGAAATCATTCTTCTTCCGGGTCACGTGGTAGAGAGGGCTTACAATCAGACTGTAATTTGGGATGTGCATTCTCCAGAACCCCACAACGCCTAAGAAAGCTTGTGTTTCTTTCTTGTTAGTTGGTGGAGACATTGCTGTTATCTTGTTGATCACGTCTGTGGGGATCTGGCGGCATCCATCTTGCCATTTTATTCCCAAAAATTGAATCTCCTGTGCAGGTCCCTTGACCTTATTCCGTTTTATGGCAAAATCGGCCTTCAGCAGGATTTGGATTATCTTCCTCCCTTTCTCAAAAACTTCTTCTGCTGTATCACCCCACACGATGATGTCATCAATGTATTGCAGGTGTTCTGGAGCTTGCCCCTGTTCCAGTGCAGTCTGGATCAATCCATGGCAGATGGTGGGGCTGTGTTTCCACCCCTGGGGCAGTCGGTTCCAAGTGTACTGGACGCCCCTCCAAGTGAAAGCAAACTGTGGCCTGCATTCTGCTGCCAAAGGGATTGAGAAAAATGCATTGGCAATGTCAATTGTGGCATACCACTTGGCTGCCTTTGACTCCAGTTCATATTGAAGTTCTAGCATGTCCGGTACGGCAGCACTCAATGGTGGTGTGACTTCGTTCAGGCCACGATAGTCTACTGTTAATCTCCACTCTCCATTAGACTTTTGCACTGGCTATATGGGGCTATTAAAGGGTGAGCGGGTCCTGCTGATCACTCCTTGGCTCTCCAGTCTACGGATCAGCTTCTGGATGGGAATCAAGGAGTCTCGGTTGGTGCGATATTGCCGCCGGTGCACTGTTGTGGTCGCAATTGGCACTTGTTGTTCTTCGACCTTCAGCAACCCCACAACAGAAGGATCCTCTGAGAGACCGGGTAAGGTGGACAGCTGCTTAATTTCCTCTGTCTCCAAGGCAGCGATACCAAAAGCCCATCTATACCCTTTTGGGTCTTTGAAGTACCCTCTCCTGAGATAGTCTATGCCAAGGACGCATGGAGCCCCTGGACCAGTTACAATGGGGTGCTTTTGCCACTTCCTCCCAGTCAGGCTGATTTCAGCTTCCAGCATAGTTAACGCTTGGGATCCTCCTGTCACTCCAGAAATAGAAATGGGTTTCACCCCTTGATACCTTGATGGCATCAGAGTACACTGTGCACCGGTATCTACTAGAGCCTTATACTTCTGTGGGACTGATGTGCCAGGCCATCTGATCCACACAGTCCAGTAAACCCGATTATCCCTCTCCTCCACCTGGCTGGAGGCAGGGCCCCTCTAATAGTGATCACAAAATTCTCCACTTCTGTCTTGTAGAAAGGGATTAGTATTCCTTATCACAGGAGCTGGAGTAAAATCAGCTCTTTCACTCCATCTGGGAAACTGCTCACCAGAGACTGGAGCAGCAGCTTTCCTGGGAGGATCATCCTTGACCATTGTTCTCCTCTTCAGTTCACGCACCCGTTGCTCCAGAGCTGAAGTAGGTTTTCCATCCCACTTTCTCATGCCTTCTCCGTGATCTCGCAGGTAAAACCATAGGGTGGCCCGTGGCGTGTACCTCCTATGTTTTCTTTCTCGAGCAGTAGGGCGCCTTCTGTTAATAGCCAGAGACATGGATTGGTACGCGTGGGGAGCTGGATAGATCGGATAAATCGTCTCTCAATTGTTTAAACTCCTGGGACAGTTTTTCCACAGCTGAAATGATGGAAGGGGTGAGATTGTCTTCGAACTCTCGGAGTTGACGAATCAGGCAATCCACTGTTGGTGATATTCCGTCATTCCAGGTCACTGATGCCAATGTGTGGGCATATGATGATGGCGCACTCCGTGTAAGTTTCCGCCACATGGGTCGTGTACATTCGACTTCATCTGGATCTACGGATGTGTTCCTGGAATCCGGCCTGCGATAGATCATCTCTATAATGGCTGATTCCCTCAGGGACTGGATGCCTTTCTCTATCGTGGTCCAGTTGGCTGAGCAATTCGTAATATCGTCTTTGTAGGGAAACCTTTCCTTCACAGCTGCCAGGAGCCGCCTCCAAAGACTGAGGGCTCGCTTCTCTCTTGCAATCGCTTTGTCAATTCCTCCTTCCTTAGCAAGTGATCCCAGCTGCTTGGCTTCCCTACCTTCTAGTTCGTGACCGTCGGCCCCATTGTCCAGGCATCGGAGCAACCAGGTGACAATGTGCTCCCCTGGAAGACGGGTGAAATCTTTTCGCATATTCCGCAGCTCGGTTGAGGTCTGGGGTCGAGAAGTGACCTCTTCTTCTTCTTCCTCTTCCTCTGACCCACGTAGTAGTAACTCTTGTTCAGATGCTGTTGCATGTAGTAATGGCATTGGGTCTTCATCTTTCTTCACTTCGCGGGTTGCTCTTTGTCGGCTTTTGCTTACAGGGGCAACAGACATTGTCACAAACTGGCCATTTGGTTTAGCTGCAGTGTTTGTCACTGTGGTTGGAGTGGCTGCAGTGCCTGCCACTAGGATTGGAGTGGTTGCAATGTCTATTGCTGGGGCTGGTGCAGCTGTTGTGCTTGGGAGTTGAGTAACACCAACAGCTGCATTGTCTGTTGCTGTCGGGGTTTGAGTAGCTGCTGTGCTTGTAGTTGGCATAGCTGCGTTGTCTGTTGCTTTGCCATCAGATCCAGAGACACTTTTTTCCCTTTGAAGGTGCTGGATAGTGTTGAGCAGGGCTCTGTAGGCGTAGGCCAAGCCCCAGCACGTTGCCATGATTTGTCCCTCTCTGGTATAACCAGGACGACAGCACACCTCGTTTAAGTGTTTTACTAGTTTTTCCGGATGTTGCACTTGTTCAGTGGTGAAGTTCCAAAGCACTGGAGGGGCCCACTGGCCTAGATACTTGCCCATACTATCCCACACACCCTGCCACTCATAACTGCCCAGCCTCAGGGAAAATCTCCTGGTGGTCCTCCTATATCGTCGTCTAATCCTAGACCAGATTCGAACCTGATACTGCTGAATTTTTGAGATTAAACGAAATAGGATGTTCCTACGACGGGATGGCCGTGGGTAAAACACACTCCATATGTTTGCCAACATGCTGATCCCCAGCACAATCAGCAGGCAGGTTTCAAGGGTACTCAAAGGCCATCTAAAACCTTCAGAACTCTCAACTGCTGTTGCAAATAGGCTGGTGGGGGAGCGGGGGGTGAAAGAGAATGCTTCCTTCGTAAGTTTACCCCCCGAGGAGAAAAAAAAAGATATGCAATTGCTAAAACATTTCATTATATACCTCCCAATGTATAGAGGTGATGGCCACGCTGGAAGCACAAACCAGACCAGTTTCATGATCAATGAGTCTATTGTATTACAAGTCATTACCATGAAGTACAGTGAAACAAGAACCTTAGCCCAGGCCCCCCAGCCGATAAACGCTAAAACAGCAAATAGTGGCTGTAAGTAAGGTACAACATGCTGAAACTCTGAGATCAAGCGCAACAAGTCTGAGAGCCAAATAATCACCATTGTGATGAGTAGTAACAATGAATGCTTATCACAAATATGATTAAACACACTCTGGTCAGATCTGTCGTTATCTCAACCTTTTGTGCCCCACGTTGGGCGCCAAAAAGAACTGTCGTGGTTTGAGCCCAGCCGGTAACTCAGAACCACACAGCCGCTCGCTCACTCCCCCCCTTCCTCCCCCCGCTCCCGGGGGGATGGGGAGGAGAATCGGGAGAATGTAACTCCCACGGGTTGAGATAAGAGCAGTCCCGCAACTAAGGTACTACTGCTACCACCAGTGATAATAATGATTAGTGAAATAACAAGGGGAGAGGATACAATTGCTCACCACCCGCCGACCGATACCCAGCCCGACCCGAGCAGTGATCTGGGCCTTCCGGGTAACTCCCCCCGGTTTATATACTGGGCATGACGTGCCATGGTATGGAATACCCCTTTGGCTAGTTTGGGTCAGGTGTCCTGTCTCTGCTTCCTCCCGGCTTCCCCTCCTCCCTGGCAAAGCATGAGATTGAGAAAGTCCTTGGTTGGAACAAACATTACTTAGCAACAACTGAAAACATCAGTGCTATCAGCGTCGCTCCCAGGCCGAAAGTTAAAAAACACAGCACTGCACCAGCCACCAAGAAGGAGAAAAACGACTGCCACAGCTGAACCAGGACAATGATGCAGAACTCTATGAGCAAAATAAAGTTTAACTAACCATGTTGACTTAGCAGACAAAATGCAAAATCTCATTACTTTAATTTCCTAATACTCTGGCAAGGTTCTCATGGCTTCCAAAAACCAAGAGTCATCAAAGGTCTCACAGGTTACCCAGATTACATATTTCAGAATGCAAATTAGATAGATAGCAATTAAAATTAAAAGTCAAACTAAGAAGGAAGTATAATAATTGAAGCAATCCACAGAATACCTCAGTATAAAATAAAAATCACAGAAAAAATCACTTGTAGCAAGAAATACACTGTGTGCAAATAGTCATTCCAAAAAAAAAAAAAAAAAAAAAATTAATCCCTTTAGTAGCATTAAAACTGGGCCATGTGGAGTTGTGTGCTGCTGCGTTGTCCTCCCAACCACTTGCTCGAGGCTTATAAACATCATAATCATAAAAGCATGCTTCTAAAGGGAATAGAAACTGCTCCAGGTAACCATGCCTGTTAAACCAAGATGATTTAGACCTCAAAAGTAAATAGGCCACAGCTATTACAAGATAAAGAAATTAGGAAAAGATAACACCAGAAAGGTAACAGCGTCAAGAATTTGCAAATGAAAAGTAATGCATCTCCTGTGGAGATTTTCAAGGACACAGCAAGAAATTTGCAACCTGTAAGAAAATTCTGCTTGTTTGTGTTGTAGCAGGTACCATATTGTACAACTGCCAGCAATACGCTACTTCTCTTTCTTTAGCCATAATAGGATATAACTACCAGGTTTTTTTTCCTAGAACTAGGCTTCCATGAAGTGGTTTCTCATTGCAACAGTGAAAATAATCTTAGAGAATCCTAAGGATGGCAAACAAGCAGAAAAGGTTTTCCAGTTTCAGCAATGCAGGTGGGTAACATATTTCCCTATAGCCTAGTATATTTTGGCAGCTTCTCTTCTCAGAATCTCATCCCAGGTCTTGTCTGCTACTCACTGATATCTGTCTTCTTGCTTAGCTCCATTCCCTTTCTTAAATTCTGAGCTTAATGCTTCCCTTCTTTTCTGTTTTAGAATAGTCTGTTATCTGTGTTCAGAGTTAGCAGGAATCTTCTGTGCAGTGCAAGAAAGCAGGTGAGATTCAGGCAAGACATTAGAAAAAAATTCCAGTGTTAAAAATACTGAGGAGAGCCACCCTGCAGGAAGACCTGTATAGGCTGGATGAGTGGGCTAACAAGAACCTTATGGATTAGAAAAGGAGGACAAGCGTAAGGTCTTACACTTGGGAAAACACAATCCAGGAGTGCAGGACAGGCTAGGATCTACCTGGCTGGGGAGCAGCTCTGTGGAAAGGTGGTGGACAAGCTCAGTATGAGTGAACAGTGTGCAGCTGTGGCAAAGAAAGCCAACAGGGTGCTGGGGAACATCAACAAGGACATTACCTGCAGTGATAAAGATGTCATGATCCCACTCTACTCGGTGCTTTGTCAGCCCACACCTGGGATACTGTGTTCAGTTTTGGTCCCTGCTATACTAAAAAAGACATGCACAGGCTGGAGAACATCCAAAGAAAGGTCACAAAGATGATACAAGGACTGGGAAGCCTGTCATATGAGGAAAGGCTGAGAGAACTGGTTTATTTAGCCTTGAGAAAAGGCGGCTCGGGGGAGACCTTGTCACCATGTTCCAGTACTTAAACGGTGGCTACAAAGATGATGGAGACTCCCTTTTTACAAGGAGTCACGTGGAAGATACCAAGAGGTAGTGAGCACAAGTTACTCTTGGGAAACAATTTTTCACAATGAGACAATCAGCCATTGGAATAATGTCGCCAGGGAAGTCGTGGGCTCCCCAGTCTTGGACACTTTTAAGATTCAGCTAGAGAGGGTGCTGGGACATCTTGCTTAGACCTTGCTTTTGCCAGGAAAGGTTGGACTACATGATCGTTGAGGTCCCTTCCAAGCCAGTATTCTATGATAATGATAATTTTATTGAACTCAGCTAGTTTAGAGTGTTACATATACGTAAGGATAATCAGCCCTAATTTGGGTGTTATTTTAATATACTTTTAAAATACCATGAAAGTATACCTTTGTAAAAATTACTCAAGCCATCAGCACTAAGGGAAATGCCACTTCTTATGTTCAGCATATGGTCCAGTAAATTGATGGAACTCAGTCATCTCCAGGGACACACTCGTTACTGATGTTGTTAGCTGCATTTTGAGACTTTAGTCCTAGAGGCATGAATGGAAACATCTGACACACCTGGGTAACAACATCCATGAGGCTGAAAAGAAATACTTCGCAGATAGGGAAATAACCCAGAAAATCACTGCCTAAAGACCTGTGTAGTATTCTCATCTATTTTAAGCTATAACAGTGGGAAAAACAGGGGTGGGGAGAAAGCATTCCTGGGAAGCAAGAAATCTTTACTGTACAGTATTGTATTTTTAAAAGAAAATATATTGTCCATGTTGCCACAATAATTCCAGGGAACCTAATTCTTTATTTGCCTCAAGAATAAAGGCCCAATTCACATATATGTTGTTCCAGATTTATCCTTGTGAATCTCCTTTGATACATGTGCATTTTTCTATAAACAGATTGATGGTGAACTTACTCAGGACCAAAATAGGCAAACACAGCAGATTATTTATCTTTTAACCTACTTACAGAAGAGGCTTGTTTAGAAGTGCTTATTTAGAGGTCCGCCATTGTTTAAGCCAGAATATCGCCAAAATAAACTGGTAATTCAGTTTTATTTAAACCATCAGGCTGGTCTGATATTTCTCATCGTGGAGCAGATTTGAACTGATAACACAACCTTGCAGGAGAAGCATGAATCCGTTTACAAAATATGATGTGGAAGGATAAATAAATAAAATGTTTGACACTTTTTAATACTAAACTAAAACTGTACTGTTTCCAGATATCGGAATTGTGCCAGAAGAGCTTAGTACGTCACCTGAAGACAGGCAATTCCAGTGCAGTTATTGCTCTGCTTAACTGAAATTAAGAACATGGATTTATTACATCCCAAATATGCACTCATATAATTGATAGTCAGGGTCCGAGAAATGCCTTCCTGAGCTCAAGATTTTCTTCAAAAGAAGATTTATTTTACCAAGTTCTCCAGCAGCCTAAAAAAATCCTGTGTATTCTTTCAGCCACACAGACTTCTTCCTATTTTTCTAGGTTCTTCTCATTAATTTTCTAAATTCTCTTTTCCAACTAAGGTCACTCCAGATGTTCTATCTTGCCCATTTTTGGTGTACGTGTTGCAGCTCTAGTCCTCCAACTGATCCAAAGAAATTTCAGAACTCATTTGCTAACTAGACAAGCTGACTGCAGAGAAAACTTGTATAAAACGTGGCTCTACAAGCAGAAAGAGAAGTTTATTCTCAGAAGAAAAGAAAGTCTTGTACAATGTGTACAACATTACAGGCAAAACATGATTAATAATGATCTTCCTATGCAAATGCACAAGTGGTGTGGTACTCATTTAATACCATTGGCCTTGAAAATGAGAAACAAACTTAACAAATGTTAAATAAAAAAAAGAAACACTCAAAATGCTTGTTTTCACACACGTGTGTATAGCAACTAAATTAGCCAGCATACACTCAGCACACGTGGTATTTTCATGGTTTTACCTATAAAACCTTTACAAAATAGAATGCATTTAGAAATATAGTTCAGATATAACTTACTAACTTTACAAACACTGATGTTACCAGGATTATTCTTTCCATGCCCTCTATCAGTACAAATCTTTCAAACTACTGAATGCAGTTACTAAGATGAAGGTTGGTCCAAGTGAAGGATGCGTATTCCTCACTCTCTAGGGAGAGCTTTGTCCTAAACTACCTCACTACTCAGTGAGGGTGCATACTAGATTACTGCAGGAGATCTGTATCCCATTAAAGTTTGAGGTCTATTTGTAACCATAACACTAACTTCTAAGATGATGATTTGATCTCTCTTTCTTAAGGTCTGGGCTTTGTTTTGCATTTGTTTTGGTTTTGAGGTGGAGAGGGATACTTCTGCCTCTTACTAGCAGAGACTTAATTATTTGATCTTTTAAGTACCTAGATTCTGGTGTCCAGACTGAACGGCTAGATACAGCCAAAGAATGCAGAGGGAAATGTTAAATATCACTATAGAAAATGGCTATGCCTAGGGCAGAGAAAAAGGGACACGAGCAAAGTTCTTTTTGTCATGCAAAGGTTAGGGTGTTTTTCACTGTGTTGATGGAAACACAGGAGATGCTTCTGAAACCTGCTGCTAAAGAATAAAGATAAGCAAGGGCTGAACCTTGAAAAGCTCAGCTTGATTTCTCAGCTGGGCAAATTAGCCAAGGGAGGCTGTTGCACTTGGGTAAATATACTGTTTTCAGGACCTGAGTTAATTCTGATATTATAGATAATTATACAGTCTGCTGCACTACAATATAATATTTTTTATTATATCTGAAAAATCAGAACAGGATTACTGACATGCCTAAATTTAGACATACTTGTTAAATATCCTCATAAGCCATACAATCATTAGTGGCCTGTTTAAAGGAGCATTTAACCATAATTAATAATGAATATACTTTGTGGTGTTTGTATTCTGGCTACATTAGTAAAAACCTGAAATTCACAGCACACAGAATAAAAAATATAAATGCCAGGGGACAGAAGCTATTTGCAAAGAAGACCTGAGTTCCAAAGCATGCTGCCTCGCTTCTTGCATCCTATCTTATGGTTTCAATTTCCTCATACAGAATTTTATCTCAAAAGTAAACACACAGAAGACAAAGGAACAATACCAGAAGAGAACCAAAGCAAATGAAAAGAGAATTCAGGATCCTCAGTCTGATCTTTACAACACCGTAAGCACTTCTTTTTATATCTCAGGGAAAAAAATAGCAGAGGCCATTAGGGGGTTCAGCCCTGTTCTAATACAAATTGAACTCAAGCCCATAAATACACTGAGGAAAAGGAGAGTTAGGAAATAAGGATCCAAGAAACATTATTTTTCCTCTGCTGCTTCTAGAAAATTATTTAAGAAAATACGGTTTCCATTAGATGTATATACTAATTTTGACAAGCACACAATGGGCAAAGAATGTAAAAACTGTAATTATGAATTTATTTGGTTAAAATTTTGGAAGAGTGTGGTGGGAACCCCTTTTTCCTGTTAATTCCACAACACCTACTATTTCTTTCCTACCTGCGCCAAAGGAATTAACAGCTTCTGATCATGCACAGCAAGATCACAAGCTACATGGAACTGTCTGCCCAGCCAGAGTTCCATATCTGTGTATTCTGCCACTTTTTCCAGCAGCAGTTCACTGAAGAAGGCAGCAGGCAAGGTTTTAGCTTCAGGTGGTAAGAAAAACATCTCATGATGGAGACTGAAGGAATCTAAAATGGTCCTTTAGCAAAGAGATATTGTCCAACATACTGACACGTAGGCAAAAATTTAGCCCTTCCATCCTAGGGATAAGAGCCTAAGATAAATGATCATCCTTTTCTCTGTCAGATTTCTCTCATTGCTTTCTAAAACCAAAACAGAATTTTCTAAAGACATGTCCAGTATTTCATTTAGCATTATTCGCTGTGACATCAAGGATGACTGATCCTATTGTTCTATCGATCCTACTATAATTGGTTGCATGCTTCTTTTTTTAACACTAAGAAAAGACTTTTCAAAATGAATTCATTTCCATTAAACATATTTTAGTTGCATCTATCATCATTTATCACCACAGCTCTATACTCATACTGTAAATTCTCACTTCATGTTTTCCAGGAAAACATCTATCTTTATGTCTTTGCTTCACCAACTACCAAGGATGCAGTTTAGAAATCACATAAATTCTGGCCTTAGCTACAGATTCCAGAAAAGTAGTATAAAAATAAATTCAGGCTTTACGAAACTGTATTTTCTAAAGATATGGGTGCTACATAATTAAATCTTAATAACTTAAACTAAAAAAGCATAAATTTGAGGCATGCATTGCTGTACAATATAGGTATTTCAAGCAGCTGAAAGGATGCCTGATTTTATTGAGTTAGCAGGCAGTGATTAATCATGTAAGCAGAGTATATATTGCACATTAAAGGTGGAGCACAGTCTTTGTTCATCTAGAGTGCAAGTTCAAGATGCAAATTTATATCCATGTTTCAATATCCCCCAAATCTCTGTGCACTTCATTATGAAATATTTATATGGATAGCATGAACTGGCTGCCACTCTGGCATATTTGGAGGATGCTATTTCCTATGTCACTGCTTGGCGAGTGCATTTCTACAGAACGACTGTTGAGGGTGCAGAGACAAAAGCACACAATGGTTTTCTGTGGCCTAGAATTTTGCTGAATTTTTGCATTATCATTTCCCAGGTTATCACCTCCCAGGCTTGGTCCTCTCTTTCTGGGGAGTTTTAAAGCAAATTTCGGGGAGAACTCTTCCACCTTTTTCAAGAATGATGCCATGCAAAACTAGGTAACTGCCAATTACCAAGAATATTCTATGTATGAACTTGAAGAGGTCTTAGACTTTAAGGGAAAAAAAACCAAAACTGTGGCAGGGTTAAAAAGACCCCACAGCCCTAACACTTGCCTTGTGCTGTGAAGTGTAATTGCACCAAGATTTGATCCAAATTGAACTTTCCAGAAAGCACCAGCAAAACTTACAGTATGAAACACACAGCCCTGCCTTGGACCCAGACAGTTTGTGTATATTATTAACTAACTGTGCTTCATAGAGCTGATCAGGAATTTGCTGATTGCCTTTTATGAGAGGTTTTTATTAGAAAAGTTACTGTCAAAATCTACATGTGACAGGGTCACCAGTTTAAGCGTACAGTGAAGAGAATTACTTTTATGGGATGGCTCACCATGATGCAAGAGAGACCACAGCTGACTCCCTGCTTCTCTTACAGAACAGTCAGCATCATAATGGCTACTAAACAAACCCATGATGAAAAAGATCCTAGGCCATGGCCACCTTTGCCTCTTATCCCAGTAATACTGACTACCTAAACACAGGGCAGAAAAACCTCCCACAAGAGATTCTGTAAGGTATAAGGTATTTATCTGTACAGATAAAGTCAGTCTGAATCCAGAGTATGCACTAGCCCAAGGGCTCCAGTAGCCATGTAATAGCTCACGAAACTCACTCTGGTTCTCAGGGAGCCAGACCAACTCCCCAGCCATTTATGACAGAAGAGGCTTTCACAATTTGGTCCTCAGCTGGATTTGCTTCCTGACCAAATGGACTGGAGTTGCCTGTGTAAAGGATGTGGGAACCAGGACATTTCTGCTCTAGAGTTAATGGGTTTTATTTTCATTTTTTTAAACAAGGTAAGTAGCTGAGAAATTGGACAAAGAGATATGTTGCAGAACCAGGCATAGAACCTGGACTTCAGGTACTACATCCGTCACTCATATTGACACAATGCCTTCTAAATAGGTTGGCATATCTGCATTCTAGATTGAGAACTCCTGTATTACAAGAAAGCACAGCACCTACTAACTTGATTTCCAAGTGCAAAATGTAACATAAAACTTTCCAGCAGTCACACGATAAAAAAGCAGCTTGTAGTATTCTCCATTGTTTGAAATTAAAGGATAACAATTCTATTTGCAAAGTCCAATGTAAATCCAAAATAGCCCTATAACTTCTTTTATTTTGATGGAAATCAGGATCTGGTCTGGAAGACTATGATATACACCGACTACAAAACAAGAATGCCAGCCAATATTACATGGTGTAGACAAAGAGGAAAGAGAATTCCAGGGGAGCATGCAATTTGATGCTGGGGGGGGCTAAGCTATTTGACCTTCATGCTCTGACTAGTAGGTTCTGTTGTGAGAACGCACACTGACAAAAACTGATGAAACTCAGTACAGCTGCACTGCCCCGATCTGCATGTGTAAAAGCCATAAAATATACCATTAAAAATATATTGCTTAATATCCCAAGAAGCTTTTCCAATATAGTATCATTTGATTGACTGACATAGCAGAAAACCATACAGCCAGCCTGAGGAGATCAGGCTGGCAATGGCATATGCATGATTACACTATCCACTTTTCCCAGTTATTTTTCTTCTGTGCTTATTGCAGTTGTTTCTCATCGGTAAATGAATGGCAATATATTCCATCATTTTAAATTAAATTGGATGAATTTTTGTACTCATGAATCTTGAAGACAAATTGTAGTAGCTGGAGCCACAGACTAAGAAAAATAATGTTAATGGTCTTAAATTATCCTGTAAAAAAAAAAACCAACCCAGAGACTTCACTCCCTGTGACTGTCATAAAGAGAATGGGAGGAAGAATGAAACACTATCATAAGTGCTTTCATTTCAAAGAACTGAAATGGAGTCTGAGTGATTCTTCCCCAATGCCGAAAGTGTGAATTTGAACATTTGATATTGCTCTGAACATCTAAACAATAAATTAATTTAACCTTCTGGCTTCTTCGCTCTTGTGTACATTTCTAATTATTTCACTGGGAAGCATAAATAACAGTATCCATTTTGCTTTCAAATCAAAAAGGAATTATTGTGAATATGGCCAGTAAAACAAATTAAACATTCTAGCTAATGAAATTTAAATTTAGGATGAGGAATAGGGGACTGTACCAGGAGAAAAAAAAATAAACAAAACTTATGAAAAGGTCAGTAAGAAACCACCTGAATGTGGAGGAGGACTGGGAAATTTGGAAGAGAGTTGCTTGGCTAAGCAAGGAGCTTCTCAAAAAACATACAAAACCAGACGGCTGGGAACAAGGGCAGGTGATAACACTGGAGTACAAAAGCCATGTTTGGATACTTAAGGAAAAAATCAAAGAGGCCGAAGCCCAGCTGGAGCTAAAACTACCATCAGACTCCAAGTAAAAATAAGGGACTCTACAGGTATGTCAGTTACAAAAGGAAGCTGGGGAACGCGAAGGTCTGTTGCTGGATGGAGGAGACAGTTTGGTGACAAATGAAAGGCTGAGTGAGTTGATAACTGGTGACAAATGAAAAGAAAGGCTGAGTGAGTTGATGGCTTTTTTGCTTTGATTTTTTAAGGAAAGTTGAGCTTTTACCTCCACCTCCAGATGAATCAGCACATTTTGAGAAGAAGGAGGACAACTAACAGTGAAGGAGCAACAGTTTAGAGATTTCATGAAAAGGTTTCTTGTATTCAAATTCACAAGGCTAGATGGGATTCGTCTGAGGGTGTTGAAACGGCTGAACTGAAAAATCACTCTTTGTTTACCAAAGGTCACATTTCTGTCAGCCATATCCTCAGAAAACAGAAAATTACTAGTAAGTCAAAAGACATGAATGGAAATGAACCTAAGACCAAGATTCCCAATCTGCCTTTCAGATTGGGAGTCAGATGGGTTCAGGAAAAGACGGGATGTATCCCTTCTTAAATAAACAGACAGGTTGGAAACAGGAGAGCCAATGTGAAGGTAGCAGCTGAAATAGCGATGTGTAGATCAAGACCAGATGCAGTAGATGACTCATTTCTTTGGCCTTCTGTGGTGTCTAGCATGCATGGGGAATTCATTCTCCAACACCCATATGCTAAAAGTAGTGAATTTAGTGTGCCCTCCAGGAACAGATAAGATTTAGGACATTTTCCACTGTCTTTCAGGCAGGGAAATGTTACTTTAATTTTGGATAGGAGGAGCAATAAAGAATCTTACTAGTAGAAATAGTTACTAAATCAGTACCAAATGCTAGTAACTCAGAGACAGTGTATAACTTTCCATCCAGTAAATCTGGACACCATGTACGGATCATTCGCCCATCACACTGAGCCTTTCTTTTAATAAAACATATGATATACACATCTAAAAAATAGTTTAACACCAATTAGTTTCACCCTTCTTTAAAACTGACAGCTTGATTTTGAACAGGTAAGACTTTATAGAAGCTTTCTACCAGCAAGGCAATCTGTGAGCAACCACACTCTCTTTACTATGTGTTGGTGTGTAATACACAACATATTAAGCTTCTGCAAAATAAACACTTGCAAATGATACACTGGATGTTTTCTAAGCATGTGTTCTCTGAAAGACACTGTAATACTAAATGTAGCAGTGTGAACATATGAGCTAGTGTTGGCACAGCCAGATTCAGCTGCCTTTAGAGAATACTGCATCTGGATCCTTTATGAAATGCAGCAATTGACCAAGAGCAGTAAGCTGACTAGCCTAAAATTAGAACACCTTCTGTTTTGTTTCAGGAGCTACCATTATGCCATAACACACTTTGGTGATGTCTACATAGCATTGGCAATCACATACTGAGCTCTCTGCTCAAGATGAAGAAAGGAAGAAGAGCTACAGCTGCAATAGATTGTCCTCCACATCAGGCAGAGGTGACGAGGACACACTAACACACCAGCTCTCAGCTGCCTCCTTTTCTGTGGTGGAAAAATAAATGTATCTGCTTGAGTTTCTGCAGTAAGTACTAATTCAAAGAAAAGGACTTGGTGACACCAGTATCACCAAGAGAACTGAAAATTCCAGCATCATCCAGTCAAGAATTACTAAACAAGTATTATTTACATTCAGCAAAATGGTTTCATTCTGACTGCAGATGAGGCACCATTTCTTGCAGATAAAAGACGTGGCACATCTTATCAATAATATCACTGCCATTATCGCACTAATGCCCAGTGCGTCTTGCCTAGCTGGAAATCCTCTCTGCCAGCCTAAAGGACCAGGTTCCCTATAGAGACAGACACCTCTAGGTGTTCAGATTAGGTGGGATCATTTGCCCCTTGGAAGTGCCTGGTTGTCTCCATTGATTATAAAAGGAATGGGGCAATTAACTGAGGTTAGATCTGTACTTTTAAGATAGACAAAATGTAGAGGTATTGTCATCTACCCAAAATGATAGTCCTTCTCTCAAGATAAACTAAAATTCTGAGGGTTGAGCATTCAAAAAGTGAAGAGGTTTAGTTACATGAACTGTTTACCCATGATGGATTAAGAAAACACATGAAATGAGGTCAAATCCTCCTAGCTCCATGCTGCTCCACAGAAACTTTCAATGAATTTTAAAGACTTTTTAACAAACAAGGAGGGCAAGATTTGCCCCAAAATCATCCTGCTGCCCCTCCCATGAAGAACTCTGAATAGGTATCATTTAGGTATTGGTTCCAGTGATTTTAAGCTCCAACAAATTTCTTAACAAGTTTAAAATCACAGACCAGCAAATTTTCAAGTTATTTTCCTCAAAGAGGTCCAAACACCTCAGCAAAAGGGGAACCAGTGGCATCTTGTTACAGAAATGATCAATACTGAAGAGACTACCGATCAACCTCTTCAGGTTCCTTCCACCCTTACATGGATATTGTTGAATCTATCATTTCCATTTAATTATTATTATTATATCATTAGTAAAGCAGATCATATCATTTATAGAGTTTCATGATAAAATTGATTTAGCAATTAATTTTTCAGATTATCCTCAAAAATCTTCAGAAGAAAAGTCCCATTTCAAAGATGATTAACAGCTTCTCTACTTTTTATTCTGCATCTTTTGGGGCAGCAGATGAGACCATATTGTCATGTTTGTTTGTTTTAAGTTGTCTGAAGAACAAGACAGAAATGTAAACCAAGAAAAACAATAAAATTGCCCATCTTCCTATCTTGAGGCATTAAGTCATGCTAAAACATCTTGTGTTATTTCAAGCTAAGCAAAAGAAGGGAAGAGAAAAAGGAAAGGAGAAAAGGAAAATAAAATAGTCCACATATCCCAGCTCACAGTAAAAGGAAACAATTCCCCTATCGCTGTCCAAAGAAAGCCTGATTTCAGTAATGCTCTCCAAAAGAAATGTTGAGTTGGTATGACTGACTGCCAACAGATCCTACAGCAGAAAGAGAGTAAAAGCAAGCTGACATCATCTATTCTGAGCTATTTTGAGGCTTTTCTTATAAGTTGAGTATAAAAATGGCCTCTAGACAAAAACTCTGCATGTAGACCTAGAATTATTTATACTATTTTTTCTAAAAAAAAAAAAAAAAAAAAACCCAAGGGCATTGCACTGTGTCTGTAATGGTAAATTTTCTGCTTGAATGAGTTTTTATGACAATGTGAAATGCTGCAGGATACAATAGACATGTCAAGGGTGTAGCAAAAACAGTCATATGGGGGAAAAATCCCCCAGTGGAAGCTGCCTGTGCTCCATTCCCTAAAGAGTCTGTTGTGAAAGCATATCGAATATCACCTGCTGTTCAAGGACCACCTCCTAACACAAAGAGAACAGGTAACAATCTCCTTGCAGCCTTGATTTAATTTTTTATTTCTCTTCATGAAGGAATTCATATATTGAATCACAGGAAAACGGTGGTCACACATAATTTCATTGATCTGAATGAACCTCATTCTTTGAATTGCACAGGATTACGGACTTTTGTAGATAGATACACACACTAAACAGGATTACAATGGGAATGTTACACAACAAAAGAAGCATCCTCAAAGTTTCTAGAAATGATTGGTGAATATTAACACTTGGTGCTTCTAGTTCAATACAGTGAAGTATTATGTCAGGAAAAGAATATTCATCAGCAAGATATACTTCTGAAACTCCTGGATCTAGAGGAAAACAGCAACAATGAACAACCAGAAACTCTGACAAGAGCAGTCTTTTATGAAGCCCAGTTATTTTCTCAGCAGTTACCCTTGAAAACACATTCAAAATGGGACATCTCAGCAGGGCATAAAAACTGAAAGTACCAGATGATAAAAATACACAAAATTAATGTTAAAAAAAAAAGTCTCCTGAATATATATCCAAAGCTGCAAAGCCTATGTGTACATTTGCTCAGAAATACTTGTCTTTCCTGCTATTTGCTCTCACAAAATAGCAAGTTATACATGAAAAAAGGATGGTCTTACTCTATGTGAAGTAATAAAAAAAAGTTTATGCACTGCAGTTTCTTATGCTCTGCAAGTCACTTTCAAACTTTAAGTCACTTTTACGCTTGGCTTGACATTTAAGAATCAGTTTAAGTACATTCTTCTAATACAGAAATAGAAACCTGTTTGTTATCTCATAGGGGTATCATGAATGTGCTAAATAGGACTAACTTGGGATTTGCCCAGCTGGATGGGTGCAGACAGTGATATGTGCATTCAGCCCATGCTGAGATGTGCCAGAAGATGAGCCAGCTGCTCCAGCATGAAAACAACAGAGCCACATTATCATGGCTCTGAACTGGAATTGATATATGTACCTCTCAACAGGGCTTAAAGTTGAAAGAATCTTTCTGTTTATTTGATTTCTAAATATGATTTGTATTGGCAAATATGAAGTAGACAAGCACATTGCAGTAGTTTCATTTCATTAAATGGTGAAAGGATAAAAAAGTCGATTCAACTATAAATCTTTAGAAAATTCAAACTGGCAGCTACAATAATTTTTTGCAATCAGAAAGGAAAAAAACACAAAACCAGTAGGGTTCTGTGCCAGTTTCTTTAGCCAGCAAGCATTCTCCTAACTGTGATTATACTAGCATCCCTGCTAGTCCAGTGAGGCATACAAAGCACCACGAGTTCTGCGGTTACCTCTTGTAAGCTGGTAAAGACAATACAGATGCAGAGTGAGCTAAATTTGGCTAAGTTCTCACTTCTGCTGGTTGAAGATTGGCTTCTCAGGCTGGAATTTCAATGGAACCAATGGAGAGGGACTCTTCATCAGGGACTGTAGCAATAGAACTAGGGGTAATGGGTTCAAACTTAAACAGGGGAAGTTCAGGTTAGATATAAGGAACAAGTTCTTCCCTGTGAGGGTGGTGAGGCACTGGAACAGGTTGCACAGAGAAGCTGAGGCTGCCCCATCCCTGGCAGTGTTCAAGGTCAGGTTTGGACAAAGCCTTGGGCGACATGGTCTAGCGTGAGGTGTCCTTGTCCATGGCAGGAGGGTTGGAACCAGATGATCTTAAGGTCCTTTCCAACCCAAACCATTCTATATTCTGTAGGTCAGGCAATCAACTCAGTTTCAAGGAGGTCAAGTGCCTAAATCCATCAGTTTTCTATTTAAAGTGTACAGTGAAAAATGCCCATGAGTAATAGGCTGATTTTTCAGGAACACTAACTGTATCTGTCTCTAATTTTAACAGAAGTAACAGAACTTGTAAAATCTTCTTTTCCTCCATCTGTCATGTGACTTGAAAACATCCCTCAAACACCACATCGAGGATTCTAGATCTGTGTTGAAAACAATTCATCTCAGCAACATTTAAATCTATGTATTTATTTCATCTGCCAGTGGGATACAGATAATCTCAATTCCTGCAATGGCTTCAAATGAGATCTATCTGAGCCTCAATTTTCCTCAACAGTAGAGAAATCAACTTCTATTTCCAGAATGATTTAGAAAATTCAGAAGAAATGGGAAAAAAATAATTTATTCTAATAAAGAGGCTGAGGATACTTATTTCAGCAAAAAAGAAACCACATTTTTTTCAACAGTGAGCAAGGGAACAATTGTGAAATACACTATAAAAGACCAAGAACTACCTAGAAACTATCTAGAACATGTTGCAATTTACTGTCATCATTGTATTAAGTGCCTCAAATTACTACTTGGCAGGTAATTAATTCAGAATTAACATTAATTCACCCCTAACATGCTAGTTAATGGTATTTTACTAATGGTGACCAGAAGGTCAAAGGAGGTGATCCTGCCCCTCTATTCTCCTCTTGTGAGACCCCACTTGGAGTACTGTGTACAGTTCTGGTGTCCTCAACATAAAAAGGACTTGGAGCTGTTGGAGCAAGCCCAGAGGAGGCCATGAGGATGAGAAGGGGGCTGGAGCACTTCCTGTATGAAGACAGGATGAGAAAGTTGGGGCTGTTCAGTCTGGAGAAGAGAAGCTGCGTGGAGACCTCATAGTGGCATTCCAGTATCTGAAGGGGGCCTACGAGGATGCTGGAGAGGGGGTCTTCATCAGGGACTGTAGTGATAGGACAAGGGGGAATGGGTTCAAACTTAAACAAGGGAAGTTCAGGTTAGATATAAGGAAGAAGTCCTCTACTGTGAGGGTAGTGAGGCCCTGACACAGGCTGCACAGAGAAGAGACAAATGCTCCATCCCTGGCGATGTTCAAGCCAGGTTGGATAGTCTTGGGTGGCATGGTCTAGTGTGTGATGTTCCTGCCCATGGCAGTGGGGTTGGAACTAGATAATCTTAAGGTCCTTTCTAATCCTAATTATTCTATGATTCTATGATTTTACTTAATTTAATAGCTTATTTTACTTCATTTTTAACGCTGTTCTTGAACAATACACCCAGAGAATTATTATAGTGTATACAACCCTGTGCAGCAAGAAATAGTAAGAAGCTAGCCCTTGATTCAAAGAACTAACATTGTCAAAAATAAACTGGATGTGAAAGAATGGGGAAAAAATATCAAGCAGATTTAATACTTAAGGGCAGTATCATCACCTCAACTTACTTAGTATTATCTTACTTTTTCATCAGGGAGGGTGGAAGGTGTTAACCTGGGGGGAATTAAAGAAAACAAGTCTCGAGGACATTTAAAGAAATTGAAGGAGGAAAAAAAAATGAGGAAGGACAATTGTGAGAGAAAATAAAGGAAAATAATTGAGACAAGATTGGGGCAAACAAATTTGCTGGACTGCTGTTAGACTTCAGTTCTACATAACCCATCTTTTAAATGTGACTGCTGCAGTGATTTTACAGAGATTGTTAAAAGACAGCAAAAGCTCACACATAGCCTAGGAATATCTTTTTTTCAAGAAAAGAATCACTGATTCTTGTGCTTGAGTGGCTTTCCTTTTATTAGCTAAGAAGCCACTCAGCCTACAAATGACAGAGGGTTTCCCCACACCCTGTAAAAATAAGCAAATAGGTAACCAATTTAGCTTGACCATCTGCTGGAATAAAGGTGAATATAATTGCTAGTGTAATCCTCTAGGAAAGACCTTACTTTCCAGTACACTGGACTTTGCTTAGACTGTTTTTCCAGCACTCTGACTCAACTGTCTGCAAACATTCAATTATACCCTGCAGCCATTTCCAGAGAAATAAACAAGGTCAGCCTTCACTGGCAAGAACCTGAAATCACACAAAATACTTTTGGCATTCGTTGCTTGCAAAATCAACCGGTTGGGTGCAATAAAAATTCAGCTCAGCATGAACAGCAAGAATACGTGGACCATTGTCTCGCCCAAACCAGGCAGCAGACGTGGAATTCTAAAAATGCAAAGAGTTAATTGTAATAGAGACTTTCTCTCTACGGAATGTGACACACATGGGAGATTTTCTAAAAGGTTAGGTTGTTGAGGTAGGAGTGGACTATAATGAATCAGATATATTCTATTAGTCTCATGCTATAAACAGTAAATTGCCTTAATTGTAAGCATGAAATGTGTAGCTAGATATGACCTTCCCTCTTCATATACAACACATACTGAATACAGTAACGGTATTAAGTATAATGTTTCTTACTGACTTCAAATAGCTCACAATGAATTATAACCAACTTGATCTCTATGTAAAAAATGTTCCCAAAATAATAATAATTTTCTTTAATATATTCTCATTTATAATTATTCATAGAATAAATTGGGTCACTAATTCTTAGTTTGTAACTTGTCCATGAGTTTTACAGCAAATTGTCACTGGCTGAAGTTTGGGCTGTTTTCTATAGAAGGATCATGCAATCTCTCTATTGTGCTATTAGCAGATTTTTTTTTGGCTTCTTCTTCCAGGTGCCCTAAATAATGAGTAAGACCAAGGTATGTCAATGACTCTTCTCCAACTATGATGTTTCTCGTCAGCCAGAACCTATGCTTTGAGGTCTCACACGAGACAGACCGTGATACTCTACTCACGTGACTTTCAGCCAGAACAATCTCGCTGAAGGGATAAAGATAAGATATCTCGCGTTTTAACCACTGAAGCACAACATTGTAGTAGGTGAAGTTACCCGTACAATGCCCAGCAGCAGGGTTTTTTTTCATGTAACACTGCACAAATGTGAGTAAAGGACTGACTTTCTGTACTGCTCTGTTGTCTAAGTGCTTTGGGTAGACTGAAGCAGCAGCAAGAGTGGTCTGATGCTCAGGAAAATCAGCCCGACTGATTACCTGCAAAAGATTGTTACTGGGAAGTTAATCACTGTTTAACCTGCTGTCAAATCTTCAAAACCACTTTGGTTCAAATCACAACAAGGTTGGTTCAGGATTTGCTATTGTTGTTTCTCCTACTGAGCTAGATTTTCTATCTGTGATTATGATAAAAATATTTTATCATATTTTTATTACTATCATTATCATTATTATGAAAATCATATCATATTATTGTCATTATCAAAACAGTCTATGTTTATTCTAAGCAAAAGCACCTGAAAATATGGACCAGCTCTGCAACTGAGGTAGATGAGGTCTAAAATAAGGACTATTGTTAAGCAATGCCAGTTTCTATTAGCTGAAAATCTGGTACATTGCATTTTATAGTACATGACATTTTATAATACATCAAAGAATTTTTAGGAGAAGAACAAAGAATGTAGGAACCTAAAAGAAACATGTACAGTTACATTCCAGAAAAAATTGCCTACCTAAGATCATATCAAGTATGCCATATTGCACATCAGCTGGAACTCATGCACAGTATAACAGTGGGTGAAGAGTCTTTGGTTTTCTTAAAGGAAAAGCAGATTACATGTTAGAACAACACTGGAGACTCAGACCTTAGGAGGATCATGTCATAGTGAAACAAAGACAATGACAATTCAGGAATCCACAGACTCAATGAGGCAATTTCCACAATGTATGTTTATTATTCAGTTGCAGTTCTTCAGCAAGAGATTTTTCTGTTTTCAATTTTAAAACTAAAGAATTGGAGCAGCACACAAAAATGGTCTCACAAGTACTCAGTATCATAATCTTGCTGCTATTTATTTTCCAGAATCAAAGTATCTCCTATGATCCACAAAATTCTGGACCTGTATCAGAACTACATTGCAAGAATAGTTTTAATGGTTTAGATGATACATAGACACGATCATTAACTGTTGAGCTGCAAAGATTACTTCTGCTTGTTACTCTAGAGGAGAGGGGTCAGTATTTGCCTGGGGTTACTGTGCTGTTTGATCTAGAATACTGTGAGATTCTTCTCTGGCTTTGAAGAAAAAAAGAACAAGACAGATTTGCTTTGAGAGTTAAAACAGGCTCAGCTACAACCTTGTAATATCACACTTTGCTTTGCACGTTATCAGTATTTTGATTTTGCAAAAATGAAAAAAGTTGTGAAAACATTATCATCCATCTTGCAAAATTAGTGTCAGCTCATCTAAAGAGCCAAACTGAGCAGTGTCTCCATGCCCTAGGGATGGGATGGTATAATCTTTCTTTTTCCATGAGAGGCTTCAGGAAAGAACTGTCTTCACATTTCTTACTACAATTTATCACGCAATTTATCAAGAAGAGAGGTAGGGTGGAGGAGTTGCTATTGATTTCTTCTGTCAATATTGCCCTTCTATGGCTAAGGTGGAGCAATAAGGCAAGAAAGATGATAGGATCGCACAGCACATGACCTCACAGCTGCCAAATGTAAGAACACAGCTGCATCTGTATGCCCACAAAACATGAACTCCAAGACTAAAATAAAGATCCCAAAGACACAGAGTTGGGAAAGCTCAAAGAAGAGAGGAATAAAAAGAAAAGAAAAATAAAAATCAAAGTAGCAGTGAAGGATTTCAAGTGTACATAAACTGGTCACAGTATACCTCGAGGCAAATAAATAAATAAAAGAACTTCACCATTTTAAATGATTTGCACTTAAAAATCTCCATCACCAGTCTTAATGCTAAAGATTAAACCTAATACCTATGTCATCCATGCTTTTTATGTGTGACATAGTGCAAACATTATGCTGCATCTTTAAAGATTTTTGTGCTGTTTTCACTGATTGTGGCACATAGCCATTAATTGTTTTTCTTATAAGAGCTTAGCAAATGCATCAAATTTAAAAGCGTTAAAGAGCTTGATGACTAAGAATATGACAGGGGTACGAAGGGGAGGGACACAGATGACCAAATAACAAAAAAGAGGCATTTCAAGGAACTTCTACGTTGTTAATTCAGAAATAATGGAATATTTCTGCGAAAGCACACTTTACAGAGCTACTTCTTGCCAGTCCCACTGTGCCCTCATCTGAATGTACAGTACCTTGTACTCCTATAACGCTCTGCAGGCAAGAAATAAAAATTCAAGGTGTATTTCAGAAAAGCTTTACAAGCTCCTAAAACATTAACCCCTCTCAATGAATTTTATGTACAGCAATCTGTCTACTTCACATTCTCTGTCAGCCTTTCTTCCTGCATCTTTAAAACAGCTTGTCAGATTCACCACAAACAGACAAACAAACACTGAATCCAAATCACTTTCCACCTATGGAGAGAGACAAAACTCAAGGAGCAGACATCTGACCTATTTTTGGTGAAGCTGTGTTGCAGAGCTCTTAAAAATATGCTCCTCTGTCCCCATTCCTTTCAACAAATTGTCTTTCTAGTATGCATTCAAAAAAATCCCGTTGGCTCCAAACTAAATGTACTCTCAGAACATTTGCAAAGCTTTATATTCTGCCATGCCATTTACACTGGCCATAGTCACAATACACTGTGCATCACATTTAATTAGCAGGAAATCGAAGAAAGATCTCACAGAACCCATTTACTTTAAAATGCTTTCAGAGGTAATCAGAAAGTGTGGCAGCTTCCTTCTCAATATTTTAAAAGAATATTTTAATTCATTTCTGCTAAGGAACAATAACAAACCCAATGAATGAATGAATTTTTTTGTAAGGTTTAAAAAATGGCAAGAAATCTCCTAGCCATAAAATTAAAGTGCTTCAGTCCCTCTAAGGCTTCCCTAGGTTACTGTAATTGTATCTGTTCACAGCAGCTAAGTCAAAAATTACTCTTCGTTGTCATTTTGCATTACACTCTGTGATCTGCAAATTACCATCAGAGTCCATCTTCATGTTGTATATTATATTGGCATGTCACAGGCTTGCTTTAGCACACCAATGCAATTTCCAGCTTTCAAAATTGAAAGGAAAATGTGCACGTTATTCAAGCAAAAGTTGTCTTCTAACTTTAATCCCCACCAGCTCTGGTATGAAAGAAGCAAATAAGTTAATTGTTACACTAAGTTAAAATAATTCCATGACACACATTAGTAAGAACCAGAGGTTCTTATTGGGCTGCTGTTCTTAAATAATAGCAGGACTTTCAATTTAGGTATGCTCCTTAACTGAGACTTTATCTACAGTTCAACTCTCTGACATACATGAACTCAAACTGTGAAGCTGATGTTCATCTTACTAACTGTGCAGTGGCTTAGAGGTGTGTGATATCAAAAATGATGCTTCTTCCATGGGTGAGAAGAAAGTACAAGTTTTCAACAAGGAATGACTGGACAAGTGTGGCATTGCATTTTTTCCTATAACATACATAGTCTGCGTGGGCTAATGAGGCTGAAGGTCGTTTATCTCATTCCTGCCTCCATTTCTACTCCTATCCCGTACACAGTAGAGAGAGGAGAATCTACTTCGAGAAGGAACTGGGTTCACAGAGAGTGTTACAGACTCCAGCCTGCTGCTTCTAACACTGAGCCATGAATTCAGGCTCAACTGGTTGACTGGTTCTCCTACTGCTTCTAGGGAGTTGTTATTTTGAAATGTGCTTTGGTCAGACACTCCCTTATCTGACAAGTCTGTCTGATCCATACAATAGTAGCTGGTCACCAATCTATGTTTATGACAATTCTGTTTAGGACTGGAAATGGGGCAGGGTTCAGAAAACAATATGCCAAAGGCTTTTCCTCCTTTCGTCTCTTCCACTTAGAGGTGTGTGCTATAGGTAAGATTCAGTCATACACTTTGAGTCTGCAGTAAAACAAAAGGGTATGTCCTCTTTCTTACCTACTCCTAAGTTAGCACAAACTCAAAGTCACTGGAGCTGGAAGCAAACTCCATGGAGTTCTAGTGTCCCATTAGTAAACAGGTAAATTAGCAAACTCATCTCCCTGTTTGTATAACTGCATCACTGAACACTAGGTCTGCTTGTACAAAGGCAGACTTACTAAGTTGCCCCTGGCATTCTTCCCAGAGAAGTATTTTGTGCCTGTATTACACAGATGAAAAAATAGCCACATTCTTTTACAATGCCCGAGACCTATCATGCATAAGGTCATCTTACAATATTCACATGTCAAATATATATGCATCCAGAAAGGTTAGTAGTAACTAAGAGTTGAAGTGAGGAAAATGATTGCCAGGAAAACTGCCTAGATAATAAACACGAGCTCAATTGCTTTTGACTACTTCGGGACACTCAGCTGATGGACTACAAAGAATCCAGTTCTCTTTTTTTTTCATTATTGCTTACCACATTCTGTATATACCCACTTCTCTATCGGCATCAAGTTCTTTCCTAGAGACGACTGAGATCTACTAAGCCTGAAACTGAAATCCATGACCTCAGACATGTATTTCCTTGGAAAACAAGCATGTTGTAATGAGAACTTCAAAAGCATTAACTTCAGCAATATTTAACAGACACTGATTTAGCTGAGCAACAAATTCTTATAGCTGAAAACTAGCTTACAGAACACTATCAATGACTCAGACAACCAACTCTTCTTACTTATTTCACTTTTTAAAATTTATCCATGTCTGTACAGCAAAACTTAGGAAGTTCTCAACCGTACTTCACATAATGAAATTATAAAATCAGTTCCTCCTCCACAATATATTTATCTGGAAAGGCTTTAGCAAGATACCATAATAACAGTGAGACTGACTGTCCTCCGATTGGCAACTACATGCCATTAGTTATGGCCCAGTGCATGCAGGCACACACAGAATTCATTTCTCAGAAAAACAATTAACGTTCTCAACTTTTCCTTTTAATACCACTTTTTGCTACTCAAGTAAAACACTGTTATTAAAGTCTAAGAAATGGAAAGAGTCGAATGATTTGTGAAAAATATGAGCATGTCCTATTGTGTACCCTAAAGCACACATTTGCAAGTATTCTGAGACTAACTGAACTGCTTTTAAAAGATTTAGCAGCTTTATTCTCCCATGAAATCTCAAGGGATGATGTGAATAAACAACAGGTAGGATGATTTATCTCTGTTTAGAGTGGGAAAATCTGGGGCTTCTGAATGATCAGATGCCCTAAATAAGGAGCACAAGGTTGTTCAGTGGTGGAAGCATCTTATTCCATTCTCCTCTTCTGTAAAATGATACCTTCTTTCAACTGAAGGGTGCACCACTTCTACATTTGTAAAATGTCTTTAAGTCACATGAAAGGAGCTGTACAACTGCAGAACACTCTCAATACTGTTTTCTAGTCTTTCCATAAACAGTCACATTAATTACAAAGCATAGTCAGAAGGCAACAATAATTGTTCTTAAAGAGAGACTTCAGCATTACATAATCAATCAACATTTCTCTTTCTTCAAAATCATGACAGTATGAAGAAGATTGCCCATTTTAGCAATATGTCAAGAGCTGCAGATGCAGAAATACAGCTTAAGGTTGTTGTACAAAACTCACTGAGTTACTGAAGTTACATTCTGGGAAACATAAGCTTTCTTAGTTTTTATTCATGCTATATTTAGCTACCAAATAGACATGAAGAATTTCAAGGGTTTAAAGCTTAAAGATGAGAGGCAAGCAGTATGTAGGGTGGTAAAGCTAATGCCAGCTTTCTGGAACTAATTTAGGGAAAAAGTTGTTCTGTCATCTGCGAAGAAGTTGCTCTGGTCTGCTGTGCACTACAAAAGACAGAGTAATGGGAAGCATGGGACTGCTGCTTAGGAGTACAGTAGAGTTCCAAAAAACATTTTTAGTGAAGCTAATTCACACTTTTGCCTGAATGAGCCATAGGTACCATATGTATTTTTATTACAGTCAGCCTCCACTTTCAGTGAGTCATTCACAAGAAGAAAAAAAGACAGTTTCACTATAACTATGAAAGCTGACTACTTTCATGTGCTGGGATGACCGCAGCTTCCCCACCTTCGATGAGTAACTGAAATTCTGCCTGCCCCAGTCACTTAGTAAAACCTTTCCAATGGACAGACAAGGTTGCTGGGAAAAGGACCCAGTGACACAATCAATGCTGCTGAAAACTCTCATTATGTAAGCATCCTTACAGCAAGGTCTGAATGGTAGACTGTAGCTGTCTAGATGAACAACGACGTCATGATGCAGCATGAGCCATGTATCACTGTTTGTACAGAGAATTCCTTGAGGAAGATTATACACTACAGCTGCCCTCTCCCATTCCAAATACAACAAGAGGGGGGAGAATCTTCCACTATTGTGGATCATGGTGGATCAAGCCACTGTTAAGTCCCTATGTCCTTGAATTCACCAAGGTGAAACTGGCCCTTTGCATGTCAACTCTGCCATGCTTTTCCTGTTGTAAAACCTGTACAACTGGAAGCTGGCTGTCTGGCAGTTGCTATAGATGTGGAAAGTATACTGGATTTAATCTCTGGCTTTTGTGATTTCATAATAAACTTAAGTGTCAGATTGTTTGGGGGAAAGGCTGTACAATTATGAGCAACCTTTTGCAGTTATCATCAATGGAAAGCTGTGGAGGCTGCTTCCAAAGTCAGAATAAATCTATGTGAAGGCAACTCCATGGAGGGCACATTATCTTATCATTGACAAAAAATGAGACATCAGAGAAGGACTGTGGAGTCTGTGGTACAACGTCACCATGGAGTATGTCTGAACAAGTTACACTGCCACTGCTTTAAGAGAAATTGGTTTATGTCTTTTCTTTCTGGATTATTCAGCTTTTGGTCTCAGTCATTACCAGCTAGGCTTAAAATAAGAAGCTAATTTCTTGTCCCATCCTTCTATTTTTCAAAGTGTTTCCAATTAATCTTTCACACTCTTTCCTTCATTTGCATGTTGTTTGTAAAACTAAGCTGGTAGACCCCCAAAATATTTTGTAGTCATTTTATTCATGCCCTTAAAAGTGGGGGCCTGGATACCTATCCCATTTATTTAGACTTACAGTTTACATAATCAACATGCATATAACAGATGTTTACATTCCCTGAGCAGTTAAATAATCCTCAGTGGATTTCAGATGGAAAGTATTACCACCTGGTAAACTCTCAATTTTAAGGTCTAAATGAGAAGCTTAGTCTAAGGTAGGTGGGATTAACTTGGATGCTGCAGTCTAAACAGACCATAAAGAAAATGTACAATGAGTCCTATTTTACAGATAAGTAACTGTGACAGATATGCCCCTTCTAAACAGAGTTATATGCCTCCTCTTGAACTACCTTTTTAACAGTGCTCAGGTTTAGGACTGGCTGTTCATTATCTCTTTATATCAGCCTTTAGAAAGATATAAAATTAAATTAAACAGAAAGTTTTCTAATAAGTATTCAATAGCTCGCACATGCAGAGTTGAAACAGCTGGGCTGCACAATCAACAGCTAGTCTGGTTCTGTGGGATTATGTTTTACACTAACCAAATCTGTATCACAACAAACTCCTTCTCTTGGAAAACTGATTAAAATTAAACCAACCAAACAAAAAAAACCCCGAACAATCTACTTACAATATATTCTAAGGCAATTGACAATACACCAAACTTTTTTTTTTTTTTTTTACCTAGAAGAGAAAGGAAGTAATGTTTAAATAGGCCAACATTCAATAATCTTTTCATCCGATAGGATGATGTTTTCTAGCACCCAGGTTTCAGAACAGCATGCTTACATTGGAAAAATAATCACCAGGTGTCTGAATTAATTGCCAGATCAATTCAGAGGAAAGCATCTAACACCAGTCACGTGTTTCTCTAGGATAAAAGAATAACTACAAATCAATTTAAATCTTCCACTGAAGAACAACAACAACCTCAGAGGTTTTCAGGTGGAAAATCTTGTTTATTTTTCCTTAAAAAAAAGGAATTATTAATCCACATATTAAGCAGTACCTATGCTTTAAATATCATACACATTCATCACTAGTTTGTATCTGTGACTGGAGAAATGTACACTTTCCAATATAAGAGGAAAATTCAAAGACCTCCAGAAAAGACCTAGTGAAGTATCAATACTTTGCACAGGATAAAATGACTCTGCATCAGTTTAGGCTCAGTTAAAAGCTGAGAGTCATGGCAAACTTTCTGAAAAACCTAGAATGGATTTCAAACCCAGTACAAAATCTCAGACCTGAAAGAAAGACTCAATCTTTGCATATCTTCCATTCTCGATATCGGGAATAGGGTACAAAATCCTTTTCAAGTATCTTTCCTTTATTTAATCGTCTAGATTCCTATGTGTGCTCTCTCTCGTATTCAAGCCAGAAGGCAATGGATAACTTAAAGTCCTTGAGATGGGGGAGAATCTGAATTCTGTGCTCTGACAGTTGCTAACTTACTGCAAATACCATAGAGGTGAAGTCTTCTACAGAACTCAGTGCCTTCCTTTGGGAAGAACTCAACAGAAATGCGGGCATCCACACAATAAATTCCCCAAACCCAGCCCTGGAACTCTGTGAGACCACAAATAACCACAGAAACTTTTGAAAGAATGCAGAAGGATTTTTCCATCACAGTGTCTGAAATCACATAAAACAGTACCAAAAAGAAAAGGACTAGAAACATGCTACTAATAATAGATCACATTATGTTCTAACCTTTCCCTCACCATGACCAAAACACATGCAGAAGAACAGTGACACCATCTCTTGAAGTCTTAATCGCAAACATTAATTTGAAAACTTAGTTTTGTTTTTTATTTCTATCATTTCTGTACAGTCAGCATGGTGAGGAATGGGAAGTTATTCCTTAGTATTCACACCCAGTCAGTGCCATGGCAAGTGTACTCCAGTACAATTCCCACTTGCTTTCATAGAACTTTTGAACAATCTGAATTTAACACAATATCCAAAGCAAACAAGCAGTTTTCAAGCAATGGTCTCTGAAGTAACACTAATCTGTAACTTGATTTTGATGGTTAGACACAGACATGACATAGATTTATTTGGAGGACAGCAAGGGCTCACAAACTGTTAGTTATAATTATTTTTTGTAAGGAACATTTTGCAGGTTATCTTCCACCCACTGAAGATATGGACATTATTACCTAAAAGCCTGAGAGCACTGACTCTGGCACTGTGCCGATGCCTACTCAGAGAGTTATCTCCTGTATCATTCTCCAAGTGAACATAAAATAGATGCAAGATAACACTGCAGCTCTACAACAGATTTTTCTCTTGTCTTGAACATCTTTATTTTGTAGTTGAGGTGGCTGACAAAAAATTTTTAAAAGAATAAAAATGAATACATGAGACTGGAGTTCAAAAACCGTATAGACGAGGCCCTTAGTGACATGATTTAGTGGTGGACTTGGCAGTGCTGGGGGAATGGTTGGAGCTGATGATCTTAAAGGTCTTTTCCAGCCTACTTGATTCTATGATTCTATGACACAATTTTTTTCTTGCACAATTCAGTCAAGATCTCCTTAGTAATCACCAGAGAAGCTTTTCTAGAACAGCTAAATACATTTGATTACATTTCCCATAGAAATTTTGGAGTTGAAAATCTTATTTTGAGCTCTTTGGTTCATGGTATGTCCTGTGCAACTGATAGTTGATCCCAGCTCCGTCTTTTTTTAATACCGTCTACATAGTTGCATATTACACAACCCAATAGGAACCCATCTCAGACTGAAAACTCTCGTAACTTCTTGTTTCGCATTGCCTATATATTGATTTTTCAAGAGTAATGTACTATTTATACTTAATAATGCAGTAAGTATCCAATTACTTGGTTTCAAAGATGCTGAGAGCTTGCAATTCTCTTTTACAACAGTCTGTCTGCTGATGTCCAGCACTTACTACCTCAAAACCCAGGACTTTAATGGAAGGTACTGAATTCCTTAAACCAATGAATAACAAAACCCACTGGGGTTTCATTGGAAGGAAAATTTCAAAGGGCAAAACTAAGTCTGAAACATAGTTTTCTTGCCACCAGTCATGCAGATACTTCTGAAAAATTGCAATTCCTTGCGTATAAAGTCTAAAAAGCTCTCTATAAATCAATGTGGATTTAGTGTTTAAACATTAGGCATGCATAACTGAACAAGGAAAAGGTGCAAACTTCAGCGTAGAAACAAACACATGACAAGCAGCATGTACAGAGCAGGTGCCATTATGGAATCTGCCTTTCCAATAAGAGAAAATGGATAAGAAATTGAAAACCAGCAACTGGTGAAAAGTAATTAAACTGCAACTGACAAATGTTGGTGGGACTAGCAGCTGGGACAAGTCCATCTGAAGAGAATTTCAGTAACTCACAACCAGAGATCTCTCTGAACATAGTACTGTCCACTTCTACAATGGCTCGCTCTTGTTTCTGTTTTTTTGATTGAATTCAAATATTTTTCAGTATCATACTAGGGCCAAGTTAGTGGCAGTTCTTTACTGACTGCAGAAGATTTTGGACCTAGGCAATGTAGTGTATTAAAATAGAATAAAAGGATCAAGGTGATAATAAAAGAAATTAATTTTAGCTGCTTATGTTGTCATGGATCCTTCAGATTTAGAATTTGACCCTGCCTTCCTCTGCAAGAAATGCTTTTTCAACAGAGAACTCCAAACTAACTGCACAGAACAGCAGATGTAAAAGCAGATCAAGTATCCGCAAGAACTTAACATGCACAGCAGCCATCTGTCTCATAAGCATAGATATATTTTTCAAATATAGTCTTGCCTGTTTCTCATTTAGCTGAGAATCATATCTTCAGCTTCTTGTGGATCATCTTTTGGTCTTTTTTCCATATTTAAAATTAGGCCTATTGAATTGCTGACAACTAAATTAGCACATAATGAGGGCCAATAGAAGAGAAGCAGTTGGTGCTGAGGGCCCAGTGTCCACACTATACATGTTTTAACGGGTTTTACTTCAGTAAGCTGTGGTCTGGTAACCTAGATGAGTTATCACCCGCAGCTGGAATGCATTAACTGTCTTCCCAATTGTTTTTTCCATTTTAATCCCATTTGTGGGGAATCCAGTTCATGCACACTGAAACCAAAGCATTGGAAGTAGGATAAACCATGAGATTTAATTCAAAAGCACACTCTTGATGCAAACTGGAATCCTAATAGACAGATCTTTACAGAGGAATGTCAGAGGAATACAGAGGAATTTATAAGTTGTCAGGAATTGTACATAAATGGAAGCAAACTCCCTTGAAGGCTGTAAAGGTGAAGCCAAGGTGGGGCTTTGGCATGAGGAACCTTTTGGAGAGGAGGGACAGAGAAGGGCAGTTAGATCACAGCTTTGGAGACATCATCCGATAATTTTTCAACTTGCTCTGGCTCACAACTTAAAATGTGGCAAACTCACCCTGCGCAAGTGACAACTGCTGTATCTGTTGTGCCTAAGATATATTGGATGACACTAACAAGACATTGCCAACATTGAAATCATTGACACTCCACTTACTGAAAGGTTTCTGGAAAGGACAAAAAGCTGTTCACTAATGCACTGGCAAAGACAAGATAAACATAGCATTCATCTTTTCTCATGGAAACTCTTCACAAGTTACTTGCTATTTTCCAACCACAAAAGATAATCACACAAGCTCTAAAAGAAAAAGCAAACTCTAGGCAAGAAGAATGACATTTTAATACTTCCTTGGAACAAATGAAATCCTATTGAATACAAACCCAGAAGAACTGCCATTTCAGAACAAGACAATAATCCATCCAGTCTGTTATTCTGCTTCCAAAAAAGGCTAATTGCAGCTCTTGAGGGTAGCTTAGGTTCCCCATAAACTGAACAGTCCTGTGCAAGTCTGAGGAACCATTTTTAGCCTGACTGCACCCTGACCAAAGTCTGCATGTAGCAAGCACATGTGATTGCAAGAGAAAAGCTCTGGTTTTGATTTCATTTAACATAAGTACCGATTCCAGTTTTACCCTGCAATGTGATCGTGTCCCACAAACCTAAAGAGATGGTGTAAGTCAGTATTTGCAACAGACACCTCTGAAGAAGCAGAGACACTGCAGAAAGTTGTTTTGCCATTCAGGTTTTTCTTCCTTCTTCACCATCCCCAAATCTGCTTGCCTGCAGAACTGTGAAACATTTCACACTTTTATTCTTCCTAACCCTTCTTGGCTAATTTCCATTTAGGGCCATACTCCTTGACCCATAGGGAACAGCAATTAGTCCTGGAAGTAATGGCATTATCGTAACTACACTCACTCATGTAAGGGCTGTCAAATGTTGAGAGGAATTATGCACCCATGGAATGCAGGAAGTTTTTCACAACAGTGTAAATGTTTATTAAAAATTAATATAACTGTAAAATCCTTGGAAATATTAATTCTGTTTCACAATTAGATTTTACGGTATTTTCTATCATGCATAGCAGTTTTAAATTCCTTTCCTATTAATGACAGAAACATTTTTGCTTATAGTTTTTGGGTGTGCACCCTCCTGCCTAAATGCATGCATATATATGGTTGTAAGTGAATAAATAAACCTACCACATGCCCTTAGATCATTGGAAAACAAAGTTCTTGATGGAATTTATTCCTGCCCTGATGTGGAATAACTGCATTTACCAGCACCTTCCCAGTGCTAATATTTCCTCAGTGTTGGCATGGCTCCTGCGCACTGCTGTTATTCACTAGTGCAACGTGACAGTCATCCCTGTAATATGGACAGAGTCCCACTAGAAACAGTTCCAAAGCCACCAGCCAATTTTGTAGGCATTGTAGAGCAGTCAGATGGCCCTTAGTGACCTGGCCTGTCTAACAAAAGCTCTTGGTGCAATTTCCAGTACCATCCACTTATTATCTTCCCACTGCTTTACTGTGCAACATGCAAGATATTTTCTACAATTCTACATATGAAAGCTTTGCATTTATGTCAGAATTATATGCAGAATGGTGTGCTGTTCTTCTGGGTGTGCCAGTCTCAATGGGTGAAATGTTAGGGATTTCTAACTTTAAAATAAAAGCATTATTTTTATATATACTTCATCTTTAACCTCAAATTAGAAAAAGTGATAGGTTTTCCTTATAAATATCAGCACCATTCCTTACCCCTTTTTGTCCACCTCATCATGAGTGTATTCACCTCTCTGTATGTACAGTGTTACTTTTTTCCTAGCCCTTTTGCTTTTGCTAGGTTATTTTTCCCTCACTTAACTCTTCTTTCATTTTGTTTTTCCTGTTCCTTTTTCCATACTCTGTGTCTTCTTCCTCCTTTTTCCTATTCTGATGTATTTTTAGAGCTTCTCTTTTCTTTCAATCCCTGAGTTAACAGGAACTTTCCCTGTCTGATTTCAGATGCTTTCAAATCATTTACTCTCCTCTCTGCTCTAGCATTCTCCTTTCTTTCTTGACACTGCTTTTCTTTGCACTACTGCTCTGCAAACACAACAGTATTCTTCAGCACTTGAGCAAGGTGGCCAGAAGTCATTCCACTGGACTGAAGAGTGAATAAATTTCAGCATCCTCTGCAGACCAAAACAAACCACATACAGCAATGTATCTGCTAATCATTTTAAATCCAAAAGAAGTGTTCAGCATTCAGAAATAAGGATCAATTGTCTCTATTCCTATTCTAATATTTTACTAACCTTAACACTCACATGACCTTGCATGTTGTACTGTTACTCCCTAAATCTCTTTTCTCCTTCATTTTATAGCATCAGTTGAGCAACTGATGTAAAAGGCTTAGGCAACCATCTGAATATTACTCAGAGACTCCAGAAAGTAGTTTGCAGCTTTCCCACAACATGCCAACCCCTAGCCTTCAGTGAAAACAATACTGTGAAACAGTAAAAGCCACCTTTTCAGCATCCACTGAAGTCTACCAGGAAACATAAGGTCTACTGTCACCCTAAATATATGGTACCTTGCCTAAATTAGATACATAATAGCTCTGTGTATTAGTTTTCTACAGAAGCAGCACTATGACTGTGGTCTTTCGAGGGTCCACAAGGACTAGTTCAATATCGCCCACTTTTAATTGTGCCTAAAATACATATTTGCTTTCACAGAGAGCTTGTGAGTTTTCCCTATATGTATGAAATGGCTGTGGCGGTGCAGTACAACATTGTGTGATGACACTGCATCTTGGGGTGCATTCATCAAATGACAAAGGTGCTACAATCAGACAGACACCAAATCCAGACACCGCAGGCAGGCAAGTTTCAGGGGAAAGTAGTTTTGACAGATATATTTTGATATGCTGCATTTAACAAACAAGACAAACTTATTTTGTGTTTTCAGAATTTAAAATCTGTTTCTCTTAGGGATTTTTGGCTGTATATGCTCATTATATTTTTTTAGTACCTGATCATAACAGAAATGCACAGCTCCTTCTGTCAACCAATACCTCAAACTCTAGTGAGATAAAAGGATTTTTTATACCTGTTGACCATAATAGTTTTTACTTTCATACCTTTCAACCTGACGTGGTCATTGTATGAGGTGTAGAAAAATGTAGGACAGAAAAAAAATAAAAAATACCAGTGCAGAAAGTTTCACATGAACAGAAAATCATTTCTTGATAGCATTAGTAGTAAGTGTATCTAACCCAAATATCCTGACTTTAAATTTCTGGTGCAAATAATTTATAACGGTCCAAGGAAGCTAGCAGGAAATCATGTGAAGGAGAAAAAAATCTCAGTATAAAACAAAGGGGCAATCGCTGTTTAGGACAGACAGATCAGAGCAGATACACGTTCTAGTAATAGATCCTAATTTATAACCACTAGGTTAAGTGCTGAGCATATAAATTCATAGAATCCCAGACTGGTTTGGGTCAGGAGGGACCTTAAGTTCACCCAGTTCCAAACCCCTGCCATGGGCAGGGACACCTTCCACCAGACCAGGTTGGTCCAAGCCCCGTCCAACCTGGCCTTAAATACTGACAGGGATGGGGCAGCCACAGCTTCTCTTGGCAACCAGGGCCTCATCACTCTCGTAGTAAAGAATTTCTTCTTAATGTCTAATCTAAATCTACCCTCTGTGATTTTTTTTCCTAAATTCTGCTGCACTACTAAAAATGAGAAAAATATTTTGCTAAAATTAGAATATTTCATACTTTGAGATCTTACATATATATGCATTCAACTTAGAAAGTTACTATACCCATAGTACATCTCTGTGCTCTAGCCAGTGTCCTTTTCTGATTCTCCTCCCCCACACACTGCAGAAAGAGAGGGGGAATGAGCAAGCAGCTGCATGGTCTTTAGTTGCCAGCTCAGGTTAAACCACAATGCCAGTCACTGGTTCAAGAGTAAATCTTTCTATTTCTTTTAGATTATTTTAACTCTTGTACCAAATTGCTGATGATATCCTAAAATCCACATATATATGTGTCAGAAACATCACTTTTTAGGCTGTCATATAAGTTGCCCCCCCAGTCTTATCACCTATACATACAAATATATAACTTCCATAAGTACATGTAGCTACATCTGCTGTGTATTCTTTTCTTTTGAGGGGTAAAGTATATGTCGTGGTTTGAGCCCAGCCGGTAACTCAGAACCACACAGCCGCTCGCTCACCCCCCCCCCCTTCTTCCTCCCCCCGCTCCCGGAGGGATGGGGAGGAGAATCGGAAGAATGTAACTCCCACGGGTTGAGATAAGAGCAGTCCCGCAACTAAGGTATAATACAAAACCACTACTGCTACCACCAATGATAATAATGAAATAACAAGGGGAGAGGATACAGTTGCTCACCACCCGCTGACCGATACCCAGCCCGACCCGAGCAGTGATCTAGCCCTTCCGGGTAACTCCCCCCGGTTTATATACTGGGCATGACGTGCTGTGGTATGGAATACCCCTTTGGCCAGTTTGGGTCAGGTGTCCTGTCTCTGCTTCCGCCCGGCTTCCCCTCCTCCCTGGCAAAGCATGAGACTGAGAAAGTCCTTGGTTGGAATAAACATTACTTAGCAACAACTAAAAACATCGGTGTTATCAGCGTTGTTCCCAGGCTGAAAGTTAAAAAACACAGCACTGCACCAGCTACTAAGCAGGAGAAAAATGACTGCTATAGCTGAACCCAGGACAGTATCCACCCCTTATTCCATACCATTCATGTCATGCTCAGATCCCACATCTCTCAGCACACCATCACCCCTGTCCCATATATATATACATATATATATACACCCACACCCACACACAGAGAAAGATATCATTCCCTACTCCAGGGACCAATCCCTGTAAAATTGCTGAACTCATCCAGTCCATGATGTCAGGCTCCATCTCTTGTAATAGTCTTTCAGGGCAGGAGGGACGGTATGTAGTGTTGGGTTGTGGCCTGCTGATGATACCGCCAAACTCGTCTGGTCACTGCTGAGCTCATCTGGTTTCCTCAAAATTCATTCTTTGTTGAGGTGATGATCGGAGGGAAGTCAGGGTCAATTGCTGGCGACCTGAAGATATCTAGCTGGTGGGCTATAAAAGTGTTATAGAGCAGGCAACAGCGTACAATTGAGTTCATTGGCTGTTTTCCCCCAAAATCAAATCCCCTTGAGGTACACATCGGACTTCCCCATCTTCCCGCATTACCCACCAAGTATATCCAGGTCCCTGAGCAAAGGCAACCCCACGAGTGGGTTTGCCTTTACCTGAAGCAGGAATAACCCAGACTGTCTTCCCCAACAAATTCTTTATGTTCACCACAGGAACTTTATCCCCCTCTACGGTACGTAAAAGTTCTGATTGGGCTGGGCCAGCCCTGTTGGCAGATCCCCTACTGTTGACCAACCAGGTGGCTTTTGGTAAATGTGTATCCCAGTGTTTGAAAGTCCCACCACCCATTGCTCTCAGTGTAGTTTTTAACAGCCCATTGTACCGTTCGATTTTCCCAGAGGCTGGTGCATGGTAGGGGATGTGATATACCCACTCAATGCCATGCTCTTTGGCCCAAGTGTCTATGAGGTTGTTCCGGAAATGAGTCCCATTGTCTGACTCAATTCTCTCTGGGGTGCCCTGTCGCCACAAGACTTGTTTCTCAAGGCCCAGGATAGTGTTCCGGGCAGTGGCGTGGGACACAGCGTATGTTTCCAGCCAGCCGGTGGTTGCTTCCACCATGGTAAGCACATAGCGCTTGCCCTGGCGGGTTGGTGGGAGTGTGATATAGTCAATCTGCCAGGCCTCCCCATACTTGTACTTCAGCCATCGTCCTCCATACCAGAGAGGCTTTAACCGCTTGGCTTGCTTAATTGCAGCACACGTTTCACATTCGTGAATAACCTGGGCAATAGTGTCCATCGTTAAGTCCACCCCTCGATCACGAGCCCATCTATATGTTGCATCTCTGCCTTGATGGCCTGAGGTGTCACGGGCCCACGGGGCTAAAAATAATTCACCCTTATGTTGCCAATCCAAGTCCATTTGAGCCACTTTAATCTTAGCAGCTTTATCCACTTGCTGGTTGTTCTGGTGTTCCTCAGCGGCCCGACTCTTGGGTACATGAGCATCTACGTGGCGTACCTTCACCACCAGGTTCTGCACCCGAGCAGCGATATCTTGCCACAATGCAGCAGCCCAGATGGGTTTACTTCTGCGTTGCCAGTTACTCTGCTTCCATTGTTGCAACCACCCCCACAGGGCGTTTGCCACCATCCATGAGTCAGTGTAGAGATAAAGCACTGGCCATTTTTCTCGTTCAGCAATGTCCAAGGCCAGCTGGATGGCTTTCACCTCTGCAAACTGACTCGATTCACCCTCTCCCTCAGCAGTTTCTGCAACTTGTAGCAGGGGACTCCACACAGCTGCCTTCCATCTCCGATGCTTTCCCACAATACGGCAGGACCCATCAGTAAACAAGGCATATTGCTTTTCGCTCTCTGACAGTTCATTATATGGTGGGGCCTCTTCAGCACGCGTCACCTCCTCTTCTGGTGACATCCCAAAATCTTTGCCCTCTGGCCAGTCCATGATGACTTCTAGAATTCCTGGACGACTGGGATTTCCTATTCGAGCTCGTTGTGTAATTAGTGCGGCCCACTTACTCCATGTAGCATCCGTTGCATGATGTGTAGAGGAGACCCTGCCTTTGAACATCCAGCCCAGCACAGGCAACCGGGGTGCCAGGAGGAGCTGCGCTTCAGTTCCGATCACTTCTGAGGCAGCTCGAACCCCTTCATAGGCTGCCAGTATCTCTTTTTCAGTGGGAGTATAGCTGGCCTCGGATCCTTTATATCCCCGACTCCAAAAGCCAAGGGGTCGACCTCGAGTCTCCCCTGGAGCTTTCTGCCAGAGGCTCCAGGTAGGACCATTCTCCCCAGCTGCGGTATAGAGCACATTTTTCACATCTGGCCCGGCCCGGACTGGTCCAAGGGCTACTGCATGAACTATTTCTCGTTTAATTTGTTCAAAGGCTTGTTGTTGCTCAGGGCCCCATTTGAAATCATTCTTCTTCCGGGTCACGTGGTAGAGAGGGCTTACAATCAGACTGTAATTTGGGATGTGCATTCTCCAGAACCCCACAACGCCTAAGAAAGCTTGTGTTTCTTTCTTGTTAGTTGGTGGAGACATTGCTGTTATCTTGTTGATCACGTCTGTGGGGATCTGGCGGCATCCATCTTGCCATTTTATTCCCAAAAATTGAATCTCCTGTGCAGGTCCCTTGACCTTATTCCGTTTTATGGCAAAATCGGCCTTCAGCAGGATTTGGATTATCTTCCTCCCTTTCTCAAAAACTTCTTCTGCTGTATCACCCCACACGATGATGTCATCAATGTATTGCAGGTGTTCTGGAGCTTGCCCCTGTTCCAGTGCAGTCTGGATCAATCCATGGCAGATGGTGGGGCTGTGTTTCCACCCCTGGGGCAGTCGGTTCCAAGTGTACTGGACGCCCCTCCGAGTGAAAGCAAACTGTGGCCTGCATTCTGCTGCCAAAGGGATTGAGAAAAATGCATTGGCAATGTCAATTGTGGCATACCACTTGGCTGCCTTTGACTCCAGTTCATATTGAAGTTCTAGCATGTCCGGTACGGCAGCGCTCAATGGTGGTGTGACTTCGTTCAGGCCACGATAGTCTACTGTTAGTCTCCGCTCTCCATTAGACTTTTGCACTGGCTATATGGGGCTATTAAAGGGTGAGCGGGTCCTGCTGATCACTCCTTGGCTCTCCAGTCTACGGATCAGCTTCTGGATGGGAATCAAGGAGTCTCGGTTGGTGCGATATTGCCGCCGGTGCACTGTTGTGGTCGCAATTGGCACTTGTTGTTCTTCGACCTTCAGCAACCCCACAACAGAAGGATCCTCTGAGAGACCGGGTAAGGTGGACAGCTGCTTAATTTCCTCTGTCTCCAAGGCAGCGATACCAAAAGCCCATCTATACCCTTTTGGGTCTTTGAAGTACCCTCTCCTGAGATAGTCTATGCCAAGGATGCATGGAGCCCCTGGACCAGTTACAATGGGGTGCTTTTGCCACTTCCTCCCAGTCAGGCTGATTTCAGCTTCCAGCATAGTTAACGCTTGGGATCCTCCTGTCACTCCAGAAATAGAAATGGGTTTCACCCCTTGATAGCTTGATGGCATCAGAGTACACTGTGCACCGGTATCTACTAGAGCCTTATACTTCTGTGGGACTGATGTGCCAGGCCATCTGATCCACACAGTCCAGTAAACCCGATTATCCCTCTCCTCCACCTGGCTGGAGGCAGGGCCCCTCTAATAGTGATCACAAAATTCTCCACTTCTGTCTTGTAGAAAGGGATTAGTATTCCTTATCACAGGAGCTGGAGTAAAATCAGCTCTTTCACTCCATCTGGGAAACTGCTCACCAGAGACTGGAGCAGCAGCTTTCCTGGGAGGATCATCCTTGACCATTGTTCTCCTCTTCAGTTCACGCACCCGTTGCTCCAGAGCTGAAGTAGGTTTTCCATCCCACTTTCTCATGTCTTCTCCGTGATCCCGCAGGTAAAACCATAGGGTGGCCCGTGGCGTGTACCTCCTATGTTTTCTTTCTCGAGCAGTAGGGCGCCTTCTGTTAATAGCCAGAGACATGGATTGGTACGCGTGGGGAGCTGGATAGATCGGATAAATCGTCTCTCAATTGTTTAAACTCCTGGGACAGTTTTTCCACAGCTGAAATGATGGAAGGGGTGAGATTGTCTTCGAACTCTCGGAGTTGACGAATCAGGCAATCCACTGTTGGTGATATTCCGTCATTCCAGGTCACTGATGCCAATGTGTGGGCATATGATGATGGCGCACTCCGTGTAAGTTTCCGCCACATGGGTCGTGTACATTCGACTTCATCTGGATCTACGGATGTGTTCCTGGAATCCGGCCTGCGATAGATCATCTCTATAATGGCTGATTCCCTCAGGGACTGGATGCCTTTCTCTATCGTGGTCCAGTTGGCTGAGCGATTCGTAATATCGTCTTTGTAGGGAAACCTTTCCTTCACAGCTGCCAGGAGCCGCCTCCAAAGACTGAGGGCTCGCTTCTCTCTTGCAATTGCTTTGTCAATTCCTCCTTCCTTAGCAAGTGATCCCAGCTGCTTGGCTTCCCTACCTTCTAGTTCGTGACTGTCGGCCCCATTGTCCCAGCACCGGAGCAACCAGGTGACAATGTGCTCCCCTGGAAGACGGGTGAAATCTTTTCGCATATTCCGCAGCTCGGTTGAGGTCCGGGGTCGAGAAGTGACCTCTTCTTCTTCTTCCTCTTCCTCTGACCCACGTAGTAGTAACTCTTGTTCAGATGCTGTTGCATGTAGTAATGGCATTGGGTCTTCATCTTTCTTCGCTTCGCGGGTTGCACTTTGTGCCTTTCGTCTGCTTTTGCTTACAGGGGCAACAGACATTGTCACAAACTGGACATTTGGTTTAGCTGCAGTGTTTGTCACTGTGGTTGGAGTGGCTGCAGTGTCTGCCACTAGGATTGGAGTGGTTGCAATGTCTATTGCTGGGGTTGGCGCAGCTGTTGTGCTTGGGAGTTGAGTAACACCAACAGCTGCATTATCTGTTGCTGTCGGGGTTTGAGTAGCTACTGTGCTTGTCACTGGGGTTGGTGTAGCTGCGGTGCTTGGAGTAGCCATATTGTCTGTTGCTGTCGGGGTTTGAATAGCTACCGTGCATGTCACTGGGGTTGGTGTAGCTGCGGTGCTTGGAGTAGCCACATTGTCTGTTGCTGTCGGGGCTTGAGTAGCTGTTGTGCTTGTCACTGGGGTTGGTGTAACTGCTGTATTTGAAGTTGGAGTAGTTGCGTTGTCTGTTGTGGTCAGGGTTTGAGTAGCTGTTGTGCTTGTCACTGGGGTTGATGTAGCTGCTGTACTTGGAGTAGCTGTGTTGACTGTTGTGGTCAGGGTCTGAGTAGCTGCTGTGCTTGTAGTTGGCACAGCTGCGTTGTCTGTTGCTTTGCCATCAGATCCAGAGACATTTTTTTCCCTTTGAAGGTGCTGGATAGTGTTGAGCAGGGCTCTGTAGGCGTAGGCCAAGCCCCAGCACGTTGCCAAGATTTGTCCCTCTCTGGTATAACCAGGACGACAGCACACCTCGTTTAAGTGTTTTACTAGTTTTTCCAGATGTTGCACTTGGTCAGTGGTGAAGTTCCAAAGCACTGGAGGGGCCCACTGGCCTAGGTACTTGCCCATACTATCCCACACACCCTGCCACTCATAACTGTCCAGCCTCAGGGAAAATCTCCTGGTGGTCCTCCTATATCGTCGTCTAACCCTAGACCAGATTCGAACCTGATACTGCTGAATTTTTGACATTAAACGAAATAGGATGTTCCTACGACGGGATGGCCGTGGGTAAAACACACTCCGTATGTTTGCCAACATGCTGATCCCCAGCACAATCAGCAGGCAGGTTTCAAGGGTACTCAAAGGCCATCTAAAACCTTCAGAACTCTCAACTGCTGTTGCAAATAGGCTGGTGGGGGAACGGGGGGTGAAAGAGAATGCTTCCTTCGTAAGTTTACCCCCCGAGGAGAAAAAAAAAGATATGCAATTGCTAAAATATTTCATTATATACCTCCCAATGTATAGTGGTGATGGCCACGCTGGAAGCACAAACCAGACCAGTTTCATGATCAATGAGTCTATTGTATTACAAGTCATTACCATGAAGTACAGTGAAACAAGAACCTTAGCCCAGGCCCCCCAGCCGATAAACACTAAAACAGCAAATAGTGGCTGTAAGTAAGGTACAACATGCTGAAACTCTGAGATCAAGCGCAACAAGTCTGAGAGCCAAATAATCACCATTGTGATGAGTAGTAACAATGAATGCTTATCACAAATATGATTAAACACACTCTGGACAGATCTGTCGTTATCTCAACCTTTCGAGCCCCACGTTGGGCGCCAAAAGGAACTGTCGTGGTTTGAGCCCAGCCGGTAACTCAGAACCACACAGCCGCTCGCTCACCCGCCCCCCCCTTCTTCCTCCCCCCGCTCCCGGGGGGATGGGGAGGAGAATGGGAAGAATGTAACTCCCACGGGTTGAGATAAGAGCAGTCCCGCAACTAAGGTATAATACAAAACCACTACTGCTACCACCAATGATAATAATGAAATAACAAGGGGAGAGGATACAGTTGCTCACCACCCGCCGACCGATACCCAGCCCGACCCGAGCAGTGATCTAGCCCTTCCGGGTAACTCCCCCCGGTTTATATACTGGGCATGACGTGCTGTGGTATGGAATACCCCTTTGGCCAGTTTGGGTTAGGTGTCCTGTCTCTGCTTCCGCCCGGCTTCCCCTCCTCCCTGGCAAAGCATGAGACTGAGAAAGTCCTTGGTTGGAATAAACATTACTTAGCAACAACTAAAAACATCAGTGTTATCAGCGTTGTTCCCAGGCTGAAAGTTAAAAAACACAGCACTGCACCAGCTACTAAGAAGGAGAAAAATGACTGCTATAGCTGAACCCAGGACAGTATATAACAGTTGGTATTAATCTTAAATAAAGTCAGATGCATGATACTATTACAGTATCCCCTAAGACTGAAGGGAGATTAATACCAAAGGTCCAAGAGTATGACTGCTGTAAGAGTGGGTTTGAAGAGTGTAGCAAATAATCTCATTTTTACACTATGAGACTGCATTATTAAAGTAAATATTGACAAAGACTTGAATTCCTATATTTTTGTCAACTTACCTGTTCATTATTCTTCAGCCTGCAAATGGATGCAAATTGCATCTTGAACCAAAAGGACAACTCCTGATCCACTGGAGTTAAACAGAATCATGCTCCAGCAGAAAGATACATTGATGTCAGGAAAGGCAAAGTTTCACTAGTTATCTAAAATCCACCTCTGCAAGCATGTTTCTATTGTGTTACATGCTACAGTTTTAATTAGGTGTTTCTTGGGCCTGTTTTCAATGAAATGGTTCTATGGGAGGCTTCCCTCTTTTTAGCAAAGAAATTACAGCAATATCTGGTGTCACTGTACCCTAGTATATAACCAAAACCACACATGTCCACAATATAGTACTATTCCACAGCTTTATTCCCACTTTTCCTCCACTCATTGCAAAATCATCCTCTTGTCACAGACCAACTGACCACCATGAGGCGATTCCACCGCCATCTTGAGCTGTGTGCCAATCCACAGCTGCACTACTGAGGATATGCCCCTTCATGCAGAGCTTCCACATGCCCCATCAGTTTACTGAGCTCTAATCATTGTTTCAAAAAGTACTGCTCGAACCAAGCCTGGAATGCTGTGCTGGAAAGGGCTTTCATAATGTCTTTTGCAAGGGGAACACATTTGAGGAATATCTTTGCAAAATAGTTAAGAAACAAGGGAAATTCTAACTAGATCATATTATACATTTCTTAAATTAGAAACGTTTAGCCTTTTCTCAAAGAGCCTTGATATATCCAGTAATAGCTATCACTAGCATTCCAGATGCACGTGGCTGGGGAGAGGAGGAAATTCATTTCCACAGCTTCACAAAAGATGCAATTCAGAATACCAACTTTGAATGGGATCAAGATTAGGCTTATGATTCCAGTCAAAGGGGTCACTTACTTCATGCTCCTGTCCTGTAACATATTCATTTATTCCAACCGCATTAACAGCTAGATATTTGTTCAGTTAGTTCCTAAAATTCTGAAGATGCAGACCCATCATCTTTCCAATGCTTTTCCCTATTTATATTATCAGAAATGTTTGCTAACTTTTAATCAAAATGTTCCTTACCAAAGCTTAAGAAAATTATTTCTTATCCTATGAAAGATGGACATAGAAAAAGAACATTTTTACATTCTTTGAGAGTTTTACATATTAAAAAAAATTATAATTTCTGTTCACATGTTTTCAAAGGAATCCTTTCATTAAATCTTTCTCTGCTGGTGATGTTTCCTAGAACTCCAATCACTCTCAAGGCTTTAGAAAAGAGGTTCAGAATTCTGAATTGAAATTGGGTAACTCGAACTGTAATTTCTTGTGTTACAAACAAACAGAACTAAAATCAGCAAAAAACCCCCCAGCTAAACGTCATGCTTAACACTTCGTACTCCATAGGCATACTATGGCAACAGCTTTGCATCTAAAACAGTCATGGAAAAACAAGTATACAAAAGCTAAAATATCCTGAAATACATGATGTTAGAACTAGCAGTGTTAACAGGCCTATACACAAAGCTGCCTAAAGTCAAGTCAGAAATAATTACTGGTTACAAAAAGTCTTGTTGACAGCATTTAATGCTGGTCCCTTGAATTACGAGTAGCATGCCTTTAGGGCGGAAGGCATGTGATGCTTGAAAGTCAGGAGTATACTTCCAGTTGGCAGTTTTAATAGCACACTTCCAAGCTGTGCTCATTTTTATACTGTTAGCAAGCAATTTCTTGAGGAAATCACATTGCAGTCAATGTGCTCATGCAGGAATTGGTTCTTGTCCCTATCAATTGGCAGAATAGCAAGTATACTAGAGCTGACCATGTGGTTCAGTTTAATGTTGATGAGAAAGAGGACCTTCCTGGTTTTAACTATACCTTTGGAAGGAATTTAGATACCAAACCCAAAGCATTCTTGATCTGAAAACAGCTACAACTTAGATGTAGCCAAGATTTTGCAACAGCACCTGAGAAACAGCAATTTTAGAACACGGTACATAAAATGAGATAGCAAGTTTGGGATTCATTAACCTAGTCATGACAGAGTTTCTCATTGACTCTGCTGGATCACAATGGGAGGTAACCTAGGATACACAAAGAATGGTACTACTCGTACTAATCCTGCATCACATAGCTGAGAAACAAAGTGATATGACCCATCAGAATACCAGCCTTTCTCTCCTTCCAGACTTAGGATAGGCCTTGGGAGATGCTGAATCAGTACTTGCAATTATTCCTACCCTTTCTCATTGCACCTCTTTTTAACTTTTTGCAGAAAGGATACAAATCTTGTCTGTAAACAATTCTGTAGAAAACACTACTCAAAATTAAATCTTACTGCTAATTGCACATAAATCTCAGCTTAAAAGGTGTTTGCACTGTACCAATTACACATCAAAGCAACCTCTATTTGCATATGTAAACAGTACAGTCTGATAACAGTTTTAAACAAAAATTGGTAGGCAATAAATCCACTGTGGTTTTGCATGTAGATTTACTTGGTTGACATTAACCATATTCAAAGAGAGAGAGCACAATATTGATACAGCGTCGCCCTCATACACTGACACTGGTACATACAGTCCCCTCTCATCTTCAGTCACAGGTAGTATCTCCGTTTGAACAGCACGTCCATAATACATCCTATAGCGATTCTCCAAAGCTTTTGAAAAGTGGCAGCATCTCAGTCTTTTGTAAACAATGAACAGCATGGGAAGGAGGCAGGGAGGGGTATGAGACCACAGTTCAGAAACCTTCAGAATGCTTCAATTACAACCTGCCTGCTGTCTCCTAAATGACAGCCTCCTGGAGCATATTAATACATTGTGATACTTTAAGGAAAAATTTCTTTTTTTAATGCATCTTTTCTCTATACAAGTAGGGTGTGTAGGTCTCACAGAGAGTAAGCAGTAGTTGTCTGGCTTAAAATTGCTCTTTAGCTGGACTGCATTTCACAGATGTTTTCTGTGAGCACTATGTTCACATCACACAGTATCATGTTAAAATTTATGCCTTCTTTAGAAATCTGACAATATTTTCCCACCCGAATGCCGACCATGTTTTCAGCACACAAAACAAAGAAACAGTCAGTTTTTGTATATTGCTGGACTTTTTTGCCAGAGATGCCCTGTGCTGCACTTAGCAGGTATGCCAACACCACGGAAATCTACATCTCCTCACAACTGATTAAGCAACATTGCCCTGGAGACTTCACATCTTGTATTCCAGTTGACTAACAAATGCTGTCTTGTTTTGGAGAAGCTGCCTGCAGCACTGCAATTGCTTCTGGTTGCATTATATTCTAGGGAAATTGTCCTTTGGGAATTTTAACTAACTGTTTGAGCCACAGGGTTAAAAAGCCTAGTCTCAAAATAAAAAAGAAATAGGAACAGTGTTTATAAAAACCTATAGCTAGAACTAGTTGTAAAAGTTTCTGTTCTTTAGTTTCTTTTTCTTGTGTTCTTTTCTGCTGAATATCAAACATTTGCGTGGGCAACCTTTTTTCCTGCATATGTTGCAATCTGAAAAGAGGCTTATCCTTGACAACTCTATTAGAGCACTAAAACTTCTCAGGGGCAAGACACTCTGTCTTAGCCCCTTTAGTCCCTTCTCACTGTTGCCATCACTTCCTTAGCCAAAAAGTTTCTCTTGTCTTGAAGAAATAAACAAGAAGCCGTAGAAACAGGGGAATTAAAGAGTATGTAGGGCTTTCATTGTTCTGTCTACACCCCCAGAGGGAAAAAGTTGGAATAGACAAATAGGCAGGACAACTTGAAGGAATGCTGCTTTCCTGAACATCCCTTCTCTGAAAAGATTTCCTTTCTCAAAGGTTTATTCTTCCACAAACATTTCTCTGATCTTGCTTTGAGTAACTTTGCAACCTCCAATTAGTCATATCGATAAGATGCTTACCGATAAGCAATAATCCCTATTCCCTATTCTTTTCATATAAAACATTTCTATGAGAGAATCCTCCTCATTTTCAGTTGAATATCAAAATGTATGGGTTTTACTTTTGATTTTTGTGTCAAGTAATGTGTAACAGTTTTCTGAAATAAATCTAAGGACAAAAAGTAAAGCAACTCAAAAATCAATCTCAAAGAGACTCAGCTCAACAACGAGCTACATACAATTTATTCCAACAGAAAAGTGCTGGGATTTTGGGAAGAAAACTAGTCCAGCATTTGGAAGATAGAATGTAAAAATACACAATGAGCTAAATACTTTCATTTGCATTGTTATTATTATTGTAATTTTTACAACACAGCCAGGGATAAGGTTCCTCCTCTCACAGTGTTAAGATATTTCCCGTTTTGATATATTTTCTTCACAAGTGCATTAATATTGTTGTTTTTAAATAGGAAAGACTACTTTATATATTCCTGAAACATTCTTATTCTATAATATTTTTTTATCCAGTTTAGCACAAGCAAAAATGTCAAGATTGTTTCTTTTTATTAAACAACATGACTTATTCTCTTGGTATTACCTCATTTGTTTCTAAACAGCCTCAGGCTGGTAAAAACTGAGGCAGTTTGTTTCATAAATATTAGAAAAAAAGGTTCAGCTGCAAGTAATTTCTAATTTTAGAACATATACATACAAAATACATGTATGGATTAATGGCATATACAATCATAGAATGGTTTGGGTTGGAAAGGACCTTAAGGCCATCTAGTTCCAACCCTCTGTCATGGGCAAGGATGCCTCACACTAGACCATGTTGCCCGAGACTCTGTCCAACCTGGCCTTGAACACTGCCAGGGATGGAGCATTTGTTGCTTCTCTGTGCAACCTGTGCCAGGGCCTCACCACCCTCACAGTAAAGAACTTCTTCCTTGTATCTAACCTGAACTTTCCCTGTTTAAGTTTGAACCCATTACCCCTTGTCCTACCACTACAGCCCCTAAGGAAGAGTCCCTCCCGAGCATCCTTGTAAGCCCCCCTCAGGCACTGGAAGGCTGCTATGAGGTCTCCATGCAGCTTCTCTTCTCCAGGCTGAACAGCCCCAACTTTCTCATCCTGTCTTCATATGGGAGGTGCTCCAGCCCTCTTATCACTCTCGTGGCCCTCCTCTGGACTTGCTCCAACAGCTCCATGTCCTTCTTATGTTGAGGACACCAGAACCGTACACAGTACTCCAAGTGGGGTCTCACGAGAGCAGAATAGAGGGGCACCTCCTTCAACCTGCTGGTCACACTTCTTTTGATGCAGCCCAGGATACGGTTGGCTTTCTGGGCTGCAAGCGCACACTAAAGCCGGCTCATGTTAAGTTTCCCATTGACCAACACCCCAAGTCCTTCTCCGCAGGACTGCTCTGAATCACTTCTCCACCCAACCTGTAGCTGTGCCTGGGATTGCCCCAACCCAGGTGCAGGACCTTGCACTTTGGATTGTTGAACTTCATGAGGTTGGCATGGGCCCACTTCTGAAGCGTGTCAAGGTCCCTCTGGATGGCATCCCTTCCCTCCAGCTTACCAACTGAACCATACAGCTTAGTGTCATCAGCAATAGCTCACATATAATCAGGGAAATAAAACTGAAATATTTTTTAAAAGGAAATACTAAATCTATAAAAGATCTTTTTTGTATTTATTTCAGGTGTTTTTTTACAACAACCACCTGTGCGCCTTCAGCTTGATGACCTCTGAGTGATTAAAATTTAAGAGGTCTATTCATAAGGCCACATCTCTCACCTCCCTCTGTTGTAACTGTGGACTCTTTCAAAATGCCTGTGTTTATAAAGGAGGAATGCATACCTGAGAGAGATAATAATGAGCTCTACTACCACAGGCCTGCTTTTAATCCATTAATTATTTAGCATATCCACCAGAAGACTAAACATTTAGACCTATTGGGTACCCACTGCACCTATGAAAAGTATAATAGTAACTTGCCAGCTGCATACCTTACTCTGGAAAAGTATCTTCATTATAAAATATTTATTTCTCTGTAGAGGCATAAAGTAATAGAAACAACAATGCTTGCAAAATGATCTAGTGGAGAGAAGGCCAAAATAGCAAACACAATGCCAAAGTACAAACAACCAAAACCTACATAAAAGTTGCCGCTACATAGTACTGACACCAGTTAAAAATATTAGTGCAGTAGGGACTAAAATGCAAGACTAAAGTTAAGTACTTAATTTCATAGTTTCCATGCAGACATTTTACATGTGTCATCTTGCTGCCTTGGTTGGCAAACTCACAAGGTGCCCTGAACCGCTGTGGGCATTGCTGTGGGAAATACAGCCTCGCTGGCAACAAAACCAGTTCAGCATGGCTGAAGAGAAATGAGAGCTGAGACATTGTCTGATGGCAGTCTTAGGTTACAATCATGAGAAATAAAAACTATTCATGGAGACAACATCAGAGGTAAGCCAAGTAAGCTGATACAAGTAAGTCCATTCTACAGTTACACACCAAATAAAAGACAGGCCTTGTAAATGCTGTAAGTGCATTTATGATTTACTAACCCCTTCATATTAGTTAATTACCACCTATTTTGCAAAGTAAACAGCTTTTTTGCTAATGAATCATGATTCAAGTGAACTAAAAGTGTGACTAATATTAAACTGACAAAATATTTATTTTTAGACCTTCTGTTGTTTTTTATTTGAATTTCAACTTGCATGTACCTTTTAAGCAGGCTTTGCTTCTCAAACCAAAGTTTTCTCATGTGAATACAGTGTACAACAATGTACAATTGAAAAAAATCCTCCATTTTGAATACACATAGGTCAGTTTCCCAATTGCTATATAAATAAAAATAAATGTTCGTCCCCACAGATTTTAAGGATTCTAAAAGCATACATGAACAACATTTAACCAAACTGATGTGGGACACAGAAACTAAAGATCATCTTTCCTTATCAGTCACAGCCCCTGAAAAAGCATTCATGTCTTCAAGAATAATAAAACTTATGTATGCTTCTGTATCTGTTGTCTGAAAAAATATATCTGTAGTTTATACATAGAAAACAATCTCATGAAGATGCATGTTAGCTGCCAGCACTAAAGCTCCTGAGAGGTGGCACTGAGCTATTTAAAAAAGGATCATTTATTTAAAGTATACACTGCAAAATACTTCTGAGCAGAGTACAGTACCACCTCCTACCTTGGGTTTGTGAAAGCAAAGTTCTTGGACCTCCCGAACCATATTGATACTAAAATGAAAGGAAATCATTTCTTCCTAAAGTGAAAAATGGGAACCAACACCGTGGTTTTGCCTTTCAAAAAACAAACAAACAAAAAAAGGATATTTATGAAATAAAAACCCCCACAGAGATAGAGTCTTTCCTACTGCATAAAAAATGTGTAAATACAGTTTGCGCTTCATGTTATTTGCCGGACAGAGACGACCACAGGAAGAGAAAGGGAAATAAAGTTCATCACTATCTCTCTTGCACACATCTTCACTTCTTTCCTACAGCACTCCAAATCTCTCGAGCAAACTTTGTGGACTCTAACTTGTAACAATGAATCTTCATAAGGAACCCTATGAGGTTTATGACCTATAACAGGTATTTCAAGTGTAGAAAAGATGTATTTGGGGGTGTGGAAAAAGGAGATAAAGTATGGGACAATGTTACATTTCAAGGCAGTGTTTATATTCTGATAGCATATCCCCTTTACAAGTTGTGCTGCCTTCGTGCATGTCGGTAGCAATTTGAAGTCCTAATCACTGTGCTTGATACACTCAAATGGCAAACAATGGGCCATTCTCCAAGGAACTTTCACATACGAGACGGGAGAAGTAACTTTTACAGGGGAAATTCAGAAAAGAGTTCCTCAGAGACCTAAAAAATAGACTTTATTTATTAATGTTGCTCATTAAAAAGACACCCCCTGCTGAAGCTGCCAAAAGAACATATGCCTGACATTCCATTTCTTTAAAACAGGATGACAGAAGAAAGAAAATACTGGTATATAACATTATGTGTGAGTGCATAAACCTATACATGCTAAAAGATGAAAGCTTAAGGGAATCCCATACTATGTAAATTGTGTAAAGTCACATGCCAGATTTCCCTTTCTAAAAGTACAGAAATAAAAAGTAAAGAAAGGCAGGGAAAAAAGTCACAGGAACTCAAGTCATTAGGAGCTTGCAGAGCCTTGCATCTCCTAGTGTGAGTATGGAGACTCCTCTAAGCAAAATTAATCCATGATCCTATTAAAGCCATGGGAACCATCTCTTGATTTGCATGAGCCATGGTTTAACTAAGGGTATTGAGGGACCAGTGCACACTGGGGCATGAATACATTGAGGCAGGAAGTGAAATACAGAAAGTTCTGCAAAGCACGTGTCAAAAATTAATACTTTTTTCCATTGATTTTTCAGATTCTCAAACTGTTTTACAGAGAGGGTGTCCAAAAAAGCACTGTCAATGGTCATGGTTTGACCATAGACTATGTAACATAAAGGCAAATGTACACTATATTTAATACTATTTAGTTCTTATATTACCTTATTTACTGTGTTGGCTACCATAAATTGTATTACACTGCACAATCACGAAGAACCTTCTTGTGATCGAAGCAGCTGTGAAGTTCTTATGATCAGCTTAGTCCATAGACGTCAACATTAGGGCCTGAGTAAGAACGACATCAAAACATGAATGCCTCACAAATCAGTACTAAACCCCCTTATACTTTTTAATATGATTTCTGAGAGAATGAAAGAACATTTTTCTGAGGAAGTATTAACTAATTACTGATTAAAAACTATCAAAATTGGCTTGCAGCAAGTTCTAGTTTGCCTGTGGCATGATATAAGAATGTTTTATATACAAGTAACAATTTGTAAATGAGATGAATATTCTGGAAACTTATATTTTTGTTAGTTATATTTTTAAATCTATTTCTGTAATGTGTTCCATATGGGTTTGAGGTATTTGGAAGGTTATCACTTCCTATGACATAGTCCCATGTATTCAATGAGACAATTTAGGGCTCAAAATGTAGAATGTTGATGTAATAAAAAAAACCAGATTATTCCTGATATGGAATAACCTCCTATTTAATTAGCTAACTTATACAGAATGTTACTGGATAAAAATTCTAATATCAAAGAAAATTTATGACTGAAAAAAATGCAAGAGGAGCTTACAAGCCACTACGATGTGGATCAAGATATTGACCACATCCAAGTTCGAAAGTGTTAACATAAAAGCTGTTCTTCTTAGAAACTGCGGTGTCTGCCCATTGAATTGAAGGTTTCACTGGCACGTGAAACCCTTCATTGTTTCATTTTGGGTTGTTTTGTTTGGTTTTAACAGAGCTGTCTCTTTTTTCTCTTTCTTTGTAAGATGGCAGACTGCCCTGCTTTTATATGCAGGAAGAACCTGCCTGCGTAAGAGCTTATTCTCTCCTGCGAGCCCATCATATTTCCCCACCTCTGTAATTAATGAACCAAAAATGGCAATGGATCTGAAATGGCTGTATCAGCTTTTTGTCAGCTTTACTGACCTGGAAAAATAGCAAACACTGCTTCAACCCAGGACAATATTGATCAGAGGTTCATGAATAACATCTTGAGGAGCTGACTTATAAAAAGTTCTTTCTTATTGCCATGGGGAATTGCTGAGACACAAAGCTAACAAAAAATGTCTGCAAAAAGACCTGCATGTTCATGTATCTCTGTAAACATATTCAACATTTCAAACATCAATTTTTTTAGATGTCACTAACTCACCACTCTCCATACATTCTATATGTACCACAACATAGGCTTCCTAAGTGAGAGAGACTTCTTTTTGTCTTAAGGAATTCATGTAGTGATAAGCTAAGTCTGCATTAAACCACTGAATATACAAGCAATATAATCTCAAAGCTTTTCTTACTCGTCAGCAGGTGGAATATATGCTTTTAAAGCAGTCACAAGGGAACTAACAGTGTCTTGAGGTATAACACGACTGCACTGTGGGTTCCAGGAACAGTATGACCCAAAAAGGATAAATTAATTGCTTTAACACTTAGGTATGATGAACCAGAGGAATCAGAAACTGTAAAGTTTTGATAGGAATTACAGGAAGTAGTATATGAAAGCATCAAGTAAAGATTTCACTACACTAAGTGTTACTAAGGATTTAATATTCCATCTCAGCACATGAATGAGTATTCTCTCAAAGTTTTACAGCAGTGAATCTGGGTTAGCAATATTAACAATAAAAGGAGTGTTTAAACTGTACTGCACGTATGCCTACTCGAATTCAAAAGAACTGTTAGTTGAAAAGGATGATATTTACAAGTCAAATAACTTGGCACAACGGAGTCACAGTAGGCTAGGACTTGAAATCAGGAGGTTCTGTTCCCATCTCTGCTATCGATATGCAACCTTGAACAAGTCTTTCTACATCCTTCACGTTGAGTTTATTTTCTTGTTAACTTACACTATGATACAAGACAGACATGTTTGTTCAGCGCACATGGCCCTTGCCTTGACTAAGGCCTCCTTGTGTTACTAATAGAGCAGAGAGCACCCATTAACAAATACCAAAGCATTGCTGATTTCAAAAGCCCTTGATCATACAAAGCAAGTGAACTACCGTGTTCAACCATCTTAGTGGCTGTGGTTCTTGATTTGATCTATGTGAGTTTAAGATATAACTGTTTTCTGACAAGATTGAAAAGAAAAGCAAAAGCACATCAGCTCTGTGAAGGAGAAATTAAAATAGCCATGATATCCCCTATTTTACAGGATTTGTGATTTTTAAGGGCCTTGGAACAATTCTTTTTAAAACTGTGGGACCAGAAGAGTTTGTGCTAGTACCAAGTACTCCATGGTGAATCAGTTTATTTGGCAGCTGCTCAGGAAAGAAATATGTCAGGGGATATAGGTGGTAAGAGAAGTTTGAGGAAGCTAAACTTGTCATTCACACCCACCTAAATGGAAGTACTTGAAAATACCAAATCAAGACTGATTCATTAAAAAGGTCATAGAAACTGCTGCTGGACAGAAAGTTACATATTTTGTGTGATGAGCTGATACTTGACAGAAAAAAAAACAATTTTTTATTATTTATTTATTATCGGACAAAAAAGTCTGATATGCAATAAACTGAAAAAAGCCAGAGGTATAACACCAGTGTACACGGATAGTAAGAAAAGTTAGCAGACAAAAGGCAGAATGCAGCCAAGAACTTGGAACAGAAGCAGAGGTAAAGCAAAGCAATATGAGGGGAAGGAGTTAAATGAAGTGAGTCAGCAGTTGTAGGTCTGTAAAGACCAGAGATATGTTGGTAGTCTCATTATATAGATTGAAAAACATGGCATTTGTCTTCTCTATACAATGTTCTTTGCTTCATTATATGTTTAAATAAATGAGAAATGTATCTAGAAAGAAATTGGCACCTTTTGTCACTTTAGGCTTCTAAGTAAAGAACAAATGAATCAAGAATCTGTAGTTAAATTCCCAGATTAAAAGTATCAATAGCAATCTCCAACCTGTAATTATCCTCTTGCTTGCTAGCAAAACCAAAAAGCTGAGAAGTCTGGAAAAGAAACACGTTTAACACTGTTGGAAGATATTGATAAAGAGACATGATTATTTTTCTAATTGTTATTTTACCGTACTTAATGTACTTACTGCATTTAGTTACCAAACATACATGAATTTTGTATATATGTACGACCCACATATTACGTAAATATAATGCTCCAGCATACAGTGGTGTATGAGAAACATGAAGGTGGAATGCCATGCAACTATGCCTGACAGAAGTCTCTCCAAGGGAGCATAAGATTTCTAAAGTTTGGTCTCCAGCTGCTTTGAAAAAAACCTACTTTGCTTCCTTCTTCATGTCTGTGTGGCAGATGGTTAAGGATTTTTCAATGTATCCTAGAGAGGTAGTTTTTAACCAATTCGCTTTAAGTGGATGGCATTCTCCTTCTCCCCAAAAGCCATTCGAAAATGTAGACAGTGATTTATGTTGGGGGATAGTGGGAGACACTGGGCCAGTGTCTCAGTATTGCACAACACATTCAAGGCACTGGAGGTTAGGAAAAGAAAGGAACACAGGTGGGAAAGAGGAGTTGCCTGTTTCACTACAGCAAGAAAATTGCAGTTTGAATCTGAGAGCTGAAGAATCATGCAAGAACAGAAAATACTGGTTATTATAGCTGGTGGCGATCCGTACTACAGAACCAGCTCTCACAACGGAAAGGAATAGGTCCAAGCCGTGATGGTTTGATTAGTATCGCTACTTGAATTCTCAAGGGCTCTCCACCAGTAAGTGGTATGTGGGCACAGAATCAAGCTCATCTATTTTTCCTGCCAAGAAAATATGAAATATTTTTCTTTTCAGGCTACTAACTTCAGGTCAATTGATTTGAAACTTTTAGGTATGTCGCTAGAAATATGTAGAAAGGCTGCAAGCACAGAACGGACCTGAAGGTAAACAGTACATGAGGTAAGAGAGGCAAGAACAAAAAATTGGAGTTACAACAAGGAATGACGAAACTATTTGTTTTCATCTTCTGTATGATATTAGTGCCTTTAAAAAAAAATATGCAAGACTTATCATGGGCCAAATTAGACTGGAATGATGCTAAGGTCAGGAGGGTTTGTGCGAGAAGCACCACATGGAGAACATCTTCATGTATTCTCACGCTGACACAGCCAACTATGTCAAAGCTCATCTAATAAAGACTGAAGCTTCTGGGCTCATCTGTTTTTTCTTCCATCAGCCCCTCACACTTGTACACTGGTATTAAAAACCTAGAAACAAATGCCGAGACAATCATCTATAAGACAGGAACAGGTTTTTTTCATGTGGTCACACAGTATCAACGGGACATCTAAAAGCATAAATAGCATGAAATACAAAAGCTACAGAATCACTTTCCATGTGCCTCAAATCATACCCTGACACTTTCATGGTGTGTCATGGCAGCAGCTTTTTCTTTCACAGTAAAACCAATCCTAAAAATCGTTATGCAAGGAAATGAAAGCAAGGCAATAATCTCCCTATATCTAACTTTAAAATTTGTCAAGTTTCTAATTTTCATGACATTTGAATAATTTTGACATGAGCAAAACCTATGAGCCGTTCATCTTCCCCCTTCCTTTACATTTAAGACTGTGTATGCGAATGCTTTTCTTTAGCTATGCTAATTAACACACAGCTACTTCAATTTTATGCACTTCTGTAAATACCTAGTATTAGCCAGAGATGATCACACATTGAGTCAATAGAGGCCTTTACTATGAAAGCCTCCAGTGATTTCAAGTGCATTTGCTAAGCATTCCACCAAAATGGCTTTCCCACTTTAGAACCAATCCTATGTCATGCCAAGGAGGACAAAACCAAGAAAATATTAGTTTCGTAAAATATGACCATACATAAGAAATATACAAGAAATTATAGCTGTGAATTCATATAAGCCTGGGCTGAACTGCTTTACCCACGAAGGCTAAAGCGTTAGAACAGGGATTTTTTATTTATTAAATAAACAGGTTATTCTAATCTGGTTTTAGAGAAAGTTCATCACCTTTTTTTGGCTGTTAACTAACCTCAAGCTTTTCCACCATTTACTGGAACATATTTCATTCAGATTTTATTTTCTAATATTTGTAACAATATATAAAGCCTTTCTTGGATGGTTGTGTTTATGCCATTGTTAAAGCAGCTTATCTCTCCAGAGATTATGGGTGTCAAAATTGCTTCTGCAGGGGGCCATACTTGAATTTTGGGATCAGATGGAAATAGGAATGCAGAAGCCTCCTGAGCAATCTAACAAGGTCTACCACTGCAGTTTTGCTTCCCCTTTTGCTCACAAAACTGTGCTTTCACCTTATCCAACAGACCTGCTGACATCACAGGTCCTGAGATGTCACAGAAGCTACAGCTGCCTCAAGAGCTGTAGACCTTATATCGTTAAGCCTACTTGCTCTCCATTGAAAAGTAAAATAGCAAAGATGTAGATAGATAGAGGAACAGGAAAAGAGTTACAAGCGCACTACCACCATAATTAACTTACATTTTTCAAGCAATCTCATCTATAAGAGAATTCTCATAAAAGAAATGAGCATATTCCACCTCAAGAAAAAATGGGAGAAAAGACTGTTTTCCTTGCCTGCCATTTCCACTACCTCCCCCCCCCCCCTTTTTTAACATTATTCAAAGATCCTTCCATTTTTAAAACAAGTAAAGTTAATCCTATGTGAAGCACCATTAACTCTTCTTGCACACTCTGTGATTTTGCTTTTTCTCAGTAGGGACAGAAAGCAAAACTATAGACTATGCAGTTAATTATAGTGTAGCTGCTGCCCCAACAGTGCTTTTAGGACTGGTGGAAGAATCACAGGAGAGAACTGAAGAAGTCCTATTCAAGGATGGCTAAAAACCACTGGGTTTAGGGGGCCCCTGTGGCAAACCTCAGGATTCTGCTTCATTTTTGTGTTCTGTTTTGTACATCATGCACACCCTGGAAAAGGAGGATCTCTAAGATATAGAGTATATTTGTTCTACTATATACTTCTACACTGGCAGCTGCAACAGTGTCATGCCCAGGATCACTGTCAGTAGCATGTGCATCGATAATTGCATGGACAGAAAATTTGGACATCAACAGGACATATGTTTATAATTCTAATAGAAAGTCTGTACTCACCATCTTAGCTAGTTCTTGAATCTTTGCTTTGTAACAAAAACGGTATTTTGAGACTTAAAAGGATACACATTCACAAATCACACTTAGCTACATTTACATCAACAGCCACTATTCACTTGCTTCTAAAAAAAAGGCCTTAAAGTAGATATCTATATAATTCTTAATATAACCTTTATGTCCATATTCTCACAGCCCTCCCACCCCCTTCTTAAAAGTTAACATCAGTGTAGCCACTTAACTGCACATGTAGATAATTTTATTTATGTGAATTGACTGATGCACTGAATTCTTCCTGGAAATGTTATGCTGCAAAGCTCTGCATGATCTGCTGCTAATGCAACTGTAAGAGCACATAGTGACCCCATCCCTCCGCTATCTTGTTCTCCCGCTACTTTCAACAGAAAATCATCAGAAAGCAGTGAAAGCTAACATGATAAAATGTAACAGAAAAATCACATCAAATTGAAGTGTCTTATATAACAGCAAGTGTTCTGTGTCTCCAGCAGTGGGTTGGAGTAAATTGAAACTCTGAACATTATCATGGGGGTGGAAAGAGAAGGAGACATAGCTTATAAAGGCTGTACTTTTTAGCCTGAGGAATTCAATGCAAGAAGGTCAATCTAGTTTCTACAGTCTGCATATTAAATGCTTAAAACATCACATAATGTACTGATTCAGAAGAATCAGAGTATAAGACTATTTCAAGAAGCACCATAAGGTAAACAAGAGCATATAAATTCAGCTAAAATATTCTGTCATTTGTGTTCCTCAAGAGAGCATGCTAGCCTTATTTCATTATTTACCCAACCTAATAACTTCTGATCATGGTTTTTATTTCTAAAATTTGGTCTATTAACACCCTTCTTATTCATAAGGCTTTGATGAATACCCAAGAACACAAAGATATGTCCTAAGTCACTGAATATTTTCATCAGTCAAAAACCTCAGTGGAAGTAAGGATTATTGTCATATTATCTTCCTTCAGAAAACTATTGTGTTTTTTTTCGCTGAACTACATCTCATGGCAAGCAGATTCCTGGCACCAATAGTAGATGATGCGAACTCTTTCTTTCAGTGCCCAAATTATTCTCAGCTGCTTTCAAGCAGTGGATTAGGTTAAAACGAAGCTGAACACTATCACAATGGGGGAAAAATATTCGGAAAGTAGCATATATAGGCTGCATTGTTTAGGCTAAAAATAAGAAATTGAATGTTTGAATTATTTCCCCAACTAAGTGAGATTCCCTGCATCTATTTTATATATTCTGTAGCTCACGAACATGTTTTTGCTCATTGAACACCCAATTAGTTCATATATATTCATAGACCATTTCAACTGCTGGTGATTGAAACAGACATAACAAGTCTCTCTCTGCATAGTTTATTATTGGCATAAGCATTGAATCACAGGACAATTCAAGTTGGAGGGGACCTCAAGAGTCCAACCTCCTGCTAAAAGCAGGGTAAGCTCTGAGATCAGACCAGGTTATTCAGGGCTTGATCCACTCAGGTCTTGAAAATTTCCAAGGACAGAGACTGCAAAGCCTAAAAGAATAAGGCTAACAACATGCATGACATGGCATTTTCTCTCCTGCCTGCTCGACTCCTAAGTTGACAGGGAAAAATTTAAACATCTCCAGTGTGAATATATACATATATATATAAGCACGTGGCAAAATATGCTTTCATAAATGTATTCATGATGCTTTCTGCTCCCATGTTTTCAAAGAAAAATACATTTTTTTTAATACTGTAAGAAGTGAACAAATGGATGAAGGAAAATGTGATGGCTTGATGGCTCTATGAATGAATATTGATTGATACTTTGCCAATCACCATAAGGAAAGATTCCTGAGCTGCATTAGTACGTGTGTTAGCCCCTAGCCAGTGCAAGAGGAAAAAACTACTTCTGCTCAAAGGCTGAGAAAAAATGTTATGCATTTCCACACCTCAAAAGCTATTTACATTTTGTTTTTAACAGTTAACTTTATCTCCTCAAACTTGTGACATAGTTCAAGCTATGTACTGGTAAGCCTTAACACCTGCTATCCAGCACTGATGGATTCATCTTATATTCCATGCTGGAAATCCAAGTATCTTTAAGTACAATGGGTTTAATACAAAATACTAAAACTGATTCACAGTAGCTCTCAAGAGGGACATTCTACCTAATTGAGAACGTCTTTAGGTCAAGTGTGTTTGTACCCAAACAGTACAGCAGCTGTAAAATGATTGCTTAAGTAGATTGTTTATTGTAAAAAGTCCTTAGGACAGCTTTCATTATTCGTCATTCTATTTATTTCTGTACAGCTTCTTACATTGCACCTTTCACTTAAGTATCTGAAATCTCCATCAGAAGACAGGGGTAACCATATTTGGGTTCTCTTCCCTCTGTTCCTCTCTCTCCAAGAACACCATCACATATACAACCTGGCTAAGGAGAATGGGAAGCAAAAGTGGGAGTCTAAGTATATGTGGTGTTACTTATTTCTGCTAGAGAAGAAGCATTGCTCATTTATTTGAGCAAAAGTAAGGTTGGCTGTTACCATCCTTAGCTCCTGTGAGAGTCTGTTGCACAGATATTGTGCCATTATAAATTTTAATAGTATTAATCTTTCCAGTATTGTCATAATTCTGCAATTATATTATCATCCTCATTGCTTGCCAAAGCAACATGCACAGTTTCCTAAATGATGCAGGCTATTTCATTTAATTAAATGAAAGCTGACTTAATATCTTTCATGGATATTGCTATTTAAGGCTACAGAACACAATAGTCAATTTATATTTTTGTGGTCACTTACGGTTAATGTTCTAATAGTCTTCATTTGTATTACATTACTATTACGATGAGAGGATAAGTACAGGCCATTAATATGAATAATAATCATTTATGTACTATTAAATCTTGCATGGAATTACACTAGATTGTAAGAGAAACCAGTAGTATTTTACAAATACACTATTGTATCTCACAGTAAATTTATCTCCTGTATCTTTTCTTAGGGGCTTAATTAACAAATACAATTTGTTCAGCTGACAGTCCTCCCAGAAGCTAAGAAACATCTACTGCATCTCTTAAAAATACTTGCAAAACAGTTTGCCAGAGAGATAAAAACAGGCAAACTTATTAGGTCTTTATGGTGGAAAAGCACACCAAATGATACAATTTCAACAGGAAGGAATAAATATGAAGGCCTACCTGAAAGAAAAACAAAAGCTACCCAGTTCCATAAAATTATATTCTTCATTTTTAAGTTTCCAAATAGCACAGGCAGTAAATTTCAGGCATACATTCACATTTATACCAACAAGTCACTTTTACAAAAACATGGACTGGAAGTGGGTTTCTGCAAACCCTACTTCCACTCAATAGCTCTTACTCAGTTTCACAGTTTATATTTCCAACTTAGCACAATATAGCACCTACTTCAAGAGTTTCCTCTTCTCAGATAATTCCATGATGTGTCCATCTCACTTCCCCAAAGGAGATCTCATTATTCTAAGAATAATTTAGGGAAAATTCTTACATAAAGACCAAATGCTCAAAAACATTTTACCTGCCCCAAATCTAAGTAATAACAGTTCTGAACAAAGGAATCTCTTTAAGGGCAACAGTTTCCAAAAAAATCTACATGTGACATTATGATTTTCAAAATAAAGTAGGCTGGTATAAAAACAATCATCTTTGAAAAGAAATTAATAACTCTTCTGTGAGCAAAATACTTGGAGGCAACTCATAAGAAAAATTAATATTAAATTAAATCTGCCTTTTAGGAGCATACAACTGCTTCTCAGAACTATAATTAGCAGCACCTAAGCTAAAAAAGGCTCATTGGTTATTGAGGTTTGAGTACCTGACTTAAAATCAGGAACCCCTACCGGCACAGATGAAGAAATAATTTTTCTAAAGGAAGCTTCTAGCCTGTTTAGCCAAGCGTAGAATGTTTTTCTCCAGCTATGTGTGTTTACCCTGAACGCCAAGGCATTTAGCATATTTGTATATATATGTTTTCCATGACAGCTGCCTGTCAGGTTAAAAGCATAGTTTGAACTTGAGTCCCTCAATGCTAAGTATCATCTATCAACTCAAAATAGAATGTCATTATCTCCTATTAGATTCTTCTACTTTTAATTAGACTAATCACTAGCTCAAAACCAAGGACCACCAGACATAACCCCATAAACTGTGTGTGTACATTATATATGTGTCATTTGAGAATTTTCAAGGACACAAGATAGGCTCTTTCAAAAGGCTAACTAACTTCCACTAATACCAGCCTTGCTTAGAAGCAGTAAGCAGTACTGCAGATTAATCTGCACAGCCTGAGATTTAATCAGAAAGGCAGAGTATAATGTACTTGTCATAGGCTGCCTGGACTTCGCTTCCCAGCAAAGGCAGAGATTCAGGAGAAAGGCTGTGAAGGGGGCCCAGTGAGCAAGCACAGACTTCTTGAGCACAGCACTTGTTGTGCTGATATGTACAGCAAGGAAACTGTCAACTTGTTTTCTTCTATCCTGCCAAGGGAAGCAGAATTTTGTGCCTTTTTCTGGGAATTAACTAAGAATATAGTTTAATCATGTAATTTGTTTAAAACGGTAGAATCTGTACCATCAAACTTCGCTGCTTGAACAAAAAGAAAAATATTATGGTCTCTACAGATGATGAGAGAAAGAAGACAGAAGAGTTACATGTTCATCCATCACATTCATTAGTCCATTACACATATTGATCCTTCATTTCGTAAAGTAAATACCATATGGTGTTGAACATCTCAATGTAAAGCTCAGTAAGGAATCCAGTTAGTGACAGCCAACAGGAATAATTAGGCATAAGAGATAGCTAATATACACTCACTTTCATATATCTGAGGCCAGTAAAATGACTGTACTGCATTGCAGATGAGACGCAATTCTCTAACAAAAAGGAAATCAAACTGATATAACTGTACTGAAATAAGAGTCGTGAATAAGCCAAATAATCCAAATAGAAAACACCCATTCAGCTCTTCATCTGGAGAAAATTGCCAATTTCTGACCCAAGCATCCAGCCCTAGTGTTCTTTGTTTAACATGGATCTGATATAAAATAAGGAATAGGTAATTATAACTGCAACTAAGTACAGCTATGCTCAAACGATTCCTATGTATAAAGCTACTGGAAAATATCAAGGGCAAAATTAACTGCTAATGATTTCATAATGACAATCACCAGTTCTATTAGCCTAACGGTCCATAGTAAGCAGAATATAATTGCAATGCCCTCTGGAGTTTCAGATAGTGGAGGGCAAAGCTCCAGTTTGCGTTCATAAGTAAACTGCTGCCACCTGTCCTGCAGGCTTAATCCTGCCTGTAAAAACCTAGAAGGAACTTTCCTATGGTTAATATGCCAAACTGGGATGCTAAAAAGAAATTCAGAGTACTCCAGACTTTTTTTTTTTTTTTTTAATACTTGCAGATAAAATTAAAAAGCAGGGAAAAATTATGTTGAAGTATAGCACTCTCATTTAACATAAGCATAAAGTTATATTTAGGAGATTTTGAATCAACAAAGGTTTATTTTACTTAAACTCAGCAACAAAGGCTTTTTATTTTTTCTTTTTATTCTGTTTTGAAATGGTCAAACATATTTGACTTTCAAAGAGATATATATATAGTTGCAAAGGGGAGGAATTCAATATATTCAACATACAGACTACTGATCAAAATATGTAGTCTGAGAGATGTTCCATCAGAATTTTTTGTTCAGACTTTGCTAAATGCCTTCAACTGCACCTTTGTATGTTTGCAAGGATCAAACATTTAGTACTGTCTTTGTCCTGTAAACTTGTGTGACCTGTTTTCTAATCTCTGTTCTCAACAGTTTCATTATCCTCTTTACATCCTGACCATTGCCAGTCTCAGAAGTCCCTCTTTTTGTCTCACTTTATGCTCTCCACAAGAAGGGACTAACTTTTAAATTTGCAACAAACCCAAACATTCTCCACCTAAATATTGTCTTCTTTAAGATCACACGAAACTGACATATTCCCTTCTGGAGCTTTTATAAAAAGAAAGTGGCAGAAAGTAGCTCTATTACTGTCAAAGAAGCAACCCTGCATGTTCACGAAAGGTTATGGAGAATTTAGTCTGTATTTATTAAAAACCTGTATTTGTCACAGCTGTAAAAGCAAAAGGATTTCTATACAAAAAGAGTACCCCTCTGTGATGTTGCATCTACAAAGACACAAGTTAAACTAAGAAGAATGAAACTACACCATAATCACTGCAGAAACCGCAAGTGTATCAAAAGCAATTCTTTGGAGGCACAATGCTGGAGGTTGTCATGGCAACTCTTCTCACTCCTTCCCACTGATTTTTGGCAAGCATTTTTAGATTATTTTTTTAAGCATTTTTACTCCTTCCCTCATAGCCCCTTTTCCCCTCTTCACACAATATGAATGATACCACTGAAAGTGAAGAGCATGCAAAACCACCAGTGCGCAGCCACTTCATATAGAAGACTGAAGATACATCCAGCCTATACACGGTGTGGGATTTAGGCTATCACAGTCCAGCTAGCAAGAAAAGCTCCTTTTTTTTTTTTTTCCTTTGTAGAAGACATTGTAAGTTGTTGAGGTGTTTATGTCTCCTGAAAGACTCTAGACAAGAACCAATTTAAAAGGCCTGGGAACCTGAGAGGTCTATGAGTTTATAATCTCCATTATGCCTGCAGGCAAATTTTATGTCCATAGTCTCCTCTCATACTTTTCTTTTAAAAAGCTATCTTGCTGCCCATGCATCATTCTGAAGTCAAAGTGTGCAAGTGTTCTGATTGGTAACAGAAGCGTTCTATGGTTCTTAAGATTATGTTCCCAGATTACCTTTAGAAAACAGATCCAGGGAAAAGGAAATCTGCTCCATCTGCACTGCAGTCACAATTTGTTCCACCTATTCTATTTGCTGTTCTCTTCGTACTATGGCACAACATGTTCCATAAATATTCTAGAGTTCCTGACTGCTCACCAGCTGAAGTTATGCACTTTAAAGCCCCTTTAACTCAATGAAGCCCCCAGAGACATCTCTCTCTGACAGATCACGATGCCTTGAATACATGATGCAACCTGCTGATAGGATTCCAAATCAACTAACAGGATTTCTGCCCACAACTTTGAAATACCTGGTTTTGCTGCACAAGAACAATTGTCTTAAACTTTTGACTAAGCTATAAAAGGCAGCACCAATGTGCTATTTCTCTGTGCTCAAAGCACAGGGATGAAAGTGAAAAGCTAAGTTTTCCCAGGATCAGAGCCTGTCTCTGGCTACTCTGTGAAGCCCACAGAACGCTCTCCTGCTCCCAGCAATGGGTGTGTGCCCATGGGTGTTCTCCTTTCACAGCAGCTTCTATGGAAAGGGAACGCATTTCCAATTTTAAAGGCAGCTGTGAAGATACACAATTTCTATACAACTTCCTTCTCCAGAAAGTGTATCTGTCTCAGAGTGTATGTCCCCAGTTCACAGTCTTTTGAATAAAATTTCACACTAAATTGACTGCATTTTTGCATGAAAAAAATTATTTTATGGCTTGATCTTTCAAGGAATATCGCTCAAACATGCTAACAGTGTTCTGGGATATATTCCTTTGTGTTCTATTTTATTTCAAGAAAAGTAAAATTATTTTGGAAAAGACAAAGGTCCATCTAGTCCAGTGTCATGTTTCTGGCAGTGGCCAGAACTGAGGGTGATTGCAGCAACTGCAGACTGCATTTCGATGCAAATCCAAAGCATATGCATACAGCTGAGGAAAGACCGCAGTATTTATCAATTCCCAATTTAGGTCCTGTTAGTATTTTACAGATTTTTCTACGGAAAACTATTCTACAATTAACAGTATCCACACAGTCCTACATGTCTCCTCAAAACTCAGAGAACGGTAACCAAATGATGCAAATCCATGCTGGCAGCTTGTGAAAGGCAGATACTTCAACTCACATTCAAATGCAAGGAATGCACTTGTGTTTTTAAATAAATGACCAGACCATACTTACCATGTTCTAATAGCATACATATAGTTTCAGTCTTCATGAGGGTTAGCAATGGAGTAGTCAGTTATGAAATATTGCTGGCGTTTCAAAGAACTCCCCACATAATATATGTATTACCATAGGACAGTTTCACCAATCCTCTAGAGGAACGGCACATAAATACCTATTATACTGCCCTCTACAGTTACTTCAGATCAGTTAAGGTGATTCTACTCTGTTTAATATACATAAATTGAAACTAAGTACAAGCAAAGGTGTACAGTTAGTAAGTATCAGTTATATTTGCAAAGATGAAAACAGAAAAAATGTCGGTTTGTGTTAGTAAAAATAATACAGAATACGTAAGGCTCATCTGTAGTGGAATAAAGCTGGTTTACAAAAAAGTCTCAGTCCTTCAATCTTTGTACTTGCTGTTCCAGATTTGGCCAGTTGAGAATAAAATGCAGCACTTGAAGATTTTGTCTGGTAACATTATACAGTTTTCAGTAATTATAAACATTATAGTCTGTGGTTGTTACCCCACTACAGTAATTCCTCAGAGGAGACGAGACTTGTTGCCAAAGATAAAGCTGCTCCTTTTAATCATGTGGCAAAGGTTCATGCAGCAAGATCTACAATTCTCAGGCTCAAGCCCTCCCAAAGATTTAAGGACACAGGACATGCAGCTATCACTACCTGACTAATTGCTGCAGAATAAAAAATGGGCAAAGGTTCACAAGTTCTGCCATCAGAATTTCCTCAAAGTAAACATCCTGTCAACATGCTTCATCTCCATCAGATATTACTATGCTGTGCCCATTTAGTAAGAGCAACACAGCTGCTGCTTTTGAATAGTCAGACCTCAGACCCTTCCTCTTGTTACTATTTTGGTTTTTCTACAGGAAACAGAAGTGGATTTTTAGGTGAGAATTTCAGACTACACAGAGCAAAAGTAACACATGGACCAAAATACATTCCCAGAGCACCTGTACAATGTGCTGCATGAAGCATACCTCAACAGGTACCTGGCTGCTATTCCAAACATTTCTTAAGTATATCTTCATGTGGAAAATGTTACAGAAATTTAAAGGCAATAAAATGGCAAAATAATTATAGCAAAGCCTATTTCTAAAACAGAAGTTTTACCCTTTTGTACCCCTCTACTGAACAGAAGACTGTCAGGCACAACACGTTAGCATCTTGAGGCGTTGGGGAACACAACTTGAAGTTCCTTAGAGAAAATGCAGCAACTGTAACCAGCAAATTGGACATTAAGTTAGCTAACAGTGACCAGAACTGAATGGAACAAATGCCAAGACATTACCAATTGTTAAAAAACCTGTGAAGATTTTGCTGGTCTGTTAGTGCAGGTTTAGGAGTGTATTTGTCAAAGTACACATTGTACTGCCTTATTCTTCACAGCTAGTCACCAGTGTGAAGTAACGGCATCACTCTTCTCTTGAGGCAAGTGTGTGCTGGAGTTGGGGGAAAGGCTACAAAAAGGATCAGTAAATATTTTACATGAGCAGCTGACTTGTATATTTCAGGGTGAAATCTCACTCCTGTTATTGGGAGTTGGGGTCTTAGTGGTAACAGAGAAAAAAATAGGAACTGGGACACTTCTATTTTTGTAAATTACAGCTTCATTATTAACCATACAAAAATGGTAAAGCTGCAAAAGTTTGTGTGCTGTACACAAAAGACTAGGTAGGTATGTTTATTTCTCTATCTAGAGCTGAGAATGGCAGAGCAGCACAAAATGGGGAAAAAAAGAGTGTGAATATATTTACTCATAAGTAGTGTCCTTTCAAGGGCCAGCATAGGACCTAAAAGCCATGTAAAATAGGCTGAAATCTAAGCTTTATGGGCTTCGAATTATCTAAATAATGAATGAGCTTGTGTCAATATATTCTGCTCCTTTTATACAAAAGGCGGTGACTGGACTTGATTACCACTAAAATATATCACAGGTAGAATGGGATATATAACAGAATGGGAACTGAAAACTGTATTGCTATCAAGTCAGTTGCTGAAAGCTGTATTCAGTGCACTGTATTCAGTCCACTGCTGTGCAGCACTGCAGTACTGTGCCATTGCTTGTGCCAGACAGAAAGCACAGCTAGTAAGAGAAGATGAGAGGAGCGCACTAGAATACACACCTGATGTGTATAAAGAGAGAACTGTTGAATGTACATAAATAGCTTAGTTGAGGGCTGGGCTTTTTCCCTTTGTGTCTTTTCATTTACAGTAAATCTGGAGATGTTGTTGTGTCAGACAGTTAAAAAGCTGTCATGCTGTATTGCCTCACATTTTCATGGGCTATTTAACATAGCACAGGACAGTGCATTACTGTGTTCAACATGAACATGCAGGAAAGCTCTTCTGCAGATTCAGCACACTTGACATTACACCATGTACAAGACAGACTTCTAGTTGTACTTACAACCTTCTTTATGGTCACTCTCCAGCCACAGGGAAACTGAGAACAGTGCTACCATAATACAAAATTCACAAGGTCTAAACTCTACTATAATACAGACTTAACAATAACTGAATTTGTTTTAAAGCTTATTCCTCCATTGTCTGTCTTTTAAACTTCTGAAATAATTTCATATGATCACAAAAGATGTAAAAGTAAAAAAAAAAGGGGGGTGGGGGAAGAGAGGTGTAAAGACACAAAATCTTTTAGAAAGCAATACTGTATAACTGTTCAGATGCACTCTTGGGTAATGAAATAAGAAGTCTAATGGGTCACCGATGCCAAACAGTAAGCATGGCATTCTACTAAAAGATGATACAAAAGAATAGGATTGATATGATGTGCCAAAATTAGTAAGTACATGATAAAAATCTGTAAAAATACACTCTTTATAGTCAATAACATTGTTGCTGCTGATCCGTCACCTGCTGGAAGATAACTGAACTTATTTCAGTCAGTCTGTGTTGGAACCTACTTGTGTTTTTACAGGCTATTAATAGGAAGGACATGAGTTCCTGTAATTATCCTTTGGCACCTAAATAAGCCTAGTGGATTTGAACTCTACTATTTTTTCCTGCACAACCCAAGAAGCATGCAACGACTTATACTCTTTTCTTGATCATATCAACCATTCAACCTCTTAAGGAAGACAAGAATATAATCTGTTGTGATACAAAGATAGCGTATTTTAAGGAAAAAATTGTAATCATTTACGCAAACAAGGCCTGGTTTTCTTTGAGGGGGAAAGATACAATGGTCATGAAATACCTGACAACCACTTCCTGATTTCACAGTAAAAAAACACCAGTGAATCAAAAACATGTCAAAGGTAACAAGAGAATGCATCACGAGTTAACTTATAAATACAAGTCACCTACCTGTGAGAAATATCAAATCTTCACGTATTTCTTCAAGCACTGCAAATGGTTGCTTATAATTAAAAAGCAAAGGCTGACAGTATCTCAACATCTGTCCTAAAAGAAAAATGGGTAAAAATCTGCATTTATATCTACATTGTGTTCACAACTTACATACGTATCTATTGAGCATTTATGCCATTATAGGTTTAGCACCACACTCACAACCCAGTATTAATAATTCAACGTGATGTTATGTACAATTTTCTGGTACAAACGAGCCCTGATTAAAGCCATTCTCTTTTAGATTCCCACCACTTGGGATTTCTATTCTGTTAGTAACATTTTCTTCAGGTAGAATGCTGCACTGTAGCAGCAGATTTAGAATCACCTGCCTTCACTGTAAGCAGTGGGAGCACCCCACGCTTTTACACGTGGCAGTAACTGTTTAGTCATACAGATTGATACCGAATGTATGCACTCACCATTTCCGTGTAAAAACTTCATGTAACAAAGTAAGTTGGATAAAGCTGCATCTTTCAAAAGAAAGGGAAAAAAAAGAAATGTTCTGAAGGAAGGGCAAACAGTTTCTTTCAGGAGCATAAAGCTGTCACGACAGGTGACTCATGTTGGGCTGTGTTAGTCATGTCATGGCACATTGCATAACCAGAGGCAACTGGCACAACATAAACTGACACATCCCAACCTAGCTGGTCAGCAGTGATATGTACAAAGATAGGCTTTTTAAAGAAAATGCAGGGAAGAAAGGATTGTGCGGTTTAGAAACACACACACACACAAAAAAAATAAAAAAGAAAAAAGGTGTGAAACATTCTGCTGTGAGTTATATTTTTGCAAGGATGCATTCTGCTAGCCCTAGTTTTTTTGAGGGCTTGAATTGAGTAGCCTCATTGATCTCCATGGGCTAATGCAGCTGAATCCCCAAAACACCTTAATTCTGTTCCTCGGCAGCAAATCTGGTCATGCAGATGTAGCAGCTTTGTAGTTTTCCTTTAGATACTAGATTGATCTCTGCTCTCCGGAATGACCTCGCGATGTTCCTCAGGTTACGGCGTAAGCACGTATTCTAACGAGCTAACTCGCAGCAGAACCGCTGCTGCACTGCTTTGCAGAGCCCTCACCAGCTGCCTCGTGTCCCGCTCAAATTCCGCGGGCAGGCTTTGGCACCACGCACCCCGCGCAGGCGCCATTTGGATCTGCGAGCGGAGACCTTAACCGCTTGCCTTTCCCACACACCTCGGGAGGAGGGTAGCTTGCACGCCTGTGCCGGAAGGGCACGGGCGGTACAGAGAAGCGGAGGCTGACGGCGGGCGACGCGTTTCCCAGCGCCTCTCCCCACGCTCCCCTCCCCTCGGCGAGGCTGCCCTATAGCCGGATCGGGGTCGCCGGCGCCGCCTCAGCCGCTCGCGCGGCCGGCCGCGAGGCGGCAGGGAGCGCGTGCTGCGGGCGGGAAGGCGCTGCCCGGCCTCCCCGCGCGGAGCCTTTGCCTCAGGCTCAGCGCGCTCGCACCGAGCTCGCTGCCGAGGGAGGTGCCGGTGCCCCGCTCGTGTGAGCCACGGATGGCAGGATTCACGTGGGGCTGCGATTTACCAGGTGCAGACTGCAAATGGGCGCTGAGGCAAGCGCCTGCAGGTCTGCACAAGCACTTCTGAAGGGCCACGGAGGGAATCGTAGGATCAAAGGTTGGAAAAGACCTTTATGACCATCAAGTCCAACCTTTACCCCAGCACTGCCAAGTCCACCACTAAACCATGTCATTAAGGGCCTCATCTACACGGTGAACACTTTCAGGGATGGTGATTGCACCACTGGCAACCTGGGCAGCCTATTCCAATGCCTGACCACCCTCTGGGGAAGATGTTTTTCCTAATACCCATTTTTCCTAGTCTAAATGACCACGCTTTGGCTATCTTAGGTCCTCGTCACAGCCTCCTTTACATCTCAGGAAGCTAATACATGTACTTAATAAAAGACCTACTTTGAAGCTCCCAAATTCCTGCTCTTAGGATGAGGAACTTGAAATAGTTAATCATTACTACTATTTCTGGCATCATTACCGAGTTCCGCAAACACAGGTAAACACACATAACTAGAAGGCAGACTGATGGAGGCCAGTTTGCATAATATTGTTCACACTTGTGAACATACAAAGGGGGTGGGTTTTTTTGTTGTTGTTAATTAAAAATCTGGCTTCTTATATAGCCTCTTTGGAGAATTATAGTTAAATACTGAAATATGATTAAATAGGAAATAGTGCTTAAATGCAGCTGTTTCAAATTGCAAACCAGCACACACATACCCCTCTAAAAATTAAACCCAGGTCCGGCTGCATTTTCCAAACCCAGAAAGCTACAAGCCTACGCATAGCACACAAAAACACTTTTGAAGGTACATCTGCCCTAAGAAGTGAGGGGCCAGGCCTGGGAAAGCTGTTTACCTGATGCCAACATGCACACAGCTCCAATGCCTAGTCACGGGGCTCTGCAGGAATGTCAGGGATCAGCGATGGGACAGTGCAGGGAAGCAGTATGCGATACAAGATGCCAAGCCTCAGTGTATTTTTCCATTTCCCATACAGCAATGCACTTACCTCTCTGTGAATACAAATGCTTGTCCAAAATCCCAGTCCGGGTGAAGTTTGGAGAGAATCTGAAATCAGCCTGAAAGCTTGCAGAAGACACAGCTGTTTTCAGTGAGAATTTATAGCACAACCATTTCAGAATACAGAGAGAGACCTGACTACAATCTTCCTGCCCAGGTAGAGATTTACTTACTAGGACATGAATGAGATCTGGACAACCAACATCATCATTATCCACTCCACTATGAGCCAGCAGGTCTTTCAGTCAGGACATTCTCTCAGGCATCCTCAGGCCTTCATCCTTCACACACTGGTTGACAAAAGCAGCCATTATGCTACTGACATACCTTACATATAAGGAAATTTTCAGGGAACTTTTCAACCTCAGCTGTTTAATGACCAAGACAGTTCTGCCACTGGGATCATGCTTTGTACCTACAGTCTTTATACTGCTCTAGCCTTAGCAGAAGTATGATATTCAACCCCCAACTCATACTGGAATGTTAATTTACGAGTAGACATGCTGGAGCCATAAGTGGCATGGGACATCCTTTCCCAGCAGAGGCAAGCATTTGGAAGGAGGGAAAGATTTAAATGATGGGATGCTACTTAGAACACAGGATGCTGCTTTTAACAGTGTAAGCAATGGCAGTCACTGAGGTAAAGAAGATAGACCTCTCATTTGCAGTGCTTGCCACAGACCCACCTGTGGTGGGATTTGCATGCCCCAGCTCCTCCCTCCTGGCTTGCAGCATTATAAATCTGGTAGCACTTTCTTTAATAGAAATAATAAATTCTTAGTGTGAAAAGAGACTCTTGTGTTTCCAAATAACATGACATCTATGTTGTTTGCACTTAGACTATACATAGTAGCAATTTTCAGAATTACAATTTGTTACAGTAAAAGAATTGTAGACCCTTATTTACTAATCACATTAGTTTTCTTGTTTCCTCTTATGAAACTTCTTTCCCAAATCAAAAGTGCTTTGTCTTGAAAATTCTCCAATACCCAAAATATTGTGAGGGCTGTTCACTTTTGCTAAGCAGAAATGAATTGCACAGTTAGAAACATCCCTTCTATAAATCACTACCTTGAAGCCTATCCATTTTAAAGCCCAAGTTGCTCAGAAATAAGATGCATGCACCTATTGTGTGTTTTCCTCATCTCTCCATCATGTCCCTGGTAAACCCATGGACGCAGTACAGGTGTGTATTTGATCATCTGTACAACAGCACACTTCATTTCCAATCATGCTTTTGAAGATGCATGCTAACTTGAGCAAAAATAACCTGAAACAAAACTATGTCACCCTCACATAAGGCTTCATCATTCTTTATAACAAGAAGAGAAGCCCCTGAGAGAAATAGCTCTCCTTTGGTTTATTTTTTAGTTTTGGTATTTGAACTTGTAACAAAGAAGAAGAAGAAGAAAAGCTGTGGCAATGTGATGAGCCCAACCTAAGGGCAGTGTCTTTTTACTCATCGGGCTATATTTAGAACTGTCACTTGTTAAGAACACTGTCATCTAAAATGAATTTATAGAAGAGGCTTTGCATTATACACATGGCCTGAAGCACTTATACTGCAATGAAAATAAAAAGAAAGTGTGATTTTACAGTCTAATATTGGCTAATTTGTACCAGTTTCATACAAATTTTAGCATTGAGCATTAATATGCTCTGTTGCTAAGGAGCTCCTCTTACATCTAATGCTTAAACAATGTGTCTGTTCTTGCTTAAAGTGTTATCTATACCAAAACACCGTGCTCTTTCGTGGTCAGAAAGATATTAATTTCAAGATATCAACAAATCAAGAATTTCTTCCATAAAAACAGTGCTCAGACATAGCTTGTTCTTTATGGGTTTGGTGTTTGGTTTTTGTTTTCCTACAGCAGGACCTAAGAAAGTTCAAACTAAAACAAAAAGGAGGCATTTTTCACCTTCATACATCACAGTCATATAAACACATAGAACAGATTTTATTTGCAGGCGCAGCCCTCTGTCTCCTGTCACAGAACTCTCTCTTTTCCTGTTTGAAACCTGTAGATACCTTTCTGCACATCCAAAATTCACTCAGATACTAGGGAACAAAACTGTATGAGCCACGGATAATCTGAGGGTGGGTCCCTTGCTAGCTAGAGTGAAAGGCAAAGACGATACATCTGCAGTAACAGGGAGAACGAAGCAAAGCATTTGCCTCCAAATTTTACAAGGTCTACTGCATGTTTCAGCGGCTTTATGGCAACCCCATTCCCAGCATGATTAAAATTGACATTCTTCCAAGCCAAAATAACCACCAGTTTCTACATTAAGTGTATCTTTCTTATTGCTATCATACCAGGTTCTTGATGCTTGCTGCAGATGGTGCTTTTAAGGATGTTTCAGGGAATCAGAAAATAAATGAAACATTACACAGAATGGAAAAAACTCTTGAGAAACTGAGCACAATAATTCTAGCCTTTTAAGGATAAATTTTCTGCACACAAGTCTTGTTACCTTGGATTAACATTTTGGATGGCAGCTTTAAAATTCAGGAGGACAAATACCATTTAATAGCTGTAGCAATACAGATCTACTATCCTACAGTAATGGTTGAAGCTTAAGATGCCTCTCCAGGTGAAAAATGCACTCCCAATGGAACTTTACTGATATCACAGTGAATTGGTCTGTATACTTCGGTCTAGGATCCTCTCTATAAATAAGTGGATCAGATGTATCCTTTAATCATAAAAGAAAATAAAAATTGGAATAATTCTTGTCCAAATGCATGATGCTGTCCATGTCTTGCATCCTGAGTGCCCAGCCTGCATGCCAGAAATGGGCGGCTGGAGAGGAAGTATCCTTTCAGTTTCCATGACCCTAGTAACACAGCTATGCCACTTCCAGTACCCAGCTGAGCTCTTTGAGATCTGGCTTAGATAATTCAGCATATTGACTTCATTAAATAAATGACATAAATTAAACTGTAACATTGTCCCAAAATAACACTTCCTTCTTCTAATACATCAAGTATATTACAGGTTTTTTCCATGTCCTTCAATACTTCAGACTGCAGAATGATGGCCTTTTAGTACGAGTACCTCATGGAGAAAGGCAAAGACAGAGACTCTTGTCACCATCAATGTTATCCTTTTATGTAACCCAAATAGGACTACTTCTCTCTTGTTTACAATGAAAACATTTAATGAAAGGGCACAATATACAACATACAGATGAAACAGGCTAGGATCAGTAGGAAATTAATTAATGTTTTATAATAGACTTTGTATCTCAGTACATTTGTGCTGCTTGCACATCCCCTTCTGGCTTTAAAATGGACACACAGGAGTAAGCTCACTTCTGGGTCCAGTATTTCCATTAATATACATCAGCCTCGTGTCATGCATTGAGCCATGTTGCAAAACCCTTGAAAAATAAATCTCCTGGGGATGTTGTGACCTTGTAAGGACTGCTGCAGTGAGGACTTTTCCCCTTTGTCTTAATGAAGCCCCTTATACATGTTCACCATGTGGTAAGTTAGAAGTTTGGATTAGAACACAAATAATTTCATTATTTTAGAGGGAGGTTACATAGCCTTCAATTCATTCCAGCAAACATTTTTCCAAGATATGAGGCTCTCCAAACTGTCTTTTTTTTTCTCCCCCTAGACTTTTATATCTGGGTCATACAGCCATGTAACATCCTTGGGTGCGATCACAGCTATTGATTCCAGTGCTGAAAGTGACAGACTAAATGGCATATAATAACAACAGTGCATGAAACAGCAAGAAGGGTAGATCAGGTCAGTCTTTAATTGGTAAGCATATGTTTGCTGAGAGTAACAGCAAGAATACTGTCCTAAAAAAAGACAACTTGGTTTATGACAAAGAAGTTTACATCTCAAAAAGCGATCTCCTAGCTGAACAGTCATTCATAAATGGCACAACCACACTCAAGAAAGTTATTCTAAATTAATTTCTTAAATGCATTATTTAAACAGTGTTAAATCCCTGTGCATACTCTTTCACTAAGAATTAAAGAAAAGATTTCAAAACTGATTCAACTGATGTCACAAGAGCCAAACTAATGCTCTAGAAGGCTGCACGGCTTCACTGCTCTTTTCAAAATCAGAATACTGCTGGAGTTAAAATTTCTGGATTTTACTTTTTAGTTTTGCTTTTCAGAAAGAAAATTCTTAATTGTTCCATCATAAAAGAGATGTTTAACATGTTATGAATGGTGGAAACTGTCCTGCTTCCAGTTTTCATGTGTTTTTTCCTGGTCTGTAGGTGCTATGGTGCTTCACAAACTGGTGGTTGTTTTGGTGCATCTGAGATTTGATGTACTGATTGCTCTGAAAATGAGGACCAAGGTTCTAAATGGTATGAAGAGCAACAGGGGCTGAAAGTAATTTATAGATTACAGCAATCTCTGATTTGGACTAAAGAGTCAAAGTTTATTAGTCAGCTATAATATACCACAGAGGTGTCATCAACCCTCAAACAAAATCACTTTGCTATTTACAAAGTCTTCTAGTTATGCATATTATATTGAAATAGAACTCAGTCCTATAGAATATAATGTTGATTCCTTCAGAGCTTCATCATCTAAAATATGACTCCTGTCAAAATTTTACTATCAAAAGTGGTACAGAATCATCTATAGCCAGAACTATCCTTAGGTTTATGGCATATTTTTAATATATAATAATCACAGTTAATAATTACAGTGGGACTTTAAAATGTAAGTTTAGCCAATATTATTCATTAAATTCCTATAATTAAACTAGCCTTCCCTACAGAAAAGTAATAGAAAATGAAAGGCAAGAAGCAGCTGAGGCACCAGTTACAAGTGGTTTATCCAGGACACTGCTCATATTTATATTAATTATGCTGCATAAACACAAGCAGCATTGATTAGAGACATTCTGCTTAACATACTGTAACAATGGAATCTAAATGCTTTATTTTATCTTTATTACCTTAGGGTAATGAATTGTAATGTAAAGAGCTGATGAGTAATTAAATTCATCAGCTGTGGATTTGGAGATATTTTTAGTGTCGTATGATGGAAAATCCTCTCAAGAGTAGCAAGTATATATTTTCACAGCATATATTATATTCCATAACAGGTCTCATGAGGGAGCACTTCATACTGTTTCTAAATGCTGAAATTAAGAAAGAACACTGTATCTATCTTCATTTTTTACTTCTTCCCTGTGCAGGATCAAGAACTTTAGATGGAACTTCTTGGTGAGCTAAAGCCATTTTCTGCTTGCCAAGTACCAACTGGGATACTGCCCACAGACACCAAATACATGTCATCATATAATAATATTAAAGTGATCAAGGTCCATCCTAAAACATTTTTTTTATTTTTATTGCTCCAAAGTATCCCTTCTAATTTCCAGCTTAAATTCATCCAAGAAAATTCATCCAAGACTGGTTTATACCTCTTTGTACATCAGTCTTTAATTAAATGGTAATTTTCATTCCTTTTTCTGAACTTCTCAAAGCAACAAGACAGTGCAATTACAGGCCCTTTTGGCTTCCAATCTGCTGAAATAAAAAGTCCAAACTCTTTTAGATTCCTCTTAGATGAAATACTCTGTTGACCACATATGGTCTTTTCAGAACATACTCTACTCAGCTCACCTGTCCAGTAGCATTGCAAGTAAGATCTTGCTAGTGCTTTTTACAACCACAATTAGATCTCCCTCGTCTCAGGTGGAAGTACCTGTTCTTAGGTATTCTGGGATACTTTTTAAATTGTTTTTCAAACTAAAGAAGATTGATTGCTTAAGGTAATTCAACAATCAATTAATACACTTCAGTCCTTTTCCTAATGAGGAACTGGGATCTTATGAAGAAAAATGCTTATGATTATTCCCCAAAGCTTGCCTATGCACCACCTATTTATTGTATTTTGTCCCAGTTCCACAAACAGAATTCCTTAGAGCATCTAGATCTGATATTCCAGTCATCCTTTATACTGACATTGCATGTTTAGGCATTACAAATACTAGCTTGGATATTGGATGCAGCTTGGTTAAGGGCCCTGAAACAAGTGTATTTATTACAAACCATAAACATAGGAAATGGAAACAGTAAACAGCAGACAATAGGAAGGGGTGGTGAGTAGACGGATACTGTCTACTTTCTGATACTGATACTGTGGGCTACAAAAAATGAGCTACAGGCACCACAAACTGCAAACAGTGATTTATCATAATGGCAGAGATCGACAAAAATAATCTGCCCCTTTTGGCACCCTCACAGCATGCAGCAATAAAAAAAAATGTGGAAACCACTTTCTACTCTCCTAAGCAAGAATGTCTATGTTCAGTTCTACACCCTGACCCTCCTACTGAATGGGCATTAAGCCCAGCTAGAGCTTAACAACTGAGCCAGGCTCATGCCTGCTGAGGACTATGGATATACAGAACCTGAGTAACAGCTAGAGAGCTGCCACTCACCCTGCCCCTGCACGCTCTGCACCCCTTTCTTCATGCATACACCTGAGAATCACTGGGGGTGATGTGGAGGAGGCTGAGCTTTTCTGAGTGACAAGCACAGAGCTCAGAGAAGGAGACTGAAGGGAGAATCATCAGCTATATGGGAGTTGGCAGTGCTTTTCGCTGCTTCCTGAACTTGATCATCACGTACTTTAGCTTCTTCATCCAGCCTGGTGCTGCTCTTGTATCGGTTTGGAGGCTTTCCTTCTCAAAGTTCCATTCAGCCAAATATCTGCCAGAAGAACTATCTGAGAGCTGCTGTTCTTTGCTTTCTATACCTGAAATGAACGATTGTTTCAGACACTAACGTCCTCAGGCTTGGAAATCCCCCTAAAGTTCCAAATAACATGCTAAGCAGTCACTTCTTTCATATTATGTCTTTGTTCCATATTCCACCTCAGAGCAAAAATAAAATTGCTCAGTGATTCAGCAATTCCATTCCAATCTTTGCAAGAAATTCCACTGTACTATACCTTCTTGATCTATTTCTTATAGCTTAGTAAGCATCCAGGTAAAAGTACCCTAAGTCTCAGTGGAGTGCTCTTGAGGAGCTGGTGTCATCTCTGGATTAGCAGCTATGACTAACAAAAGGTCATCTTTCCAATTATTTTTGCTAAGTCACAGTGTGTCCTGGGGTGGTTGGTTTTTTTTTTTCCTTTCCTGACTTTCAACATATATACAATCAATATATAAGCATACTTAACCATTCCTTGCAAGAGACTAAGATCTACACACAAAGAGCTCTGTGTTAATGCCAACTGATTTTTAAACTGTGGTGTCATGTACATCCATCTTCTATTCTAAAATAAAATGTACCTTACTGTAGTTTTGTTACACTTTTGTCATTACTTCTGTACTCATCTCTCACAGATGTTCAAGCTATTGTCCTATTCCTACCAATATTCCATTTACCTTGCTTCTTTGGCCTTTGGGGTTTGGAGTGTGGGTTGTGGTGGTTTTTGTGGGTTTTTTGGTTGGTTTGGCTTTTTTGGGGGAAGTCTTATTCCAGCTCAGTTTAGAACTGGATAATGAAGTAAAGTATAGATCATTCCACAAAAAAATCTAGAAATGTTCTATTACTGGCTGATCCTAACCAATATAATTAGTCTGTGCTTTGAAATCACCTTACCTGGGAACATATCCAATATTTCATAGCATAACAGGTGAGTTCTTTATTGTGCAACAATTTCACCATTTAAAATTGATGCATGATTATTCATTCCCAACATATTTTTGTGATATCCTACTTAGAGGACCCTCACCAGTAAGATGCTTATTTCCAGCTGTAAAAGCCTCACTATGTGAGAAGAAAAATAAAACTGACCTTCTGAACAGTGAGTCTTCCCTGTTCAAAGCACTTTGTCCCTACAGAGAACACATCTTTTTCGGTTCCTCAAGGAGACGACACTTCGTGTCTTTGCATGAGGCCAAAATAATAACATGCTCTGTTACACTGAAGTATTGAAAAATTATTAATACTTAAAAACAAAAGTACTTTTTAGTGCTTATTATCAAAAACTATATTGTGACTCTTCCCCTGCGATATATAATAAAAATGTGCAAGAAAGTGCACATGGGTCACTGCATACAGTAGATGAAGCATGAGAATAGGAGCTGTGTTCCTGTGCATTCTAGTCCTAGTTCTGACAATCATCATCTTGCTTCAGGCAAATCACTTGGAACTCCTTGGATGCAGCTTCTCTATCTATAAAATAATAAAAACATTTCACTGTCTAAAGCTTTCACCATAAATTAAAGGCTCTGAGAACTATTGTGTCTTAATTGAGACAATTAATTAATTAATGGGAGGTGGGGTGGAACTAGATGATATTAAGGTCCTTTCCAAACCTAACCATTCTATAATTCTAATTAAAATGAGCTGAAAACAACTTCTACTGCAAGATTCTGAGCCAAGTACAGTCCAATGGCAACCAGATGTAACCCAGATGAAAATTACTGGGATTTCATTAGTAGCCTCACAGTCTTTTTGGACTGCATCAATTGACAGAGTAACACCGGGCCCAAAGTGCTCAGGTAATTAAGCAGCTTTATGGAAATAAGATTATAAACTGGTGTGCTGGGTTGTAGATGTACAGCTGAAATTAACGTGTGAGTGTGTGTGAGATCAGTGTTTAACATGGCTGATGTTTTATCACAATAGCTGTGCCTTCCTATTCTGTCACCTAGTTTTTCCCTTTTCTGCAATTTCCCCAGTTTCTCACACATTCCCAGACTTCTAACACCCCATTTCAAAAGGCAGTGTTATGCATTCATGATTCATGGAAAAGGAGAGATATAGCTGAGTGGTCAGCTGCTCAGACAGGATGCTCAATGCAACTCAGGCAGTGAAAGGACCAAACAAGCCCACTAATATAAAAATGGTTTGCAGACCCTATGAGCCTGGGCTAGATTCTACAGTGCCACTGATTTTTGCTCCATTTTATTTTAAAGAGCTTTCTTCATTGTGGCTAGCATAAGATCTATTTACCTACTTTGGTTTTTCAAAGGTCACCTTTCCCTGTGATGAAAGCTGAAGTTCCATTTTATTATAAAAGCTTTCAAATGGAAAAGTGAAAGCACTGTGCTTCTGCTCAAGTTTTACATCTACCTATTTTTTACTTTAAAATACCTGGCCAAAAAGATCTATTAATTAATGCATAAATTGTATTTTTTATATAATATAAATTACATTTACAGTAAAAGGTAATAAAATCAAAAGGAAAAACTATACAGGCCAGATTTCCCTAAAGAAATCCCACAGTACCTGAAATTCAGGCTTCATCTCTTCTGGCAGAGCTTAAATTTAAAAATAAAGAAATAAATCTGAACAAGCTATTACATAAATCTAAGAGATAAGTGCATGGTAAAAATCTCTGACTGCAACCCACAACTATCTAAACCTTTATGAAAAACATATGTTTCACATAAAAATAACTGGCATTATGTTACCATGCAGTGAAATCTCTCAGTATAAGTCATAGTTAATTATAGATTCAGGGGAAAAGTGAATAATTTAACCCACATCTCAAATTAACTCGAAAGAACAAAGAAATAATTAAAAAAAAAAAAAAAAAAAAAATCCATCAATCCGTTGTATCCCTACAGTGTATTTCTACACAACCAGAAAAGGAATAAGCACCCAAAAGCCTTATTCTTTACTAACTGAGGGATACATCAAAACTCTAATTAAAAATGTTCTGCACTTGGATGAGTACTTAAAGGTGAGATGGAATGCTGTAATCCTGTAAGGCCCAGCTAAGCGGTCACCTGAATTTTGGGTTGGGGTTTCAGAAACAGGGTCATATGGAAATAGGAAACACCCATGTAAATTGCCCAACTACCCTTCATATTGTAACTAGGGAGAGCAGAGACACCACTCTCACCCACGCTGTCCTTTTAAATCACTTAGATTTTTTAAGTATCTTATTGGTTACAGAAGTGGTAAGTATCTTAGTAAATCTTTTCTTGAAAGGGCTATTTAAATAAGCACATATATATGAGTACCACAACTATCACAAGCTATTGAAATTAATCTTTGAGACACAAGGCAGTAATGTATTCATCTATCCCCCTTCTGATTAGGGACCATATGTTAACAGAGTCTATACATCAGTCACCATTTTGGTCAATGGTGAAATGTGATCCTAATCATAGAATCACAGACTGGTTTGGGTCAGGAGGGACCTTAAAGCTCACACAGTTCCAACCCCCTGCCATGGGCAGGGACACCTTCCACATGACCAGGTTGCTCCAAGCTTCGTCCAACCTGGCCTATGATGAGTTACTTTGATTAGCAGGCTCATAGGAAGTTAGGCTGCAATATCCCAACATTAACTGGTGAAGAATTGCACTCTTATGGCTTCTTAGGTATTTTTACAAAGAGTTTGGTATTCTATTTTGTTTCATTTTATTAGCAAGCTCCTCATTATTTACGTGATTATAAATTAGGAGATTTCACGGTTCTTTTGTTTATATACAGCACAGTGGCTGATTCCTTTTTTGTTGCCCTGAGGAGATTAGGAAAGTGAACTTATTACCTATATTCATGATGATCCGATACACTCATGTACAGGAAATAAACACTTTACTTTCAACTCGTGAAATTGCTGGGCTATTAAAGATGAATCTACTCCAACTAAATTACACATTAAAGTATTACTGCTGAAGTCTGGAAACTAGAAGATACAGTCCAGTTCAAAGGCAAATGTAGCTCTTTGCTGCAGATTCAACTTAACAGTCCTAATGGTTTCTTCTGGCATAAAAATCTGTTATTCTCTTAATATGATTATAGGATTATGGTATTGTATTTTGTATCTGAGAATTGGGTTGGTTTTACAGCTTCTAATCTATAACCTCAAAGAAAATAAGTCATTCCCTCTCCCCCAAATTTCACTCATGCTCTGTGCATCACTCATTGTCATTATTAAGATGTTCTAAAATCAGCACTTGTGCTGATTTTACCTATTTAGAAAGGTTTGAGATTATTTCTTAGCCTTTTGGAGCCTGCAGGAATGACTGGAATATAGATCATATATAATATGGTTGAATCACATTAATAAAGGCAGGGATTCACATGAACACAACAGAGAGACACCACACTTTGTATTAATGAGTAGCTTGGTTGTTCCTTTAATATAAGAACATATTACTAAAAAACCTTTTCCTTTCCTATTCATCTTTCTAACACCAGATATTATCCCTTATTATTCTCTTGTATCTTTATGCAGCCTAGCTATAATTAATGAATCATCATCTGAGATTATATCTAAACAAGATACCTCCCAATTCTTTTTGCTCATTTGAAATATTTTAGCTTCAGCAACTTAGATTAAAAAGAAGTGTAAACAAAAACTACTCAATGAACAAAGCAAAAAGGCAGCCAAAAAAAAAAAAAAACCCCACCAAAAAAACACCAGGAAAGCTATTAGGTTAAAAAATTAAAAAAAAAAAAAAAAAAAAAAAAAAAAAAAAAACCCCAAACAACAAGAAGTAGGAGGAAAGATACAATCTAGTTCAGGGAAAAAAATGCAGAACGGTGGATCTAGGTCACTAGCTGCTAGGTTTTGTGTGCACCTCTGCTCCTAATAGACTGTGTAGATCATGGATCCCTTTAACAAGCACAGTACTTTTTAAATACTGTTTTCATAATCACTTCTGGAAAGAGAATAAATTAAAATGGGGATAAAGCTTTGTAAAACATAACTATTTCTGCAAACCATCTGAAGATAAAGTATGTTGAGATTCCAGACAGTCATGAGATCTGCTCATCCTCATTGCAAACATCAAGACCACACTAGCAGTTCCATCTTCTGAAAACATAGGAATTATTTTTGGACATTCCACAATGCCAGCCAAAACAACGGAGTACTTTTAACATATCTGGAGAAGCACATATGTGCACACTGGATGGAAAGGCTTGATCTAAAGCTCACTGAAATTAGTAGATTTCCATTTCTTCCAATAGGCTTTGAATCAGGGCAGCATCAGTGGGTTTCCAGCACTTTAGTATAATAGCAATGATTTGAGTTAGCACTTTACATGAAAGGACACTACCTACTGCAGGAAGCCAGATTAAGCAGAGATGAACATGCAGGTTTAAAAAGACTTGCCCTCAAAATGTGGCTTGCTTCATCTTTACTGAGTTTGAATTTTATCATAAAAGATGGAATCAAGTATAAAATATTGGGCAGCATAAAACTAGGTGTAAAGAAAAATGGAACAGCAACAGAAAAGAACATCTAATAAAACCATATACAGTAACACGCAGTATAAATGACCCTCCTTGGATAAGCTCCTTAAACAGCTACTCAATTGTACATGCTAGAGTAACCCTATGAGTCTTAAGGTTTCATGGTTTTCACAACCACAGGCACAGCTGTGTATTTGCATTGTGCAGGCATGCAGAGGAGGCCCAAGACTGATTTTACATACACAATAGTGAGCAAAAAGCAGTACTGACTCTCAAAAAAAAAAAAAAAATCATTATAATCACTGATAATCAAAATATTTTGCAAGAATTCTTAAGTTGAATATTGTTCTATAGTGTACCTGGTCATGGTAGAGAAATCAATTTATGCATTCACTTTCAAAAGTGCTAGGAAAAGCCAGAGTTGAGGATAGTTGCAATACAGTAGGGAATGCTGTGAGGAAACAATCTGACGAGTGTAGCATAGAGAGATTTTTCTATAAGAAAAAATAAGAATGGAGGAGAGTATTTGTACAGCTTAAACAGGGGCAAACAATTTGGGAAATTGCTACAGAGGAGAGAATGAGACTGTACTTTAGAAAAAGAAGCTGATTTGTCTCATTCAGCTGATTTGACTGCTACAGCTGAACCCAGGACATCCCTACAAAGTCCTCTTGTGGCAGCTCAATGCGAGTGCAAATACGGAAAGTACTATAACCATATAATATATCGCAGAGGGCAGGGCCATGTGGTTATAACCCCATATATTCCACAGTATCTATTTCAGGTTCTGCTATGTTGCGCAGTGGAAGTTCTATGTTCCCCCAAAGGTGACTGCTGTTATCACAGGTAATGCTTATGTTCAAGATCTAGAAGATTCTTCTCTTCTCTCTCTGCTTGCCTCAAAACTCACAAAACTCTGTTCCTCAAAGTTAATCTCTGAATGACTCCACTATGAATGTACCTTTCATTTAAATGATTTCATTGCTTCTCTACCTGTTTATTTACAACTCTAAAATGATAATTTACAAAACATTTGAGGCTGATGATACATTTTTTTTCTGCAACCTACTTTTAGTTGTGCTTCTTACTTTCCCTTTGCACAAAGAAAAGTGAATAAACTATATGCCACTCTGCCAGAGAGACACAGTGGAAATTATGACAAATCTAGGCTATCTGTACTACAAGAGATTTTCTTGTCACTTTACTACAACTACATGCAATGGAGAAAATCAAGCTTTTCAGTGTTCTGCAAGAAAATTATGATAGCATCCTGCGCTTCAGTTCAAACTACTGTACTGCATTTTATACCATTGACTTGTAAAAGAAAATAGAAACCTCTGCAGAAGACTCTTTGTACCATCTTTCAGAGTTTAAGAATGATGCTCTTTTTAGAATTACAGGGAACAGTTCCAGGAGGGGAAGAACTATAATGCGAAAATGCTTTGCACTGCAGTCTCCAGAAAGAATAATTTTTGAAGAACTCTGCTGGTGGTTTCCCATAAAAGAAGATGATATACGGATAATTTCAACTGGAATAGAACTACCAGAATAAAGACATGACTACACTGCTCTTTTTCATTTAAGCCAGTTTGTCATTCAGATTCCTTGGACCAAAATGACATCATTAAGCTGCTTTCCCTCTTCTTTCTGTTAATACACACAATGTGGAAAAAATGAAGAGCATATACAGTAACACCAGAGTACTAGCACTTGTGCAAACTGTTATACTGACAGATTAGAAAGCAAAATGATCTACAGTACTGAGAACAGGGATGGCCCACACTATAATCTGAGGTACAACCTTCTGTATTTGACATATGCCAATTCAGGATGTTTCAAACTTTGGCACTTTCAGTCCAAGTTGTTACTACATTCACTAGATAAAAAGTGTGTCTATTCCTAATGGAGTCAGCAGCAAAGGCATGTGTCAGTTTACCTAGCAGGATTTTACACTCTGTTAATGATAATGGAACCTCATTATCCCTCCTGAAGATTTGGTCTCACAGTTATTTTCAACTTTATCATGATCAGATTAATAACTTCATCACTAGAGGGTAACTGAAGCAACATATTATTTACTCTAAAATTGGCATTACAACATAGTTTATTTATTGCTTTCATCTTATGTCTGGCATTTTATGGATCTTTATTATTGTAGTATATTAATTTACTTTGTAGACTTGTTCTTCAGCTTAACTTTTTTCTACCTCTTCAGTATCATTCAAAACAGGAGTAATGAAATTTAATTGAGAAGCCTATGTTATGACCTTGAGAACGGCATGCAGTTCTTCCATTCTTCTTTTGATGTGCCGACACATTCTCTCTCTTGTTGTAATGGATTTGAAGCTGCCTTGTAATAATGTATTAATACTTCATGTTGACCTGCTAGAGGGAAGATGGATGTCTGAATAAATTCAGCAAGGTTCTGTCTGGAGAAGCAGGCAGGAGAATATGACTGCTTTGAGACAGGCATATCCTTACACAGTATTGTTAAGGAATGAACTCAGAACTCTCATTTATAGTCAACCTACAAAACTGATTTTGTGTAAAGAGCCTCAAGACAGAAGGTCCCAAAGACATGAAGCACAGATTTAAAATTGGATACTCTCCAAGAAAGAGAAGCAGTAGTTCTTTCTGGGAATTAGATTCAGATATAGAATCCTAATGATACTGTTATAAAAGCTTCACCTGCCAAAGATGTCATCTATCCGTGGTAAGATTTATGGTTAGGTAGGTTTGTAGGCCTGCTTACAAAAAGGTTGCTCCAAGTCTTTCTTTTCTCACTGAAAGCTTTGTTTCTAGTGTTAAAAGAAACATTACTTTGATGCAGAAAGGCTCTTCTTCCAAGTTACCTAAATATGTGCAGCACCCACATTTGAAGTGCTCTCACAGGCTAGTCAAGAGATGATAAAAAAAATGTACTGTTATGGATTATTTGGCTGTTGAATTGTTTAGGTAGATTGACTGACATCAGTGCTTCATGGTAGAGAAGTCTGGAAAAAGCAATATACTGTATATAAAATGAGGAAGAAGAAAATCAGGAGTTATCAGCCAGGCCAGTAATCAGTTTTCTGATCCTGTGAAATTACTACAACAAGTTATCAAACAAAGTACTTGAAAGCAATTGGAAGGGGGAAAAAAAAAAGGGGGGGGGAAGCAAAGCACCTCTGTACAAGTGTAAAAGCCCATTCAAGGCAGTTACTGCTGGCTCCCTATCAGGAAGAAAAGCCTTTGGTCTGGTGTCTTACATGAGTCTCTCCAGTGCCCAGTAGTCTTTGACATTTTCTTTAGCACCTTCCCTAGTTTTGCATGGTAGATACATTGCAGCTTACTGTGAATTCTGAATTCTGAACACATGGGCAAAAACTGGAAAAACTGAGTGGAAAAAGGATGCATATCTTTCACCTCTCCACAGAATCTGAAAGTGATGACTGCAGATGCTAAATTCAGTTTATACTTGTAAGGAAGCTTGACAGGTATATGGAGTCTCTGCCTTGGTCTAACAGCAGCAAAACAGTGACATTCCACCCTGGGAGAGGAAAAAACAAAGTCAAATTCAACGAGTCCAAGAAGGCAGGAAGAAGTACCGAAAACCTTTATACTACGCTATATATCTAACCTCTAAACCATGATAATGAAATCTTTTGGAGCAAGTACATTGTTCCTCAAGTATTTTCTGAAAGAATGCCTTCCACAAGGCAGACCCTATGTCGTTCTGAGTCCTGTAGGTGTTACAGCTACATGAAAGACAGATTATCACCAACATGCTTGCTTGCTAAATCTCCTGTAAGTATATCTCAAAATTACAATTAAATATGCAATTAAAAGTATACCTTTGTACCTCCACAGGATTTCATTCAAGTCTTCTTTTATTTCAGTGATGTGGCATTACTGTCTCATGTTCTGCTTCCTCTTCCAAAACTCCAATATGTCTAAACCATGATATTTTTTTGCGCAAGGGAAAGTTTAAGGATTAAGGCAAAGGTTTTTAAACAGTGCTGCAAAAGCAAAACTAGCACTTTAGAATCTCATAAGCCAACCGAGAAAATAAGTAGAATAAGAGATGTCAACATCACTGAACATGAACTAAGACTAGTGTGGTAATGACTTGACTGAGTCACGGAACGGGATTTCACAAACTGATGTAGGGCACGTGTAGTCAAAGCAGATTAATCCCAGAGCCCTAAGGATGGGAGTTCTCAAATTATTTGTTATTTTTAGGAACCTTGCTCCCAGGTATTAGACAGTTGGCCAAAACTGAAGTCCTACAGGGTGAGGAAGGGAGTATTACCAGCACTACTGACTACCATCATTCCCTGGTGTGGTATCCACAACATAACGCAGAAGATAGGATACAAAGTCACTCAGTGTTATCTTTCTGTCAAGCATCATGCAAGGTCACACTCATTGAGCTGGATCTTCATTTTCTGAGCCTCTCAGTTTCTAACAGAACAGCTAATTGCTATGGAAGTGTTAAAGGAGACCATCAAAATTAATGTTTTTACCACAAGTGTGCCTCTTCTGATACAAACCAGCTACTTTCTCACCAGAAAAAGAAATTAGAAAGCCAAAGAAAAAACAAACAAAAAAAAAAAAAAAAAAAAACCAACCAAAAAAACCCCAAAAAAACCAAAACAGAAAACACAATACCCAGCAGAAAAAGAACAAGAAGGAGTTTTAATAGACTTTAAAGAACATTTTAGATAAACAGCCCAAAATTAACTAGCTCAATTGTAATATAAAACTACTATGAGGTGGTTGAAGGGAAAAAGTATGTTACTTTGGAGACATAAGCTGTCAATCCTCTGGCTTATTTTCAGTTTTTATCAACTCCACATGTACCCCAGAAGACACAAGCATCTGCTGTATTTAAACCCAAATGAATTAATTATAAGTGTACAAAATACCCGTAAGTATATGTAAAAAAGACATTCATAATCCTGACCTAAAGTGGAGCCGACCCTGCACCCACATACAAAAGCTTCAGAGCTGAAAGCTGCTGTTTAATTTTATTTCTCCAAAAAGAAACCATTTAACACGTTCATAGTGCAACAGTTTTAGTTACCAGTTGAAGAATCAGCTATACTAAAATTAAATGAAAGGAACAGCATCACTTACAGCATCATTATCACATGGATGCTTATAGTGTAAATCTAGGATAGAAAGATAGCTTTCTCTTAAACGAAGAGGTGTATATAATGGGCTCAAGCATTTGAAGGAAACTCGATTAGCTACACTATATATTTGCATTTGTCCACATCTAGCATCTCTACCTGCAGTTGCCTAAACATCATTTCTACACAGATGATGTCAGCTTGCACTTTAAGTCTTTTTATAGTGTTCCACAGCAGATCAAAGCCAGTCTACCTGCTCCAGCCTTTTACAGTGTTTCCTTTCTTATTTCAGCTCTGCACCATTCTTTCAGTCTCCGGTGCCCATCCTTCTCTATCACAAAAGTTTCCTGTTTCCTTTTCAATTTTTCTTGCACTTGAAACAACCCACCCCTCTTTTCTATAACTTAGAAAACTTGACCTAACTTTATATAGATTGCCATACTTCATCTGGTTTTACTAAGATTTGTAAGACCTTTATAGCAGAGAAAGTCTGGGCTTTCAATGCATGCAAATGTACTAAATAAAGTTGTTATTGCTTATATTGCTCATTTTTTTTTTTTCCCTCACAATATCTTCCTCTTACTGGAATTCGTTGCAGAAAATTGAATTACAAAAATAAAAACCATGAATGTTTGCTAGGGGTTACCATCTGTGCTGACCAGTTGTTGCAGTACTCAGTTCTAAACACTTAATACCTCGGACACTCAGGTTTTGAAATCCCTGATATATCAGCTGTGACAAAAGTATCTTAAGAACACTTTTTACATATGCTCTGTTCTGTGTACAAAGCTTTTGATGAACTTTCTCAGAAATGGTAAAAAATCCATTCACACTTTAGCCAGTTCTAGAAAATCCCAACCCCTTTTCAGCATACTATGTTCTTGCAGGTCCTCTAAGAGGTCTGCAAGATGGAGAGTGGCAAATTCAGGCATCTTTCACAAGTAATTTTCTTCTTCATGCTTTAGAATTCCTGCAGTCCTAAAGGCAAAGAAATCTATTTTTCCATTTATCCTACAAGGAGCCTTCCCCTATGAATTCTGGTAGCCATCACTCGTTATAAATTTTTTCATTCTGCCTACAGGACTTTATCTACAGGAAGCTAAATTACTAGTAACACAAATTCATAGCAACTTAACTCTGTCTTCAAGTCACAAGTGTAATAAACCAATCTATAGCACGAGCCCATTCATGGATTTTATGTATGTAGCCACCTACCCCTTAATCCATCACTTGGACAGTCTGAAAATTCCAGTCTAAACCAGTATTTGATGGACTGCCAAATGTTTCTTCATTCTAAACACTATTCATACAGCCTCTGTCAAACCCCTTATATATTATTTTAAACTCTCTGAATGAGAAAACCATGAAAAAGTTGAAAATATGATGGATTCACTACTGCCAAAACTTTTTCATGTACAGTCAAGTAAATTTCAGCCATTCAAGAACTGCAAATATGAAATGCCAAGGAATGCTGTGAATTAACATGGTCTGAAACTGTGCATTAAGAATTTAGAAAATAGTGATGATTTTAATGATATCAGGTAAATCTAGAATAAAAAACAAACAGAGATTTAGATGCTGGATGATGAAGTAATTGAAGCTGACAAAGATGATTAGAGTTAACAAGGCTATATTGTAACTTCTTTGGAACTGTGGGAACTTTAAAATAAATGGTTCAGTAAACACAGTGATGAAGAATGAAGCAAACAAATTGTGAGCTGGGGATTTCACCAGAAATGACTTGTATTTAAGCATGAGTTCAAAAAATTACCTGGAAACAACAACTGGAACTTGTTCCAAGTACAGAGCATTAAGGCAGTTTGTAATACACTCTATTCATTCCAAAACATGACAGCAAACTAAATGTTGGAAGCTGAAAAAGTGTTTCAACAAGCACAGTTACTATTACACCTCTGCTAAAACCATCACTAAAACATGACTGTCTTTCAAAGAAAAAGAAAGAACAAGTTACATCAAAAAATACAGGTCTTGAGCCAAGTCTTATAAAAGCAAAGGTAACAGTCTCACTGACATCAACAACTTTCAGTTCATTAACATCAGTAGAGAGTAACAAAATATACTATTTATTCATTTGTATCAATACAGCTATGGACCTATTTACTTGCTTTTTAGTATTTAGTTTAACTACACACTTTGGGTCTGTTGTGATCTTTCTTATAAATATTATTGGAAAGATAGAAAATAATAGAATTCATCAGAAAAATAAAATTAAGTAAAATAAAAATAAAATTAAGTAGGAAACAGTAGAAACTTAGATTTTACATGTATATTTACATGTATATCCATGTATTAGAGTGCTAATGGAGATGCACTTCTAATATTTCAAGTAAGTTCTATACCAGTATAAAAGATGTCATACTTGTGAAGAGTTTTACAGTGCTAAGAAGTTACTCTGAAACAGTCAATAAGCCAGACTATATAGACTGAAGGTAATTATCTCAAAGACTTTTATATAATTCAAAGAAAATAGTTTAAGACTGAAAGCTCGACAATATTCTGTTTTGCTTTAAAAACGGTGACAGTAAGGTAGAGTTCAAAACATGCCTATGAAGCACTGCACTTTGAGCTTCATAGCAATAAATTTTTTTGTTATTTTTTACCATATCATCATGTATATTGTCCATGTGATACAATGCATTTCCAGCCAAGTGAAAAAGGTCAATATCAATACTGACCCTAAAGGAATTCAGTAAGATGTCCATCTTTAATAGAAACTGTAACTATCCACTACCATTTGTCAAGAGCTCCAACTGGTTCTCAGCCTTTGCAGTCCTTAAACTTACATAGGTGTCTTTTTTCCAATAACATATGGTTGTAACTCAAATAAAGGTAGCATGTTTCAATATGCATGTAATGAGATGCTTTTTGTTGAGATAAGAGAGTGAGCTGAAACAAGTCAAGCAGCTGCTTACTGTACATCTCCTGAACATCTGTTTGGAATTTATCATCAACACCCTGAAAAGGAATTTCAGACCTCAAACCTATAAATGTTCCCGTTCTTTGCTTAAAAGTTATCCTCTCAATACTGCACATAGTTTCTCCTACATTCAATACTATGGGTAGTAGCATTATTATTTGGTTTTGAGATAACCTTAATTCAATGATGTCCTCATACAGAGGATAATAACATAATGAAGAGGTTTTATGTCAAATAACACATATTTCTCCGTGGTATGTTGGTGCATAAGATGGTTGTCCTGGGTTCAGCTATAGCAGTCATTTTTCTCCTTCTTAGTAGCTGGTGCAGTGCTGTGTTTTTTAACTTTCAGCCTGGGAACAACGCTGATAACACTGATGTTTTTAGTTGTTGCTAAGTAATGTTTATTCCAACCAAGGACTTTCTCAGTCTCATGCTTTGCCAGGGAGGAGGGGAAGCCGGGCGGAAGCAGAGACAGGACACCTGACCCAAACTAGCCAAAGGGGTATTCCATACCACAGCACGTCATGCCCAGTATATAAACCGGGGGGAGTTACCCGGAAGGCCTGATCACTGCTCGGGTCGGGCTGGGTATCGGTCGGCGGGTGGTGAGCAATTGTATCCTCTCCCCTTGTTATTTCACTAATCATTATTATCATTGGTGGTAGCAGTAGTGGTTTTGTATTATACCTTAGTTGCGGGACTGCTCTTATCTCAACCCGTGGGAGTTACATTCTTCCCATTCTCCTCCCCATCCCTCCGGGAGCGGGGGGAGGAAGAAGGAGGGAGGGAGTGAGCGAGCGGCTGTGTGGTTCTGAGTTACCGGCTGGGCTCAAACCACGACAATGGTGTTATGTATAATCTGTAAAATGTCCCGGAAAGAGCTGTGTGATTGCATGTAAACTTGCAAAAACAATAATGTAGCTAGCTTTGTAGCAGCCCTGGCCTCTACAATTTTGCTTTCTGCTGAAATAAAAAGAAAACCAAATTTATCAGTATGGTCTTCCTCCCCATCTTTCTACCCCAAAACCCGTAGCACTGTCTTAGCTATCACAATAGGATAGGAGGTGAAAAAACGCAAAACCTCCTGGGCTAAATCATGTAAGGCTTTGAATATATTCATCACCACCTTGACTTGCACATAAAAGTGAGTAAGAAGCTCGTGCAGTGTTTCATTATTGATACAAAATCTGTAAAAAATGCTGCTATGAAAGCCAGTAATTCAAAATCATTATTGTAGCAGAAGATTTTTCTGTAGACTCACTTTGTAAGGAGAGCAAACATAAGGTTTACTTTCATATACCTCTCCATGTTGACTCCTCCTCATAATTTGAAACAGTAGGAGTATGTGTCATTATCTGCTCAAAAAAAAAATCACACATGATCTGTTCAAGTATAATAATACATTACCATTTCATTGTCATCACAAGGCGATTGTAGGTGTGCACAGAAGTACATTGTATAGCAACAGTTGTTTCTTTATACAATGTTGGCATTTAGTGGTAGGGTGGCTTGAAGGGTAATCTCAAGATCTAAGAGGAGGAGTTTGTGATTCAGTTGACGTGCTCAAATTTTATAAAAAGGAGGATATTTGTATCAGTAAATGTTAGTTAAGCCATTCTATTTCCATGGCAGTCACGTTAAGCATAACTACCTTTCTTTTCTATGGCAAACTCTTTTGCAGATGTGTTACAGGCTTAATGCTGTAGTGATTTTAAAGATCACCCTTTATACTATATATTATTTCCCATCATTTATTGCATGCATGCAACAGTTACAGGCTTCACTGTAGTAGCAACTCTTTTCCTTCATCAGACACTTCTCCAGATACTAGCTCAACTCACCTTCTACCCAAGCAGGGACAAAAGTAAAAGCATTCTGCATTTGCTGAGAGCAAAAACTAAGCCTAAGTTTTTCCTCATGAACAGCAAAACCAAAACCTGAACATTTCTCCTTTTCTACTGCTGCACAGTGTCAAATGAAGCTCAGAATCATTCCTAAGAGCAAAAGTTACTACCTGGTCCCCAAGGACACCTCACAGTGGAAGCAGGACACATGACTTCAACACAACATCGTCTCCTGAAAAAGACACAGAACTGAAAGAAGCATAAAGAGCACACTACACAGAACCCATCTCTGACTCTAGGTTCACTATAGCAGGCCAAGTCATCCCTGAAGCCAGCCATGCATCTGCTTCTTCCGCCATTCAGAAACCAAGAACAGAATACAATATTGGTTGCTGGCTGCATAATTTTTCGAAGTATCTCTATCTTTGTTGTGTTTGATTTATGACATCGCTGTGGCACTAAAATATGTTGTCTCATCTGACTTTTCAGAGAAAGTCTTGAAATATTTCACGACGTTATATGTAACATCACTTTTTAGTAAAACAGTTGTACTGTAAATTAACAGCTGAACAGGTTTTTTTGTATTGTCACAAATTATGCAACAAGCTGATTTTGTTGGATTCTTACTGCAGCCTCCAGTGACATGATAGGGACTTTCAATATATCAAGCTTGAATCTGTCTCCTGTATGTTTACAGAGGTAATCTTTCATCATCCAAAAAAAGACCAAAAGAGTCTGAGAATTAACCTTCTCAGTTAGACGTAAGGATTTGTTCCTTAAATATAAGGAAGAAGTTCTGCCTTATATCTAAGGAAGTTCTTTTTGAGGGTGGTGAGGCACTGGAACAGGTTGCTCAGAGAAGTGGTAAATGCTTCATCCCTGGCGGTGTTCAAGGCCAGGTTGGACAGAGCTTTGGGTGACATGGTCTAGTATGAGATGTCCCTGCCCATGGTAGGGGGGTTGGAACTAGATGAGCTTAAGGTCCCCTCCAACCCAAACCATTCTATGATTCTGTGATTCAGTATGTTTCCCGTACACTACCCTACAGTAGCAGATCCCTCATGCAGTTACGTAACCTATTGAATGCAACAAAGAGGACATGTGCTCCAGTGATACAGTTCAGGCTTAGTAAAACCTCAGCCATGCTCCAGAATCTGCAAAACTTGACCAAATGTCCTATTGCTTAAACCCCTTCTGTGCCTTCAAGGAGCTGTCACTGTATTTGCCTAACACATCACCTTAAGCCTTCTTGTCTTCTACCTGAACAAGTATCTAGTAAAAGCAAGACACTAACACACCAATCAAAATAGACAGACCTAGGTCTGCTTCCTCCTATTCTTATCCCTCCTCACTCCATATTATTCTTGCACAATTAGAATTTTATCTAGCAGTTAAGCACGCTGCATTTTACCACCAAGCTATCATACGCAAAGCCTTTCTTCTCTGAAAACTAAAACCTTTCGTATAATAATAGGGAAGTTGTTCTTTTTGTATGGCTTGGTACATTTTCCAAAACATTTCTGTACTACAGAAAATTATCATAATATTCAAAATAAAACTGTAAATATTCAGCTGCTCTCCTAAGGGTACAAAACAACCAAAAAGATTTCATAGTCCTATAAATTATTCAGCTGTTCAGAAGAAAATACTGTGGAGCATATCGAGTTGGGTTGTGCTCAATAGCTGCAGGATTTTACAGCTACCAGTAAGGGAGCAGCTTGAGAACTTGCTCTTGGGTGCCTATAGCAACCATCAATAATACAAAAGTCCCCAAATTATCAACATTACTGCAATTTTCTAAGTATATATGAAATCAGGTTGTTAAGGGGAAAAAAAAGGGGGGCTGGTGTATTGAGGGAAAAAAGTCTTACAGGAGAGAAAAATGAAGAAAAGGAGCTGGTAACAGTCTAAGGGAAATCTATTTGGCTGCTAAAACATACATTCCTGGAATGGGAAGGTAAGTAGCAGATTATTTACACGAAGTGGTGACAGCGAGTCAAATTGCCTGGTCGTGGTAAGGATGCAATTAATTTTGTAAAATGTTATGCCAGGCTGACAGACAATTAGCAGAGAAGTTTAAGAACTCTATCACGTGCCAGAAAACAGCAGTGCAATAGGAAATGCTGAACTGCCCAGGGTTAGGTAGAAAGATTGGCGGGGAAAAAAAAAAAAAAAAAAAAAAAAAAGGGGGGGGGGGAAAAAAAGAAAAAAGAAAAAGAAAAAAATGGAAAGAAAGAGATGTAGAATGTGACTTGCCTTTTTGTCTTTTTGTGGTGACATTTTTTGCAATGCACCTGCTTCTCAGTTGTTTTTTAGAAGAGGAGCCCTTTCCCAAGGTTGAGTTTCAAGTAAATAAATAATGATGTGTATTGTGACAAATTTTGCTTATTCTCTGTCTTTTCTAGAAATGAATTATCATAGAATCACAGACGGGTTTGTGTTGGAAGGGACATTAAAGCTCATCCAGTTCCAACCTCCTGCCATGGGCAGGGACACCTTCCACTAGAACAGCTTGCTCAATTATGTGTACACCATTTCTTTTCTTCTAAACCCTTAACCTTGACTTTGCTCAGGAGTACCACTGAGGCCTTATTCCAAAACAGAGCTCATTTTAAAAATACTTAGTTCACTCATCCCTTTCTAAAAATGAAAGAAGTCACCTGCCTCTCTATAGGCCCTTATATATCTTTAACTATTGCACTGGGAGCCTTTTCCCACATCTACCACACAAACCACGTCGGAAAAGTACTTCAGACTATACTTTAAATATTTCTGACCCGTTCTCAGTAAGAAAGTTACTTAAATACAGAGCTCCTTCTGATATTTAAAACAGAAAAAGTATCATGGTCAAAAATGTCAGTTGGTTGTTTTTAGTCTGAGAGAGAAAAACAAAAAATTTTCACTGTAGTTTGATCTGTTTCAATTTTCAAAACATTAAGTTTCTCAATGTCATAATGATCAGCATCTTTAAAATTATGGTTTGACCTCAAGATACATACTGCGTACTATCTGTGATTCGCCTCCCTCTTCTCCCATGATTGAAATACTAAAATTTACTACTATATATTCATTTATTAAGATTTAACTACTTAATCTTTACCCTCTTACTGCATGACTCAGAGGGGAAGTCCTGCTAACACTACAGTAATAAAAAGGATATTAAGACTGTCATTAACTTCAAATTTTTTTTTATTGACTTGCTCGACATATTATATAAATGTTCTTTCATTGTTAAGATCTCTTTCTTTAAAGCAGGGGTACTTTGGAAAGTCCAGTGACATGCCCTTATAATTTTTTTGAGAGATACAGCAAAATGAAAAAACCCCAAACTTCGAGCCCATTTTATAGAGGAACTAACTGTGATCACCTGAAAGTTTGAGACTAAAAAGAGCCAGTGTCAATTACTTTTCCAGCAATTGTTCCTGTAATTTAAGATTTACTACAACCATTTTTCTTTTTTTTTTTTAATTAAATACCAAAGCCAAGACATATCATTTAAAAAAACTCTAGTAAATTATCCACTGAAGTGGAAACTGGTTTCTAAAACATTTTTGATTAAAAGAAAGCTTTTGATTAAAAGAAAGTTAGAAATAACTGCTAAACAAAACTGCTGCAGACCCTGACTTTACAAAGTCTGCTTTGTAAAGTACTTACAGCATAGGGGCAGCACAGCTTGAGGAGGGACTAAAGACTTCAGTCCAGTATGCACTGTAAAGCACTCCATCCAAGTTCTGTATAGTACTTCTAGTACTGCATTCCTCCAAACCTAGGCTGACCCAAATTTACACCTAGTTTTGCACCTTCTGAAAACCTTCAGCTGCTACAGCATGCAGATCAAGGGTGATAACTTCCTCCAGCTATAAAGAGATGGGGAAAAGGACAAATGCATGCAAAACTCAGGGAACATACATTTGAAATAAACAATAAACCCCAAAATCTTAACACCTGTCTGCAGATACTCAAGTTTAATCCCACACGTAACTCTGGAACCAGATGGAAAGGAATGACAGCAGAATTTTGGCCTCTGCCTTGAGTAAAAAGAACCTCGAGGCCTGGAGAAATCCTAAGACTTCCAGAAGCTGGATTTCAGTTATGCTGAATGTACAAAGGTGTCTCACAAAATATAGCAGGCAGCCCCTCAGCCCTTAACCTCTTTGGTTTGGACTTTCTCCAACAAAAAGTTATATATCCATTTTCAGCCACAATAGCTAAAACTTATAAAGAAAAACTGACCGAAATCTGAGAAAGGCAAAGAAAGGCAGTCTGTTAGCTTGTGATGTGTAATTATTTCTCAGGAATGAAAAGGGAAAAACGCCAGGGTTTTTGCTTGACTGACCGGATGATTAACTCAGTCACACCTTCAAAAAGCCACTGTCTCCAGTAATAACTGCATAGCCAAGAACAACAGCCAGGACCAAAGACTCTGGATAATGTGTAAACATAAGACACTAACCAAGGATAATAATCAGCACAGAAGAAGGTCTTGTGTAATTTCCCCTTGCACCACCAAAGCAGAATTAGCGTGATTAAAATAGAAACCTATATATTTACTGAGAATGAATATGGAAAAACTGTATTTCTCAATAAGCCAGGATCCTTAAAGATCCATGAAATATATACCCCAGACCCTCTGGATAAGAGGAGAAGGAGGAATGTCCTTCTGTTGTCCTTGACACCACAGAATACTGTCAATTCTTTCTGAAAAATGTAATCATGAAACATATCACAGGGAATGCTGTAGGCTGAATGCTGATTTCTGTAACAGAGGCATAAATCCAGAGGAATTCCACTGACTACTGCTGTGAAAAGAAATTATCTACTACAAGTCTATCTAAAAATATTAAGACTAAGAAAACAGGGAAGGATAGTAGTAAATTGACATAAATCAGTTGAGTAGAACAAATACAGCTAAGCACAAACAATAAGTAGAATAAATACTTGAGAACAAAACAATCCTATATTATGAAAAAACAGTTGACACTCTGAGAAAGTCAAGCCTGTTGCAACAATGGGTGCATCCACGGAGCATAAACTGGAGTTAACACCCATGTCACATATTCAGCTTTTGACAGAGTTATTGTACAGCCACCGTAAGGCTGATATAAATGTTGATCCACATGTTATAGTCTGCCAGCACTGTAAAAAACCAAGATTTGTTCCTATATTCCTACCTTTTGCACTCATACATATATCTGAAAATACTTATTTCTTAATTGTAGACAACAGATTTTCCTTCTTTAATATTACACCCATCAGGAAGGTTCACGTAGTACTAATAGAGGATTTTTCAATATTTCAGTATCTAGATTCTATTCCTTCATTTGCTATTAAATACAAAAGCGCTGAGTCATTTTATAGACAAAGAAGATTTGGCAATGGTACAAAATGCTTATAAACAACAACTGTGATGCTATGACACAGCACACTTGGACAGTTGTGATTGAGCAAAATTTTATGGGGCAGAGCTCCTCACCTGCACATCATCTATAGGTTAATCACTCATGACTTTTAGGAATATTTAATGATAGGAGTATTAGAAAAATCCCAATGCAAAACCATAATCTAAACAGACATGGCTTAGTGATGACAGGCCACAGATAGTGAAAATGAAGCAATGCTAATCCTCAGCCAAGAAAATAAAAGAATTTATCTGGAATGTAGCACTGCTGTATAAAGAATTATCCTTTATTTGAGCAGAAAAAATATTTAAGTTGTAAAACATAGCATTCCTATTGTTACACACTTATATGAAGAACCCAGTAGCATTATGGAATAACAGTAGAAGCAACATATTCACAGCAAAGGCAGCACATCAATTAATATTTCCTCAAGTGTATGACAAATTGCTCAATGAAAAATGATGCTTCCACTAGAATTAGAAATAATTAGAACTAGTTATTCAATTAGGAATATTCCACAGTCTTCACCTTATGAAGCATATGCCCATTACAAATCATTAACTTTTTCAGTTTAAATACAATTTTCCTCAGCAGCTCTAATGATAAGTGGCAGACAGATTTAAAAAACCCAAAATGTATTTGCCTTTCTATTGAGGCAAAAGAGAACACACACACAGGAAATATGAAACAGGGAAAAATAGAACAGAAAGCTAATAATAATATTTAACATTACATACTGAAGGAATTGTAGCATTGTACATGCCAAAGGTAATGTTATCTTGATGTTATGAAGATGTAAAAGTTGGAGAGAACAGGTATGTATTTCATACGGTTTAAGGAACATGTTATAAAAAGCATTATCTGCAGAGATGACAGATAATAATGATAATAAATCATTATTACAGAGTTTTGGGACTGGAGCAAAGGCTTTATTCAAAGCAGGCTGCACAGAGACTGGGAAATCAATGGAGTTCAAGGGCCTGGACTGAGGGCTGCCCACAGTTCTGTCTTCAGCAACACTAAAAGCCGTTCACTAAATTACAGTCTGAATAAAATTAGGGTCAAAGGACTGACATCACAGGCAGAAATACAAGCTCAGAAAAACTGTCACCTCTGAATTTGTCTTCCCCTTTGCCCAGTGGCCCACAGCAGGAGCTGTGGCTTTTTATGACGCTACCCCTCAGCAATGGTCCAAGAACCGAAAATGCAAGGGATGGCAAACATTTCTCTCTACTTGTATGGCAGTGATGAGAAACATGATCTGTAAGGGGAGTCATAGGCTAAAAAGGTCACAGTAAAGCAACAGTTGGAAGATGGTAGAAAAGAAACCAACAATTAGTAAGACTGTACTGATAAAACTCAGAGAAGAATCTTAACCCGAAGAGCTAAGATATTTTCTGGTCATTAATCTTTGAAGCATTTGGGAATTTCATCACAAATAACATTAAATTGCCTTTTGAATATATTAATTAAAACACCCAACATTGCAAACATCAGTATTAAAAAACCAACAACACTGAGCATCTCTTCCAAACAGACACCTGTGTCATCACAGACATCCTGGCCCTGCATTTAAGTTACTTAGCCCTATCCTTATCACTGTCTCACCACCTGCAGTGCAGCCACCCCACTCGATGGAGGATCAGCTGGCATACACAGCCTAAAGGAAGTACCTAAAGCCCAAACATGGCTGCCTTTCCCTTGCACTGATTTTATTTCCAAAACTGTGTTAAAACTTTTATATTTGTTTATGATTTTGTAATACAGCCTGAAGAAATGATAATCATTTATTAAAACAAAAATACCAAGATAAAACAAAGAAAAAAATAAATAAACCTTTAGACCAGCATGAGAAAAGAATCCTGTCAGACCTGAGTGAGGTTCTTCCCTATAGCTTCTTGGCACTAGTGGTAACTTTCCAGTATATACTGACATCCTCATCTTTATACAAAGTATAACAACAAAAATATTCCTCCCTCTAAAGCCACCTGTAAAGCTTGTGGTCTGGTAGATGGATAGATTCCTTCAAAGCGGAGCCTAGATCTCTTTAGACTTCAACTTTGACCAGAGATATGTTTTCCCTCTTAATGAACTGACTTGCTGTTTGCTTAAGCAAAGAACTAGATGTCTTAAATGCTCTGGGCATGTAAGAAGGTTATTGCCTCCCAAGATGGCAACAGAATCAAAAAAGAATCTGCTGGCAAGCTGCTCTGAATAGATCCCAGGCAGCTTGTCTTGTGATGAAACTTCAGTGGAAAGCTAAATAGCAAGGCTACACAAATCTCTTTTATTCACGCAAGCAGGAGCCAATAACAAAGTAATCCTAAATTCAAAAAGGGAGACCAGCTCACTGTAGCTTTGAAAATTTACCTCTATTCTTCTGTATTCTATACTCTTCTATACAGTGAGAGAAATGCATAGCCATTATATTCATGTACATGGCCAGGCACAGCAGTAAAGCAGTGCTGATTTTCACTGTTAATAAACTATTAACCCCAATGACTACCAGGATTTTAACAGAAAAATTCTCCAAATTATTTTGTTTAGAAAACTTGTTCATGAAAACAAGAAAACACTGGTCAGGAAACTGAATTAATGATGGTCCACTGAAATAGTAGTTGAATAATTTATTTCATTCCTGACAACAGATCTGAAGTTGATAAGATCTCTCAAGCAAACAGAATCCTGAGGCACAATCAAGTTTAAATTTGAGTACAGGATTATGTTCAGTCCACTATTTGATTAACTTAATCCTGATCTTTAGAACTGCCTTCTTTTACCAAGTCATTCCAGACCACTGAGCTGCCGAGAAACAGAAAGCTTCTGAAAGTGGCAGTTACAGACAGAAAAGAACATTTTTCACTCAATGAAATCCATGGACTTCCTTAATTTATGCCCCCAGCTGAACTGATTTGATTAAAGTTTTGTTCCATTTTCCTCTAATTAGACAGGGCAGCTTAAATTAATTATTAGTCTTATGTATGGGAGCAGTACCAGGAAGGTCCATGCAGGCATTAAACACATGAAATTTAAAAAAATAAAGTTTAGTTTGAAGATCTTTTCAATCCAAGTTACAAAGCAAGATGCACTTAATGTATTATTGATTTAGTTTCATTAGTAAAGGTTTTTTTAAATGCAATCCACCATTTAAAACTGGGTGATGTAAAAGCTGTCATGGGCAGCACTGCATAAAAGACTCCACACAAAATTTTGTCTAATGATGGCGGGTGTGATGTAGAAGGGCAACGCTGTGCAGTCACTAGCCTGGAGCAGTCATTGCTCTTCTCCTGATGACAAGGACAGAGTCTGTACATGAACCTGGCTCAGGGACAGAAAAGCAAAAGCTTTCAGTTACCCGCCTCCGGGACCTATTTGCATAGAGCTAAATACAATCTAATACACATTTAGATACAAGCATGTTCCGAGTTACCCAACTGAATTCCACTGAGCTATTCCCTGGTGTAATAAAAGCAAAATCTGGTGTTAAGTGTGTATTTGTTGTCTATGCTACAGACCCTTCTCATGGACAACTGGCCTGTTCAAAGTTCCTGGCATAGCAATCACCATTAAAGCAGTTGTATCTGTTGTCCTAATCTGTCTTTGATGGTTACATCACTTCAAGACAACCGAGGACAAATCCCACTTTCCAGCGTGACCATTTCAAGCTGTTTGCAGCAAGCACCAGTAGGTAATAACCGCCCTGCTGCACCATCACAGCAGTGCTGCCCGAGGAAGAGCTGTACACCTTGTTTTAGCCAGAATGAAAACCTGCAAACTGCCACAGAATCAGTGGGAAGAACTTAAATCTTCTGTTTCTTTAAGTCAAATACATATAAGAAGAGGGAATACTCTCCCTCTCCTTGTACATAGATACAGCATTTATTTTTTTTTATCAACCATTACTGTTTTCTTTCTAACTGGTGAACCAAAGTTAAAAACCACAGCTTTTAATTACTTTTTCCTCCATAGCTGCTATCTTTTTTTTATAGGGGAAGAGTTTACTTGCTGGACACAGCAATTCTGCTTTATACTGGGTAGCCATACCATATTATATATTGTAGCACACAGCTTGCTTATTTTACTGTAGCAGTTGCAGCCAGCTAGCTAATATGTTAAAAAAGACTGTCCCCAAAAAGAAACTCTATGTGAAATAGCTGGGACAGGAGCTGTATGCTAGTACAGTCTAGAATTAAGCTTACGTACCACACTTGTAAATTAGTGGGAAGAGGAAGCATATCTGACTATAAAAATGTATTCCTTTTAATATAAGATGCTCTCTTACATTTGTTCTTAAACATCCATGTTTTCCCTTCTGGTTTGTATTGAGAGCTTGGCATTCCAGGCTGTGAAGTTTAAAAAAGCTGACCTTGAAAACGCAGTCACATTTATTTTTGAATGTTAGTTTAGTTTCACACCCTGAAAGTGGCTTCCTGCCTTCCAGATTTGCTGAACACTGCATGACCAGCCATGCCTGAATTTGCTGCACAGCTCTGTTCAGGCTGCACCACAATCATTAAACTATCCACTTATGGCTTGAAATACAACAGAATTCCATTTTACTAAGCCATGCTGTGATGCTAATCACCCTCCTTCATGGAAATGATGATCTGCTTACTCACACACCTTGCAGCTTTTAGAGGTGACAGGCCAGCTCCCTGCAGCAGGTTTTCTCCAAGATCTTCCTCAACATTGGAAGAAGGGCATTTCTACACCCCAACAGGCTTCACGCAGCAGTCTCACTGGATTCACACCCAGGGAGGTATTCCAAAGACTCACCTAGGAGGACCTTTTCCCATGAAAAACCTGAAGCAATCTTTCTAAAAGTGTGGCATGTTCTGTGGAGAATAAGCACAAGCACAGCGCTCCCTTGCACCCTGCGAAGCTGTGAGAAAGTCTGTTCATTAAAGCAATCTGTTGGGCTGAGGTTAAGGGTAAAGGAGTTGCTCTGTACTCACAGGAACTTGTAACATTTCCATGAACCTTCCATAAGAATAGTACTATCTACACAGTAATTTTGATAGGCACTGCAAGAAGCAAAACCATGAGTATATATGCACAGTGTTCTACAGGGAAATGTGGGATTATATCAATGATGTTGATACAGCTGGACTTGTGAAGTACGTACAGTACTCAATGCAGGCATTAACTTTATGCTCTCAGACTTTCCCAGACACTAAAGATGATGGGCTAAAGACAGTCAGATATAAATAATTCCCCAAAATGGCTGTCCAAGCACAGAACACTGTCCTAGTTCCTGAGATTTCCAGCTAGCTGCAAGCCCTGCACATTTAAGTTTCAGGTAGCTGGGAAAGAATCAACAGCATAATACATTTTACTTTATGTTTCTTTCACACGTGACCCAATTCAGAAAGGCTTATTTGGAAAGTATTTCCTCATCTTACAAAATGACATATTCACAGTCCAAATGGACCATATCCTCACCTCACATTTGGCATCACATTTCACATCTAGCATTAGATTTAATCAAACTGAAAATTCCACTGTCTTAAATAGAGTTTCTCCTCATATGTACCAATGCAGTTCACAATTAGGGAATAAGCTCATGACAGCAAAATCAGGATACAGAGTTTACCTGTTTTGCCTGTCAGATGGGCTGTTATAACTTACATTCTTAGCTCATCCCAATTATGAAGTAAAACAGGCTCACTTAAGCCTGAATTGAAGAATAAGAAGACAGAACATAGCTGAAAAAATTATTAACATTGGAGGTACTAGTCATCACCTACTGGTGCTATAGAGCATGACTATTAAAATAAACAGCAAGAAATCCCCCTCCACCACCAAATTCTCAGGGAACAATTATCTCCAATGAGAAAAAAGGAAAATAAGCATTAATGTTCATGTTTCGGTGCTAGACTGAAAAAACTACTGCTGCTGCTGCTTACGGACTTTTTAATTTGTTTTTATTGCACATACCCCTAGAATACATATTGTGAAATACTACTTTTATGTCAGCCCTTTCATAGAATCAATACTTTTTCTTAGCCAGCTGCAGTATTTACATGGATTTATTAGATCAAAAAGTCTGTATAAGCTTTTTAATAAAAATTACACATCTCCAAGTTTTACATTTGCTGTTCAAATGTCCAAGGCATTTGAGGTAGGACAGAAGGGTACAGTAGCTTATGCTGGAGTAGCTGTAGTACAGCATGTCAAAAGTGCTCAGACTGCTGATACTGGAGGCATCCAAATCCAGCACTGCTGCACCTTCTAAAGCATGGGGTCAGTAAACCATCAGCAACCAGTGGCATTAGGAAAATTAGTCTGACATCAAAATGAAAATATTTGAAAGAAGGAAACCTTATTGAAAAGAAGAAAAAAAAAAAAAAAAATCTAGTCAGCAGTCTCCCTTAACGCTTTCTTTGTACAAAGAACCTCCCTTTACAACTCTCACTACTTCTCCCTTTCTCCACACACATATTCAAAGCAAAACACACTTGTAGTCCCCCAGTCTTCTGGCATAAACTCTACAGATGCCCAAGAGAGCTGTCTGGCCAGGGAGAACTGCACATCCTGCATCCCCATCCTGACGGTGAAGGAGAAATACATGCCTGAGTGACCTTGCTCCAAAAGACATTATTACTGAATGGCTTCAGCCAAAACGTTTGCCAGGGTGACATTGCTGACATAGTGCTCTTACTTGGTGTGTTCTCCAGCAAACGTCTGGATGTAAATGACATGCTTCAGAGGAAAGGGAAATCCTGCGAAAACTTTAAAATACATCTCTAGGTATTCAGAGAGATTCCAAATCCTCTGGGCAGTGTTGGGGGGTGTCACTAAAGAGGTGCAATGTGGGATTGATGCAGCACATCTGCAAGCATATTGAAAACAGTGGTTTTATAAGTTCAATTCTGAATACCCAGAAACTGAGTCTTTATGTAATAAGCCATTACATTAGACCCTTCTAAAGATACAAACATTAGAAATCAGGGATTTCAGATTCATTTGTCTTTAGCTCATGATGAAATACTCAGTCTTTGTTTGATTCTTACCCCAAGTAGGTTCATATGAGTTCATTTAACTTCACTCAAATAAATGGAGCACTGCCAGCCGATAGTTCAGGATCATGTTCCTTTATTAAAAGGGCACTTCTAAATATCAATTTATTTTGCTTAATAAAACCAAATGCTATCTAGCACAACATTTTAGCTTGTCAGAATAATGCTTTTAACTACATGAGAGTTGTAATTCTCCCCATAAAGACAGACTGGGAACAGTGAGATCCACAGCAGGTAGGAGAAATCAGCTCCACAATACTGACAGCAAAACACTGCAAAATCTCAACATGGTAAACTACACAGTACACAGGCACAGAGCCAAGCATGTATCCTTTAGAGATCTCTGTATAACATACAGAAATATGAGAACAGCACGTTCTCATTCTAACAAACTGGCATAGACCCATTATGACTGGAAATTAATACCTACCACACCAAAAAGCCAAGCAATTGTTTAGCCATTTTACAGCTCCCCGTTACAAACAGCACCAGTGCTGCAGACAGCCCATGAAAAATAGTTATTGGAACTGGTAGGCAATAATAAATAACCTTCAGTGAGTAGCATCAGTTATGATATGATTTCATACTGGGCTGAAGTTGCTTTCAAAACCAAAAGTATTTATAGATAGCTGGCTACACACATTGAAAACAAACAGTCATAGAATTAAAAATTGTTAGCGTTTTCTGGACAGGGTGGTCTTTTTCAAAGGCAAATGCATAGCAGTTTATTCCAAAGCACTTAGAATAGCTACTGGAGCTGGTGTTTATAAAATCTGAACAAACTTGACACAAATGGAAACACTCTGCTTTCAGTTACACAGGTAAAACCACTGTAAAGAGGAGAATTTGTCCCAAAGGAAACACATCATGCCAATATAGGAAAGGACCTCAGAGCCAGATAGAAACTAACTAGACCTAGTTCTGTTCTCAGCTATGCACACTTACCTGTGTTTCTGCAGCACAAAAAAATCCTGTCACTTCCTAAAGAAAAAGGGTATTTGAAAACCCAGTGTCAGCCTTTTTTTTTTTTTTTGCCATTACATACTTTTTCAAGAGTCAGGTATATGAATATTGGCGGTGTGTTTTGGTGGCATATTTCCCCAGCTGCAGTCACCCTGTTGAGACTTCCCTGAGTTTAGGGAGAAACTGCAGGAAACGACTGATAGAGCTCAATATTGTTAAACAAACATAAAGTATGTGTAATTAATACAGTCCATCTGCTGCAGTTTATGAAATAACATTTCTTACTGTAAATGCAGAGAGCATCATATTTAAACCTACTGCCAAAGATAACACAGTTTAATTTTAGGAAATCATATTTCTTTCCACTTAGCCTGTACTGCCTAAACCAGATCCACCAATAACTGAAGGCAGGTACATCACCTTCCTCCTCAAAGCAAACTTGTAAGAGTGTTCTTAAGCCAATCAAGAACAAACAAGAGCCATTGTGCTCTAATATTGTTTTTAATTACCCTGCATGTTACCCCCTTTAACTCATTTTAATGCACACATATTTCAGAGCAAAGATTGCATCTGTGGCTGACCACAGTGAATTGCTCTTCTATCACGCATGAATGTTTCTTTCACAGTACTACATAAGCAGCACTTTGCAGTAAGCTCATAATACAGTTTCTAAATTTCTTTCTTACGGGGTCGCAGTGTACTACACTTCCATTTTCTACCACCCACTTCCCCATGCTTTTCCTGAATGACTGAAGAGCTCAGCGTTTGGCATTGAGGACATGGTGAATTGGTTTTCTGCAGCCTTGCAGCAGCATAACAAACAACCGAGCCTAGCCCAGCAAACCATAGAGCAAAGGGCTGCTGTCCTCACAGGGGGGCACTTTACCAGAGAGTCATCATTATTTACTAGTCTACAAGTGGGCAAAACAATAAAGCATATGGATTCCTATTGCATTAAGTATCTGCATAAGGAGATGCAGCATGAAAGAGAGATGGAAGACAAACTACAGCCCACACTTCCTAACATTCATGCATTAATGTCAATGCATAGGGACTTTTTCTTTTTATAAATAGTATTCTGAAGTGTAGGTTATGGTACAAAGAGTAAGTGATCTCTGTATGCATGGAAACACACAAATAGCATAGAAAAATATTTTCAAAAGATTATATACTTTGTGTGTACAAACTAATTCAACATCCTGCATGAAGTAGTGCAGCCTTTCTTCCATTAAATTAACAAATTTTCCAGAAAGGCAAAGAAAAAGGCACAGTTCTACCTGAGAAGTTACTGACTAATGACAAACTATTTGCCATTACATCTATTAATTTGTATTAATTACTATACCAATTATAATAACTAAATACTTCAGCATCTAAGTCAAACTAAAAACTCTATTCACAAGCTAGAGCTGGATTTCTAGAAGACTTCTTCCAGTATGAAGAACAGCACACATTTTCTTTAATCAACCCCATTTATTTTTTTTTCCAATACCTATCCTCATTTAACAGTCTTTAATCACAGGTTGCATTTACACTATTTACATTTTCTGTAACTAAGTCTCATTCTAAAATATCTACCATCTCCGTGAATCTCTGTTCATTGAAAAATCCATATCTAAGCCATAAAATGCAATCTCTAATTTTAAATAATGTAATGGCAAATGCTAACTCAGGATGTCCAGTAGCTTCTCCCATTTAGTGACCTCGAACACATTTCCATTGACAATAGAGACATGCTAATGGGTTGCCTTTCACCCAGAATTTACATTTTAAGGATTTTTAAAAAGTATTTAGTAGAAAACAGTGTTAGAACCTATTATTGGTATTGGCTTTCTATTTAAAAAACAGCAATTCTTTTATTTTTCACCTTACTTCAAGATTTAAACTCTTATAACTAGGTAAACATCAGTATAAAACTATTATTCTGAACAGAATTTCCCACTTTGCAGCACCAAGCAAAATAATTCAGTAAATTTAGAAACTATCAATAATAATAATAAGCTACATATTTAAGCTACCTTGCATCATCAGTTTCCAAGCAGAACACATTAGGAAGTGATAATACTAATCAGAACGCACTAAAGCTTGATATTGCTTTTCATAATTAGAATGATTTTGTCAGTCATGTTAGGCCAAGTATTTAAGAGAGAAAATTAAAAATACTGTAACAACCAAAAATCCCAAAACCTTGTGGGATTTTTTTCCTCATTTCCCATAAAAGTAATTTTTCTTGTGTATCTGTATTTCTCTACAGTCCTCACAAGAATGGCATCATAGCACAAGAACCAGAACAAAAAATGACTAGAAACAAAAGCAGAAAGCTCTCTAGCTAGAGAGCTTTAGCAAGATACTGAATTTATTCTTACATTGCCATCAGATTTCAGCTAGTCATTTTAGATAGCATTTTACAGTTCCTCTTAAGTCTATTTTTATTCTTTGACTATTCATTTTGCTATGCAGTTTAGTAAAAGACACCTGAAAAAAGATTAGTAATGATATTATCACGGGTTTACTGTAAAAGAAACTGAATATACCCAATGTAATTTCTTCTCTGCTAAAATTACACTTCCATGGTTAGTTACTGAGTTTTCTTATTAGGTCACATATACTTAAGAACACTGATATCCCATTAGTTCATTTTACTGACAACAGAACATTACCTCTACCTGTTCAAGGCTTTGTGTAAGAAAAATTCCTAACATATAGAAATGTCTCTCCAAAGATCACCTCTTAACTACCCAAGGGCAATTCAGTTAAAAATGCAGGTTGATATAAAATGAAAAAAGAAGGAACCCTCAGGAAACTAGGGTGGTTGTAACCAATACTCATTTTTGATTAGGAAGTTCTAGCTAAAGGAAAACAGAGGACAACTTATCTGGGTTGTCATTAGAATCATAGAATAGTTTGGGTTGGAAGGGACCTTTCCTTCTTTCTTCCTCTGAGGAAGATGCCAAGCAGTTAAGTACTCAAGCCCTTCTACAACAAATCATATTGTTCTCACATTTCTGGAAGAGCTGGCTGTTAAGTGACAAACAAACTCCTTTATTCTTTCAAGTCACGTGTCAGTGGAGGTTGCCTGTTCTCACAGCACTGTCTCGTCTGCAAGTCCAGAGTCTCTGCAGCAGAAAGCAGGAAGGACCAAGTGGATTCAGGAGCAACATGCTCAGGTAGGTTCATGATCTCTGCTGTTGCTCAGTCTCCCTTCAGAGTTCCCCTGGCAGGACTACAGTACTCTCAGCTCAGGGAGAAACCCTGCAAACATGTTGTACTGCTGGTGTGCTGGCACCACAGCCTCTCCAGTGTGTGTACATGAATACACTATTCTTTATATAATAACAAGAGAGAGAAATTAGGAATGGAACCTCCTGGATATTATCTGACCCACTAATTATTTTTTCATAATTTGATGTACAGTACCATCTAATATTTTAAGGTGATGATGGCTGGCCCACCAAAAGGTTTTCAGTGAACCACAGCATACAAAGCAGTAATAAATACTGAATTCTCAAAACTAAGGGTGTATATGATCAAATCACTTGTTTCTAGGGAACAAACTCTGCATTTATACAACAAATGGAAAAATTCCACATGAACTTAAGAGCAGAAGGAATTAGCAAGTAAGATGAGAAACTGTGGTAAATTTAACTACAGCATTAAAACTCAGCATTTGCTTCATTTAATACAATACCTTCTCTGTATAGGCTGAAAATATAAAATATTACTGAGTATATACATCTCAAAACAGAAATAACTGTAGGTGGTTTGGAGCAAGTAAATGCTGTATTTATACAAGTACAGCATTCAGCAAGCATTTGTCAATATTAGTCAGTCATTGAGGAGGTTCCCTGCACTCCAGTACACTGAATACGTGCCTGTATAATTATGGATGGTTTGCATGACAGCTGGTGGGGAAAAAAAATATCACATCTGATATGAAAAATACAGAAATATTTTCATAAAACAAAAAAATGCCAGTGGAACAGGACTGTTGTGTCCTTTTCACAGCAGTAAAATCCAGTCATCCTAAAATACCAACTCTATCAGCTCTCCAGAACAGAAAATAAGTAGGTATGTAATTACACACAATTTCCCACAATATGTACAATTCAATTTCCTTCAGCTTCTTGTGTCTACAGAAAATATAAAACTCAGCTAATGTCAAATGAATGCAGGTGTTTGCTGTTAAGTAAATGGACTTTATCATTTAAAGATCTGACCAAACAGCCTAAGGCTTTCATTGCTTAGAGACGTTTTATATATGCAGAGTCCTAATAAAGCTGCTTGTGAGCTGTACTGTACACATAATTCCTAAGAGCAAACAGTAGTAAGGTTATAAATCCTTCTCCTCTATTCTCTTCTCAGTGTCACTGTATCAGAATTAGAGCACCAAACCTCGTGGTCTGCAACATTCTCAACAGTAAGAAGACAAAAAGTGAATCCAAATCAAAACGAAAGTTAATCTAAAGGGCGTTGTACTGGATCTCTGTTCTTTGCTTATATTAAAATCAAGACAAATGTGAAGCAAGCAAACATCCTTTTCTGTTTTCGTTTGCAAAAGAAGAAAAAAACAACCTAAAGACTCACTCTACCTCATGGCTGTCGTCCTTCATTTTAATTCCATCCCTTTAAGAAAAAGAAAAAACATCACCTGAAGAAAACATTCCACAAATCCACAAATGTTGATTTCCAATATCTGATCAACAGGTGTAAAAAAAAAAAAAAATCCATAGCACAATGCAATGGCATTCAAAGGGATTGGTATTACCTTAGAACAGGAAATAGTAGAGATAAATGTCATAGTGATCCACACAAATATCCCTTACTTGTATTCTGGGCCAGGCCGCACGAGGTCGTGAGGAAATTTGTTTGGCATTGGCTCAAACGCCCGAGCACTGTGCCAGGTCCTGTGTGAGCTGTGTCACATTAACATACTTATAATTCCACTTCTATCTTCTGCATTACTCACCTCCCCCCGCTTCCAAAAACAAAGGCTACTTTTATATTGTCCAATATCAAAGTCAGTGGCATGAACAGAGGTGAAGCCAAGCTCCAAAACTTTGATTCCTACACTTCTTCGGTTCTGATTTTCAGGATCGGGTTCTGCAAAATGCTGATTTTCCTATCTTAATAAACAGGGATATTCATCCTGCAGAATGTCATATCCTGCTGGATGCCTATTTCTGGGTAAGATTGTGTATATATATGTAATGTATATTTACAAGAGAATTTATACAGTCAAATAATTTGGGGGATTTTTTTGTTTTGTTTTTAAGCATGGCGATCCTGCTTGTCTGTATGGGGTGGGGAAAATACAATTCTGAACATGTTTCAAAGTACTTATTTGGGTAATAACATCTAGTAAAACAGAAATATGATCCACACTAAGTGATTTTGGGCAGGACTACTACCTGTAAATCTAGCAGGAAAAGAAAGAGGTGTCTGAACTTTTGGCAGGAACAAAGCAAAGCTTCTCCACGATCAGAAACATCATGGGTTACTGCAGAAGCAGAGTAATTCCTGATGAGTTCTCTTTAATCCTGGGATTTAAATGCATTTTCCCCAAGTGTGTGAAACTCATTATCAATGTGAAAAAATACAGTCTCTGATATTAGCTGTATCAGCTCAAGAAATCTGCCCTCAGCATTTCTTCTTGCACAGTGTGTGAGCAGACACCATATAGACTGGGAGCGATGCAACAGCACGTTTTTCTGTTCAGCTGAACAGTTGCTTCTGCTGAAGCATCAAGCTGCAAATGGCATCACCAGGCAGCTTTTCCAGTTCACTGACAGTGGGACTTCTACTGGAGCCCTTTCTTCTTACATGAGTCAATACATGATTCTATGATTCTGTGATATAATAATGAACTCACATTCATTCTGGACCTAGTTCCTGAATCAGCTTGGGCTCATTTACCCCAATTTTCTGCTCATTGCAGAAAAAGGATCCAGAGACTGCTCACAGCACTGCACCAAACACTGGGCATTCAGAGAAAGCTGAAGGTTAAGATGAAAGAAGGCACTGCAATATATTGATGGCATCTTTTGTTTAAGACTTTTAATCCAGACCATTTGGAATGAATGTTCTTTCCCTGCTTCATGTTTTCATAGGTCATGACTGTTCCTCCCTGGGACTGCCAGTGGGCTGGAGAGGTGATAAGGGTGGCTCATCTTTTTTTCTCTTCCTGTAAGCCTTAGGAAGGAGGTGGAGTTTTGCTTTGTGATCCTCAGAACTTAAACCCTGGTGTTTGATCTAACAAATTCTGGAATTCTCCAGCACTTTCAAGTCTGCAGGCATGAATGGTCCCATGAAAACACCACTGTTGGAAAACTCTGCTTCTCACAAATGTGCAGTTTCCATCTGTGTGCACTGGCAAAACCACTCAGGATTTCTTTGAAATTATAACATTCCAGGTCCAATCTCCTTTTTAACAACTAGCTATATTCTACATTCAGAACATATGTACAAGCCACACAGGTCACCTCCCACCCTTGGCAAACAAAGTAGAGAACATCACCCCAGCATTTTTTCATGAAGTTCATATCAGGCTAGAGGATATTTTTTTCCACCTCCTATTTATGAAAAAGTGGATCTGGGGTAAGAATTAATTATTTTTAGACACCTTCTCAAGTATTCCAACCATTATCACATAAAATGATAGTACCAGAGCTAAGATACCTTATAATACATACAAAAAGCAAATGACACAGATGTTCCCTATAGCTATGTTTACCTAATATCAATATCTGCTACAGTTCCGACAGTGACTTCAGCTACTGAAAGCACAGCAAAAAAATAACTGTCTCAGTTAAAAGATTAAAAAGTAGTACACATGGCTTTTTAACACCTTTCTAGATGACAGCCCAAATCAGAACATCATTATTTCTCAGCTTCCCAGTAAAAAATGATAGCATCTTTGGGACCCATCCATTCAATAGCTGAAAAACAGCTTTGCCTTTGAAGACATTGTGGCCTATTGGCACAAGTAAGCTGTCTACAAAAAGCAAGCAGCAACACTGTTTAGGAGAAATAATGGTAAACATATTGGCAGCAGCAAAGCTAGCAATATAATGCTGAAGAATAAGACCCAGGGATGATTAAGAGCCAAAAATCAAGAGTAGGAAAAAGCTCAACAACTGCTCAGTTTTTAAGACTCTGAAAAATTTACATTTCTAATTTTGGCTGGAGCAATACAAACCTTGAGCCACAACTGCACCTCAGTAGAACAGACCTAGACCTAATAAATATGGTTACCAGCAAATGCAAGGGTTTTGTCACGCCCAGAGTGTTCTAATGGGCCTTAGTGACCCTCACTAACCTTGCTTGGTGCCCTCTCCCTGCCTCTGAGTGCAGGAGCCCTGTGCCTGCAGGCTCTGCCTGAGCTGTGCTGCAAGACGGAGCTGTGGCTGCCCTTGGCTGCCTTTGCTGGTCCTGGCTGGCGAGGTCCAGCCCTCACTGCTGCCTAACACTTCTGAGTTTTTACCATCTCAAATGGCCATTCATGTTTCGTGTGTTTTTGGTGTTGGTCTGATGTCAAGAGAAGCTTTTCAGGCACAGAACCAAGGTCAAGACTATTAGGAGAACTTCTTTAGACAATGCTACAATCCAAGGTGCCTATTAATCAAACCTTTTAAATCACATATATTGTTTCATGTGCCAGTACAACCAGGGCTGTGCTTGAAAACATCGTGGATTCTCTGATCACTTCTATTAGGTATAGTTCAAAGCTATGGAAAGCCACAGAAATCAGAAAGGCTGAAATATAACTTGGTTTTTTCTCCCAAAGAAACAAAATCAGTCAAGACATCAGGGCAGAAATGTTCAGAAATAGCTGCTGATCTGAAAGTCTTAATTTCTGAGTGCCCCAAAATGAGACAATTTAAAATACACTTTTTCTGCAATTCAAAATAAAATTCAAAATAAAATTCAAAAACAATTCAAAAGTAAATCTCTTTACAGTCACTCCACTGCACTTAAGAATTTACTTATCCAGTATCACTAATCAAGTCTGGATATGTTTGTTTGTAAAATAGGTCAAGGTGCAACAAATTAGTAACACTTCTTATTCGTGTCTTTTTGCATTTTCTACATATTTCAAAGCTAGGGAAAATACTAATCCTTCATTAAGCTATAAGTAACGAAAGACATTTTACTAGCCGGAGAAAACATTTTTGCCTTCTAACCTACTGAATCGTCACATCACTTATTAGAGCAGATGTTCACATATTAAATGGCACCAAAACAACAATTTCTTGTAGAAGATACTCAAAAGTATTAAATCTTACTGTTCCTCTCTTTTACCAAAATCCTTATAGCATTTTTGTCTTTAATTTTGTGATCCATAAGGCCTGAATAACAGTGCTTGTAACTAATAGAAATAAACATATACAGAACTAAATCCTGAAGTATAAATCACTATACAATACCTCAACTGCACTCCTTGCAGTAGCATAGATTCTTGCTAGAATAATGTTTATCTCAGCTTGTCAGTTGGCACACAGTAAAATATTATGATGCCCTTTAAACATGTAATCAAAAGTCTTTTCTACCCCCTCCCTGTGATGAAACCATATTTTTCTCAGTATGAGTATCTGCAGCTAATATTTAAGACAGACTTTAACAGAAAAGCTACTATTCCTTAGCCTTCTTAACCTGAAAAATATGCAAGATTTCTTCTTTACAATAATGCCTTGCCATTTTGAATGCAAAGAGGGATCATCTTCCTTCATGCTTGAGCCCTAAAAAATATTTCATGTCTTAAATTCCTGATGAATTCAGGGCAAATTGAGGGCATTTTGAAAGTACAAGTCCATTAAGGAAACAGAACTTACTTACCCTGAAATGTACAGTCTATGGAATTGTAATACAAATATACCTTACTGTATTTGGACAGAAAACCAAAAAGTACCTTTATTTCATATCAACAGTTCTTTGCAGGTTTCTGTATTCGCGGTCACTGTGTTATGCAGGCTCCACTGTGCCAGAAGAAACTGCCACTGAATGGCACCCTGAATTCATTACAAAGCTGTACCAATAGGGAGACAACAAAAGGCAGAAATTAAAGTTCATTTACATAGTGGGTGAACCACATCAAGGACAGATATGTGCTCTGACTGAAAACAAACCTTCACTCATCTAAATGGAAAAGAAGTGAGAAACATGGTTGAACCTCCAGTGCAAGGCAAGCATATACTACAGTGCATTGAGCAGGCCTTGTCCTTCCATTGTGCAAGGCAGAGGAGAAAAGAGAATGCCATCTCTCTATGCATGTGGCCTGATCTCTTTCCAAAGCATATAGTGAGGTGTTGCTCACCTAGCAACGAAGACAAACATGCATTGGAGCACTCTGGAGCATCCCTCCCCTACAGCATAGATCTGTATCAATAATCACGTCAATACAAATACAAATAAGGACAAGCAGTTGTTGTCTTGGTTGTCATATGCTGCAATACTAGGTAAAGGACTGTTTAGTACCTACAGAAGAGAGTTTAGATGACTTCGGTGCTAGAGTGTTGGCCCCAAAGCCAGCATCCTTAAAACAAATTAAAAGTATTAAAGTATTAATAAAAAACTGAATGTGTCTCATTTGATTTTCTGCATTGAAAGCTACTGTTCCTGTCCCAGATGATAATTTCAGTAGGTATATGTTCTCCCCCTGAAATAGCCTGGACTAAATAAAAATATTAAAACAAAACCAACTTAGCTTATTCTAACAACTAAGAACATAAAGTATCTATATAAAACTAAAGAGACCTTTGGCATACCTCACTGAATCTATCCATCCTCCTGCCTGCTCTCAACACAAATGCACCAGGAGCAGGTGAACACAAGATGAAAAATGAAGAGAGACCTAAAACTATCTTGAATATGTGCTGTCATTTCCTACACTCCTTAGGGAATCACTGTAACACTTGTGAAACCTGCTTCAGCAGAGTCTTCTTTTTGACCCTAGACAAATTACTTGGTCCCAGATTCAGGAAGCATTTTGCAACCCAGTTCCAAACAAAATGAATGAAAATGTTGGGTATCTAAAAGAACATTTTGTGAATGTGGACCCGAGTCTCTCCATAGCTTAGGAACTAACAGACTGGGGCCTCTGAGACCTCCCTGCCTGAAAGGGTTACACGGTATTTCATAGCAAAAAATTTAAAAGCTGTTTTGCACTCCCATAGGATAGTTGTGGTAGGAGCACAGATTTACCAGCCAGGCTAAAGCCTTCACAGTACCCTCTCCCACCCCACTAGGTACTGCCCAGCACAGTGTCTTCCCAGTTGCATGATGTGGTAGCAGCAGCTCACCCAAGATGCAGCTGCTGCTGCTCCCAAGATCATGGAGTACCTGGAATAGACACAACACATGAAGAACCTCGCCTGTAGCTGTCAATCCGTTCAACCCATCTGCCCCCCACTTGTTTTCAATGGCAATACCACAAATGCACAAATGAAGGAAGAAAATAAAACTTTTACTTACCTACTTCCCATCAATTAAAATATTTTATCAGATTTTGACATGTAATTTAAGCTATTTCTTCTTTCCTTCTTATATACTTACGTATTTATTTTCCAAAGGACCTGTTGCAGAAAAAGGTCTCAAGGTATATTATTACAAAAAAGGATTAAAAATAAAAATTGATTCAACCATCTCAGTACATAATGCTTTAATGAGTCTTCCTTCAGAATCAACATCACCAGAGTTCTGAAAACACAGAAAGTGTGGTAGCAATATGTAAAGATTCATGTTTGTATCTGGTTGCCAGGTACAAAACACTGATGCACTTTAACCCAGAATTAATTTGATGATCATTTTTTCCCCATTTTGATGATCTCTGTGGACATGAAGGTATGTGTTTGGTTTGGTTTTTCCTTTTTGTTTGTTTTTTAAGTTGCCAATTTTTCTACAAGTGTTTGTTTCAAACAGAGGTGCACAAATATGGTAAATCTATAAACTAGACCTTATTCACTGCAAAAGCAGAAGAACCCTGTCCCACATCTACAGATGTTACGGACTGTCATTTAGGTTAATTTAATGTTAAGAAAAATATGTAACCTATATGCTGGGTATTATAGTTTTGGGATTTTTTTATACGTTGCTTTTATTTCTTACTCTCTCATGCCAAAAAAGAAAAAAAAAAAAAAAAAGGAAAAAAAAGGAAAAAGTAGGCCTGTATTTGTAACCAAACACAATGACAGTAAGAAGTAATAAGGAACTGATAAGAAATAGTTAGAGGAAGCTAGCGACATAGCCTAAAGCACCATAGATGGTTCATATTTAATTTGAGGACTATCAATAAAGTGTAAATCTTATGCTAAAAATGAATTTATACTCAGAATTAGTTTTATGAGTCTGGGATCACCAGAAAGACATATCTGATTTTTCAGTGCTGTGCAGGAAGGACTTTCCATGAACCTGTTACACACGGAATTCACTTTCTGATATTTTGCTGTTTTTCCATAGTGCATTTATCCTGCATTTATCCAAATACAACATATTTCATATTCTTGGGTAGCTTAGCACTGAATTTTCATATCCCAAGTTAAATGACTCTCAGCACCTGAAAGCTTACTTGATGGGAACTTCCCACGTCAGGAGCCATAAGGCAATGAACCTTTATTCAAGGTTATGGCCTGATCCCAAACTCTTTGCACACATGAATATCATGCAAAATCACTTTCACATCCCAAAGCTATTTCAAAAGTTTTACTGACTGAAAACACACTCAAATCCCATTTTTCATGACCACAAGAAGTCCCTAATGCCTATTAGTAACTCCAAACACCAAGAATACTGTTGTCATGAATTAGACGTAACCATGATAGCAGTGTGTTTTTTCAGTGCCTTGATCTCCCAGATTTATTCTGCATTACATGGACATCACAGAAATGGACTCTGAAATGGACAGAAATACAACAAAACTGTGTAAGCAGAAGAATTTTTCTTCAAATACAAACAAATTAATTACACTCTCCATCAAACAGAGTTAGCCTCTTAGGGAATCATTCTGAAAAAGCTTAACTGAGCACTAGAAAACTTTACCAAGAACTCCCTAACAGGGTGACACAATGCTGCTTCTGATGTAAGTTTCAGAACCTCGGCTGAATTTTTCAAGGAATCAATGTAACATCAGAAAACTCATGACTGTCATAAAGAAAAAAAAAGCTATGGATCTCTGAAGTCAGGCATTAAATCCAACACTTCAGCTGGCAAAACTCTCTCCTTATGAGTCTGGCCTTGGCACTTAAGATTACTATAAAAAGACACATGAATTTCTTTAAATAAGTTCCAGCACACAGGTAAGTGACAGCCTCTATTTGAAATATGATTTGCTGCTGCTGTGATTCCATGAATTATAATCAAACTCCTCCAAATTTTTTCACCACTGCAAGTGAACCTGAAATATCAAAATATCTCATTTTGCATTATTTTTAGCTGAAATGTATGTCAAAGTGAAATCATTTGAACTAGTAGAACTAAAATGATCCCTAGTGTAACTGCATTCACGTCAGTTACATCAGGAATGCATTTCCCCCCTACAATTTAAAATGTAAAAGGCCCAGATGACAACAAAATTCTTTTTCTGAGAGTTATTAGTATCCAGTAACATCAGAAAAGCTCCAATAGAATCAGGACTAGTAATTTAGAGCCATAACAGCTCAAATACAGTGTTTCTCTTGCACACAGTTTCAATTAAAGTAATACTTAATGGAAATTTCTGTTCCTTGTTAAGCACTTGGGATCTTTGGGCTTTAGCATGTTAGGGGCAGGACTTTGGCATTTTCAAGCTGTGTTGTAACTGACTGGACAGATGGGTAGTTGAATAATCAAAATATAAGCCAGCCCAAGTAAAGGTATTTGCTTCTATTCTGGAATGCACAATTCTTTCTGTGATTCAGAATGGTCTGCCAAACTGATAGCACAATCTAACATTAAGCTAGATTAGCTCTTATTGATAATGTCAAAGTACATGGGTTTATTCACTGCAGGAGGCAGGGCAGGGTCCACTGCTGCCTCCACAGTACTGCAGTATATAGTGCTGACATACCCAGAATGTTGCTCTGCAACTGCTACAAGGTCCAGCTGCAAGACCTTTTCCTACAGAGAGTAAGGTACTGCTGTGATCACAGCATAATGCAGATATTGCCATGCTTGTTTTAAATTAGAAGGTTGCGTACTGGTAGCAGAAGAGCTGAACGGCTTGCTGGAGAAGCTGGGTAGCTACTTAAGCAGTTACCTCATGCTGAGCTCCGTTTCCATACCGTGACCATATTCTAAGAGTTCTTCAAAGAATTTTTGTCTTTATTTCCATTAGAGATCTAAAATTCCACCTCTTATGAACCACCTTCCCTTTCAACCAGTCAATACTGCAAACACGCACTACTTATTTTCTCTATTTACCTAGTTGGTATTTCTTTTACTCCTACATTCTTTCCATGGTCCTTGGTATTATATGGTCTCTGGTAATTATACGGAACTACTAGCAAGCTACCTGACAAGAGAACCCTTACACTCTCTACATCATTAACTATTAGCTGTTAAAGAGACGCTTTCTGTTACAGATTTTTACCAGATTTTAAAGAATGCTCCTCCTCAGTTCTACTATTGCCCCTGTAGAAAAAAAGTATTTAGTACATTTAACTCAGGGGAGCTACAGCAAAATTCAATTTTGGCAAATGCTTATGTATAAAATTTCCGAGTTGTTTCATTCAAAACATAGTTGGAATTAATATCACCACATTAAAAGGCGCTTTGATTAATGCTTCACATCAAAAATATAGTGAAGCCTGCTCTATGACTTTAGATTAGGAATCGGACATTTAAACACAAGTTTTGAACCAGGGCTCAGCGCAATGCAGTCTTTTGTGTGTGTCTTGGTTTTTATTAGTTTTTCTGCAATGCAAAAGAAGACAAGCAGAGAAACTTTTCAGAGGCAATTCACAGAAAATCCCTGAAGGCAAAAATAAACCATTAAAACACCTGTGTCTATGGCTCTGTTTGGTACCACTGGATGCTGCACACAGCAAATAACACTTATCTGACAGATTACGTATCATATGGGTGCCCAATTTGGGCTGCTTTTATTGTTGCCTTTCATCTCCAGAACTATATGTCAGTCAGTCACTTAGTTGTCCCCCCAAAAAAACCCTCTACTCAGCTTTAAGTAAATATTGCAAAACTACTGTAATTCTGTAGTGTGGGTAAGCCCCTTTTGCTCTCATAATGGCCTGTCCCAGTCTTTAAAGTGCATATGCCAATTTGGTTCAAGTTCTATAATCTGGAATGTTCCACAGTGCCTCTCCAAAAACAGTTCCAGTTTAATTGTGCCTTCCCTAGGTAATTCTAAGTCTGAAAAAAAAGTCTGTTCTGAATCTATTATTCATGTAATATGCAGTAATATCTTACCTATTTCATTCTGGAGTCTGGAATGTACTACAGGCCAGATAATCTTTACCTACCTTAATCTCATAGGAAGGGCAATGGAAATTTTTGACACACAGTAAAATACAGCTGGCTTAAGAATCAGTGAAAAGAAATCATGGAATGTTTTCTCAAGGACTGCATGGGACCCAGCATTTTGAATCCCAGAATTCCTGTTTTGGATCTTAAATGTTGCTTCAAGTACACACGGGTGAAAGCTGTAATTAAGGGAAAATGCAGCACCAATAATAGCACGTTAAAAGTTAGCAATTCTCAATTGTCAGTACTGTAACAACTGCACATCTTATTACTTCTACCTTCTCCTCCCATTCGCTGAATTTCTTCAATACTGACAAAGCATGTGTACTAATCATAGACTCTGAATGTTAAATTAACCAGGAAAGAGATACAAATTAGGTCGGTATTTCTTGAGGGCATTCGTAGAAAACACTGATTTCAAGTAATTTTGATTATAAAATTTTACTTCACAATCCTTTTCCAGCTCACAGATATTCATAATTAAAAAGAGTATGGAATTAATGTAATGTTAGCTGTTTTGCCATGAGCATCACAAAGAAAAAAGAAACAATAAAATATGATGCAGAATTCACTCTTCCAATGATTGTCATTGAACTATTACATTAGTAAACATTCACAGTATGAAGTCTCTTTCAGTATATCTCCAGCATATAAAGTAGTGCAAAAAAGCATTCCAGTCATTTTGCCTTTGCAGTCAGACCAGGTTAAATGATTCTCTTGCTTCATTTCTTTCATTATTAGACAACAAATGCTGCAATGCCTCCAAAGAGAGTTATAAAAATAAACAATTTCTGGAGGGTCAGCAGCCTTTTCAAAGGAAATTTCCAGTTAAAATAAACAAGCATTATAGATTTCAAGAAAAAAAATTTAGATCTATCTTCTGAAGAATATCTTTTTACAATAAATTTACCATTTGAAAAACAATGACTATGGTATCCAATGATTTATGGTAGCTGCTATTAAAGCACTGATAAATAGATAAATGACTACCAAACTTCATTGCTTCTTACATAGTAAATACCTCTGAATGCCAACTTTAACCACAGAGCTGTTATTAGTGATGTCGACAGTTCATGCACCCACTTTAAAACTGACTTGGTTTTAATAAATTTTTCAGCCTCATGTGCAAAACACTTGCATTCTAATAAAAATATAAAGTCTGAAATTGTATCAGATCTAACAATCCCTTCCTCAAGGTATATCACTTACTTGATATGTAATACAACTTTAGCAATGCTTTTTATTTGTATTTAACCATTAAATGGCATACTACTGTATGCTGTGGACTCTTGTTTGCATATTTCATTATTTTCACTGCACTCTTTAATGCATAAATATATTTGGAAACGTTCAAAATTACACATCAGTTTCCACAGAATTTGAATTTACACAGTTTTTCTTCTCTGACTCACTGCTATTCCCTATGTCCTGACTTTTTTTCTCCTTTACACAAAGAGATTCTTTAACACCTTCTTCCATCTCCAAATATTCTGATTTATCCTCTGTGGATGAAGATGATGAGCTTCTAAATTTCTTCAGTAAATTTGTTGGGAGGTAAGGGCAACTGACTGCATTCTGCATCAGCTGCGTTTGTTCTTCATTCTCAGTCTCTCTGTGGTAGAAATAGTTAAAATTGGAGACAATCACTGGCACTGGTAAAGCAATGGTTAACACTCCTGCAATGGCACACAGGGACCCAACTATTTTCCCACCCACAGTTATGGGTTTCATGTCCCCATAACCAACTGTAGTCATGGTCACTACAGCCCACCAAAAGGCATCTGGGATGCTTTGAAAATGGGTGGCAGGCTCATCAGCTTCTGCGAAGTAAACAGCGCTGGAAAACAAAATGACTCCAATAAAAAGGAAAAAGATGAGGAGGCCAAGTTCCCTCATGCTGGCCCTGAGTGTATGACCCAGGATCTGCAAACCCTTGGAGTGCCTGGAGAGCTTGAAGATGCGAAACACCCTGACCAGACGGATGATTCTCAGGATGGCAAAAGACATGGTCTGTTGACCATTACTGCCCTGTTCCTGTGCCAAGTCAGTGCCCAGAGTAATGAAGTAAGGCAAGATGGAGACAATGTCTATGATGTTCATTATGTTCTTGAAGAAGTGTGCTTTGCTTGGACATGCAAAGCAGCGCACTGTAAACTCAAAGGAGAACCAAATGATGCATACTGTCTCTACAATGAAAAAAGGGTCATTGAAGATGGTGTGTTCCCCAGCATTCAGGTGAAGCGACTCATTAGAATGTCCCTTCCCTATGCTCAGTGACATTATGAATTCTTTGTCATCTCTGAACTCTGGCAAAGTCTCCAGACAAAAGATGACGATGGAGATCAAGATGACCAAGACAGAGACAATGGCAATGCCTCTGGCTGGACTGGAGCTCTCTGGGTACTCAAACAGCAGCCAAACCTGCCTCTTAAACTCATTCTCCGGCAAAGCTTTGACTTCTTCCTCTTTGACAAACCCTTCGTCCTCCCTAAACTTGAGCATGGCCTCCTCCCCAAGTTGGTAGAATTTCACCTCCTCAGTGAAGATGTCAAAGGGTACATTAACTGGCCTCTTCAGCCGGCCGCCACTCTGGTAGTAGTACAGGATGGCATCAAAGCTGGGCCGGTTCCTATCAAAGAAGTATTCATTCCTGAGAGGGTCAAAGTATCTCCCTCGCTTCGCTGGATCACCCAACAGTGTCTCTGGGAACTGAGCTAAGGTCTTCAGTTGGGTCTCAAACCGCAGTCCTGACACGTTGATTACCACACGCTCACAACACTCGTACTCACTGTAGCGAACCGAGCTGTAACCCCCAGGGCCTCCACCATCATCAGGTGGCTGGTCTGAGTATGAAAACTCGTCCTCCCCATAGTCATCACTGTAGTAGAGCTTTCCTTCTTCCTCATCCTCTTCATCCTCATCTTCATCCTCCTCTTCCTCCTCACTCAAGTCCTTCAGTATTCTCTCTTCAGAACCACTGAGAGGCAGCAGCTCAGAACAGGGGAAGGAGGCCCCACACTCCCTACTTCCTAAGTGGTGGCTCCTCTTTTTCCCTTTCTTCCGCCTCTTACCACTCTGGCGGTGGGGCATGCTGCTGCGTGATGCATTCCCACCATGAGAGGAGGATGCACCTCGACTCTGTTCCTGATGGTAGTGGTGATATGGTCCACCTCCGCCTGTTGCCCCACCTTCTACTGCTGCTGTTGCTGCTGCTACAGCTGCAGCCGCTGCGGCTCTTGACTGTGCCAACCGCTCTCTCTCACGGGCCCGAGCTTGGACCGCGTATCCATAGGGCATGTGGCTGTTGCACCCAGAGCTGTCTGCACTCACCATTGCAACCTCCATTTTGCAAATGGTTTTGCAAATGGCTTTGCAAATGGTTTTGTTTGTTTTCAATCAGCTTAATGCAAAAAGGGTTTTGTTTATTTACAGTGTAGCCGTAACTTTCACTAGAAAGTTCAAAGCCATTTGCATTTGGAGGACAGTCCCCCGGACACAGAGCAGGGCAATACAGTTGTAACACTGAATCTATGCTTTGGAAAACCACAGATCTACATTTTGTTAATGCCCGGAATGTTTGACACAAACTACTGTTTTGCTCATAAGAATAGATGAAACTCTCGAAATTGAACCAGGAAACAGCTGATGCCCTTGTTTTTTCATCCACCAAGACCCTTTATTTTCCTTTATCTCCTGTGGCAACCACATATTTGATCAGAATCATGACTACCTTGCAGGCTACAAAGACTGCATTCATGAGGAAAAAATTATGCAAATCAAAGGGTACCTGCTCTCCACAGATGGTCTCAGTTCATTCATTGCAACCAAATGCAAATAGTCTCTTTCCTCATAATTTGTTCCTGTTAATGCTTTGGCCTAGCAATCTTATTATTTAGTATCATTACTTGGGGAGGTGAAGTTAATTCCAGCCATCACTTTATTTACACAGTGAGGAGGTCTTTGCAATTCCTTTCTTCAGCCTGTCAACAATGTCTCAAACCTGGGAGCAGCACCCAGGGCATCAGCAGCAGTGGTAAGAGGAGGAGGAAGAGGAGGAGATGAAGACTGAGAAACTGGCTCTGAGGTCCCCATAGGACATAAGGGAGTGGATGGGTCACCCTTTGGTTATGGTCATGCAGAAGAAGCACTTAACCTGAGGCACATGCACAAACACACAAAAATAAACAAAACAAAAAGGGAAAAGATTGGATTGTTTTCCTAAAAGGTCACGCTGATCAAATGAAACTGTGTCATCTATTACCACAGTATTCAAATCTTCCCCTACCCACACTCTTCACACTTCTACATTACACACACACCCACATCACATGCACAGAGATTTTGAACGACTCTGTGGGTAAGGATGTGGGTGGGTATGCCACATATATATAGACAAAGATACAGAATCCCCACCCATATAAGCACTTGCATCCACACACAAACATATGCATGCTTCTGAAACACCAACACAAACACTAATAAAAATACTGCAATACCCAGTGCATTCAGATCTTTGAGTTCATATGTAATAGATACACCTACATATATCTATAGGAAATATTAAAGAATAAATGTATCTACACAAAAAGCTTTTGTTTTATTTGCAGAAACACATAAGATGCTTACATTTTAATCTATAATTGAATTGTGTTTCAATCATAATGAACATCTCACTGAATTTAATTTGGAAACAGGCACGTATAATGCTCAACGAAGTGAAAATACTGTGATACGGTATGTCAAGAAAACACAAGTGCAGGTGCACTGAAGCAACATCTACATGCAAGCACACAAAAATACACACACACACCTCCCTTTGAAACACAAGCCTCGTTTATAGCTATATCTACCAATACATGATAGAAGGTGAATATGAACTATTAAATGATGCTATCTTTAAAACTGTACCTATGTGTCATGCAGAGAAAGACCTTAAAAAGGCTATTATACTTACTGTTCCTATGCAGAGAAATAGCACTGCTGTTCTTGCTAGTGTAAGGATCTGGTGACAGCAGTCCTGAGGAGGGGGCTATGCCAACTGATCTACATTTGCAGGTGTGTATGGTCAGTCAGCACCACAGGTTGATGAGTTCTTTCTCTCCCTTCGTTCTGGGTGTAACAAGAGCGCCAGGAGTGAGCCAGTGAGGCAGCTTAAGCTGGGGGCACTCTGCGCAGCCACAGGCACTGCTGCTCGCCCAGGCATTTGCAACAAGGCAACAAGCAAGAGCCTTGTTCCAAAAGGAAAAAAAAAACGAAGGCGGTGTGTTTGTGTGTGTGTCTGTGAGACAGAATGAATGGATGAGCGCGATCACTGGTCTTTCCAAGCCCAGGTTTTGCGGTAGGTTTGTAAATCAGTGTTCAGTAATCCGTGTACCAAGCCTGCTTCCACTGATGGGAGGACTGGTGTCGCTTCGTGCAGTTTCTCCCCCAAATACGTCCAGACGGCAGCGGCTCAGCCAGCACCGCCCGCAGCATCCACTTGTGCCGGGTTTTGGTAATGCTGACAAAAAACCCCAAACAACAAAACCCACCAGCAACAAAAGCAAAAGAACCCCAAATTCAAAGCCCCACCAAGAGGAGAAAGCAGCTCGCTACTTCACGGAGGCTACCGCTGGTATTTAAAGCTGTAGCTGCCAACCGCAGCCGAGCCGCAGGGGCGCTCCCGGGCACAGCCCTGTTGCTCCGCCGAGCCCCCGCCCGCCCGACCTGCGCGCCGCCCGGAGGGCGGACGGAGGGTGGGAATGAGGAAGGGAAGGAAAGGGAAAGAGGGAAGGAGGGAAAGAAGGATGGAGGGAAGAGTCGGCGGCGGAGCCGCTCTCCCGCGCCTTTCCCGGCTCGGCACCGCCCCCTGGCGGCCGCCGCCCCGCACTGCGCTGCCGCTCCGCGGCTCGGCCCCTGCCCCGCCTCGCCCCTGGCGCTCGTCTTTTTGGGATCCATTCCTCGGTATTGAAACGACCGAACACATTGTTGAAGTGGCTCTGGGTATTTCAAAACTCAGTATCAACTCAACTTGGCACGTCAAGTTTCCCAGAACAGGGAAAGCGGCTCCCACCTCCACCCTGCTGCTTTGCTCGCCCCTGACCCTCCAACAGTGCAGGCGAACGGGAAAGCAATTCCCTTTGCTCCTGCCCAATACCCTGCCAGCTGCAGCGGTCTTGCACATGAAGCCAAATTAACTTTCACTCCTACTTCTGTACCTAAACTAAATTTAGGACCTAGTTCACGAAGAGGGTACCACTGTGTATTCAGTAGAGCTTTAACAGCTCTACCAGAAATGTCACCTCTTTGCTCCCTCTGCCTGTAACACAAGCAGCGTGTAACCTGGCTGTTCCTTCTGCGCCTAGAAAATCCAAACTGGGACCGACTCCACTATCTGTAAGCAAGCACCATGAAAATGCATCGTGGCTGTATTTGATATCACAGCTACAATTCTGCCATCTGGAAAACTGAGTGTAGGCATTCCTACATAAAATGAAAAAAAAAAAAAACAAAAAAACAAACAACCCAGCGTCTGGGCGCTTTAGAGCCCTATTGATAAAATCACAGCAAGGAGAAATCAAGAGTCACACTCAGCCCAGACACTTTGCCTCAAGTTGTTTGCAACTGGAGGCAAATTCAACATGTGCAGCAAGTGGGCTGGGCATTTTTTTCAGTGCCCAGGTCCACTCCTTCTCCACAGTCCATATAAACAGAGAGAGCTCAGTGACCATTCCCCTTCGGATCCCTGGCGGCATGATCCAAATCATCCATGTTACCTTTCTGTCTCTACTGCCTACATCAGTTAATGCTCACGCTCTCAATCCCATTCATTTCAGTGGGTGACATATGATTATATAAGAGAGAATGAGGGGATCAACCAAATAAACATACTGAATGCCAGTTCATAAAGATGTTGCCAAGAGTACTGTGAAATGTACAGACGGCAGCTATATCTAACCAATTTTTCAATAATCACAATCCTTCAGGTTCAATAGTCAATATAAGGTGAAAGACATATAGAAATTCCTAATGTCATCCTAAACACCATTAAAATATAAAGTGGTGTCATCACAAGAGCACTCCAAAATTTTGATACTCCTGGATGCAATTTAAAAGCATTCCTCAAATTCATTGCCATTACCAAAAGCCAGATTCTTCTGCAGCTTGGCACAGGAGCATACTAAAGGCAGGGATCAAACCCTTGTCATTGTTTAGTCCCAAATACATGTACGATGCCATAAAAACAGAAGAGAGATCATAGGTATGCTTTTTCAATGATTGCAAACACCCAGACTTTTTCCTACTTCAGTAAAATTTCATTCTAGAGGTGTTTTCCAGTATTCAGTCACTTCATTCTCTAAGAACTGTTGTGTTGCTTTTTATCTTCAGGACCTGAACACTCTTACCATTTCTTTTTGAGATGTTTCAAGGGCTTGGGACCAAAACAAAACAAAACAAACAAACAAAGAAAAAAAAAAATTGCTTACCTTGCTTTTACCTTTCTTCCAAAGTTTCAGATGCATTTTCTCGTCATTGTCTTGTGGCTGTGAAACTGAAAAATTCAGCGGATATCTGAGTATAAAGACAAGTTGAAACAAACCAATCACTTTGGTATGCCTTTTTGATCATTATTATTTTTTCCTTTTGTAGTAGTTAAAGCATATTCTTGAGCAAATATAAATAAACTGTGGTGGGTGAGGGGATACACACCTAGTACGCACATAACACCAATAAGGAGAGCAGCAGGATAGCTTTTTTGGACCTTCTAAAATCCATTCTAATGTGATAGGGATCACGTAACTACATGCAAGTCAATCTAACTCAGAAGTCTTAGTGATCGAATTTTTAACTGATTTAAAAGCAAAAAAAAGAGCTTTAAGTATTTACAAATGAATACTGCAGCATTTCATTCAGCTTTATATTTTTATAGTATTCAATGAGCAATTTTTATTTAAAAGATACTGCATTCCCTCTGCTCCTTCATATTCATAAGGGATACTATTATTGCTAGAACAAAGAATACATACATGTCATTATCTTTGATAGTACTGTATTAAGAATATTACAGCGCAGTGAAGTAAGGCACACTATCATACAGGTTTGTTCTAGGTACAGTGATGCAGAGGAGAAATATGCATCATTATTGCTGATCTACGTATATAGAGCCAGAAAAAATACACAACTATTTAACACATTTTCATGTGAAGGAAACAGGAGATTTGAAAAGCTGAACTTAGGTCACTAGGCCCAAGATTAATTTATGCTATCCCCCAATTGCTGTAATTCTCACTGGCAGAGTCTGGCCTCAGTCCAGCACTAACCCTCCTGCTGGAATCAGGAATGCTGTGCAGCAAATAAGACTCTGCTGAATTCTTGCCTCCACAACTAGGTTTTCTCTCCCACTGTTTGTATCACTTTAGAGCGTTCATATGTTACTCAGATTTTACTAACCAGGCTCAGTAAGACACCCCTGTCAAAGAATCTGGCTCAAGTACTCTTCTTTTGCATATTACTGTCTCTGCTTAAAGAATGAAATACAGCCTACCCTCAATTAGTTCTTATACACAACATCCATGAATAGCACATCTGTTCATTACTTGTACTCCAACAGGCTAATCCAAGGAAGTTGACACTTCAGAAAACAGCAGGCCTTTTATACTTTCCCTGGAAAGTATGCAAAACCACTGCCATTTACCACTGAGTTTAGGATGAATAACAGTAAGAACGCTGATGATATTTATATTTGAATAATTTTTCCTACCAGAGTATGGACCTACTCTGAAACTAAGATAAAAATCCCATGTAGGGTTTATTTTTGGACTTGAATATTTCTCTGTTCATTCTGGGCAGACAGGGAATTCTAAAACCTGGAAATATCAGGTGCTAAATTCTGGCTTGCACATGTATTTGCCTAGATCAGGTAAAATAAACTATTAAGTTAACCCTGACTTGCAGAACAACTGGAAAGAAATACCTGTAGGACAAGAGCTCAAATTTATTAAAAATCAAAATCATGAAGACTTATTAGGCAAAAGTTCAAGAATCTCATGCTCCAAGAACATGCAGTAGAAAACTGTTACATGAAGAAGCATGTAAAGAAAGGAAATTTAGATGTTCAAGTATGGCATTAAACATACCTCATGTATGTTTTTAAGTTAAAAGGGTATTTCTATGAACACAAGGCTTTTAGCAGACAGATGTTGCTCAAGTTCTAGCAAATATATTTTTGTAACTCCTATTTATGAAATTAACATGCATGGAAAATATGTGCATGAAGGAACAGTGGGATCAAACTAAAAATAGTGGATACACCATTGTATCTGTAATGCTCCAAATCTTCCCAGAAGATAAAATAAGTATTGCAAAGGCAATATAAAAATTGCTCTACACTGTTGTATATACTTTGGAAATTACCATTTGAAGGAGACCTGCATTTCAGGTCTCTTCATAATTCGAATTCAAGCATACAGATATGCGTTATTTTTCAACACAAAGATTTATCGAAACCATGAAGATTACCAATTTAACCACTGCCAAGAGAAAAAAAAAAGTTACTCAAAAGATATATCATGCCTTAAATACTCTTTGCTTTCTTTGCACATATGTCATGAATTCGAACTGTGATTTAAAAACAAAATAATACAAATTCTTTCTGTGAAACATAACTTAAATTCTTAACTTGCATATTGCTCTTGTTGGCAGTGACAAAGGGAAAGAAAAGGCTTAGCTGAAAAAATCAATCTAAAGGCGGTGAAAGTAGCCCTGTATAGATCTGGAATACCTAAAGGTAGGAATTAGCATTTCGTGATTGAGAAGTGGGTATCCTGGTAATAGTTTTCTCTGAATACAGTCAAAACAAATTTCCTGTTTTATCCACAAAGAAATGAAACTTTTCTCATTGCTTGCACACGTAAGAGTCCATTACCTATCTTTAGCTAGGAAATGAGCAACTACCAGCTTTATGGGGTAATTTATGAAGTCTTGGTTCAGCAGAGTGGGAGTTCTAAATGAATGTTATTTTAGATTTGCGTAAATGCCTGACAGATTGGGTTTTGTATGCAGTTCTGGAACTTTCTTTATATTCACAATGCACTCTGTCAAACTGGTGGGGAAAAAAAAAAAGGTATAAAAATGTCCATTATCTAGGGAAATCATAATTGGTTTTCATATCAGCTTTCCTTCTTAAAATACCCAAATGAACATAGCAGCTAATTGCAAAGTTCACAGAGTAGCAATTATATTCTGACTACAGCAATCAAGATGCTGACAAACTAAAGACCTACTATACAGATAAATAGGCTGATTTTTGTTTGCAGGTGACAAGAAACCTAACCTTTAGAAGATATTTATGCCATCCCTTAACTCATTCTACTGAGATTTACACATTTTGTTTGTGGCATTCCAGCAGTTTGTGCAAACTGGTTCCACAAGGTAAACAAACATGTATCTTACTGAACGGAAGCGATTTGTTCCATTGCCTTTTGTGGACCAGTCTTTTACTGCAACACATCCTGATGCTCCTTGCTGAACTGCGCTGTAACTAACTTACTATCTTTCTTCTTTTCCTCCCCCCTCACACAATGGGAATTTGACTAAAATTGTTTTTATGCAACTCCATATAACTTAAATTATCCTTACCATGCACTTCCATTTCCTGTCATAGCTGGGTTATTTGCATGGGCATAGCCAAAGCAGTCCAGTTTCCACTGGGCCACAAAATACAGCATGGCATTTGGTGGGTTTTCATTCCAGTTTGTTCCAGTCTGTTATTAAATCCAAAGTTCTGCCTCTTACTTTACCTTGCTATGTTTTGATGATGATAATAAAAATGTTAATTCATGAAAAATAAAATAAAATTATTACTTTGCTTTGAAATCTCAGCAAGGTGACAGGTCAGAGATACCTACTTTCTATTTCGTATTTAGCATCAAAATATGTCATAACTCAGGTGCAATTTTCTGCCTTCTGCAGCTTTTGCCAAGAAACTAATATTTACTAAAACCTTGCCATTGTCATTAAACTATGAACTTTGTCACTCCTTTTGAAAAGACATTTTCCTGATTTTCAGCTACTTCCCCTATTTTCAAGGAATTGCTCATTGAATCTTTACTGCTTTTCTCGCTATGTTTTTCAGGGACAGCATAAAGAAACAAAATATGGAAAATATGATATATAAAATGCATATACACACACCCCCCAAAAAAAAGACCCCCTCCCAGAAGAAATTTATATTGGGTTTGCATGGCAAGGTTTGGGGGGGGGGGGGGGGCTACAGGGGTGGCTTCTGTGAGAAGCTGCCAGAAGTTTCCCCAATGTCTGGTGGAGCTAATGCCAGATGGCTCCAAGACGGACCCACCACTAGTCAAGGCTGAGCCCATCAGCAATGGTGATAGCACCTCTGGGATAACATGTTTAAGATGGGGGAAAAAATACCACCAGTGCAACAGCAACTGGAGATAGGAGAGACAACATGTGAGAGAAACAGCCCTGCAGGCACAAAGGTCAGTGAACAAGGAGGAGCTGCTCCAGGAACAGATTCCTATGCAGCCCATGGTGCAGACCATGGTGAGGCAGGCTGTGCCCCTGCAGCCCGTGGAGGTCCACAGTGGACCAGACATCCACCTGCAGTCCAGGTCCATGATGGAGCAGGAAGATGCCCAAAGGAGGCTGTGACCCTGTGAGAAGCCTGAACTGGAGCAGGCTCCTGGCAGGACCTGTGGCCCCGTGGAGAGAGGAGCCCACGCTGGAGCAGGTTTGCTGGCAGGAGCTGTGACCCCATGCGGGACCCATGCTGGAGCAGCCTGTTCCTGAAGGACTGAACCCTGTGGAAAGGACACAAGAATGCTTTTATTCTCTGTGTTAAGCAGCTTAACTAAGCAGTACAATAGTCAAGTATCACACTCAAGCAAAGAGTAACACCAAATCAAACTTTAATTTTTCCCAGCCATTTACGGTGAAATTACATAAGATAAGTCATAAGGAGATGTTTCACACGCCTTTGATATTTCAATGGACCTCCATGAAAAATAACCACAAATAGCTGCCTCCACACTAACAAAAGCAGATGAATCCAGTTGAAACCTTTATCTGATAAAGTTCATCTTCACCCAAAGGATACTCTTGAGATCTGTATATCTGCCAAAGAATACCTTTATTGCACCAAAAAGCAAATCATGAGGAAGAAAAATACAGCTGTATGTACAGACTAAAACATAAAGACTGAAATGCCACAGTGAAAAAATGCCAAAGCTTCAATATTTTTCCCAAGAAACTGTATTATAGATCTTTGAAACCAGCATGGTAGGGGAACAGAACCAGCAATACAAGCTAGGATGTGCAAAGAGATACAAAGTGGGTCCTAATGGTCCCAATAAAGAGGACTACTAGGAATGGTAACTGCATATTCTTTTTTTACAGGATGGATATTATTTTCATGAAGTTAAGGAATAGACACACTTCAAGTAAGGCACATTAAGCTGCAGGAGGGCTGCTTTATCATAAACTCTGACTAGAGCAGTGGAAGTCACTCCTGCACAAAAAAAATGTGAGTACTACCAATGGAAACGGCAGTCTTTACCTATAGCAAGGCACTTGAAAAAAGGAATCCTTCCAAGTATTCCTAGTAAGCATCACTATAATTCCTGGATTGAAGAAATATTTAGTTTTGCTCTTGTGTTCAACACTGAGTCTGTCCTCTGTGACAGACAAGGTTTTGCTTTGAGTAACAAATGACTCAGGTATCACAACGACTAGCACTCTTACAAATGGTCAAAGATTAACATTCCTTATCTCTTGGCTGAAATTGATTTATGATTCCAGATATTAGAGAATACTCACATGCCAATAGTATTCTGTTGTAGTCTTGTCAGTAAGGCAAGATTTATAATGGTGAGGTAGTATTAGATAAAATTAGACTATTTCTGAAAGAAAATGTAAAGTTTTTTAAAAACATGCACTTGTGGAAGAGTTTATGTGCCTCTGTCTAGTTTTCCAACCATTGCCTGCTGTAATAAAATATGTTAATTGTCCCTACAAACTTTAATGTGCATCAGAGTTGATGTTTTTCAATTTCAGCCCCTGCCACATTGTATCCACAATGCTTCATTTCTTTGGTGTTATGTTTTTGTCCTTGTTTTGGCTGAGATAGAGTCAATTTTCTTCCTAGTAGCTGGCGCAGTGCTGTGCTTTGGCTTCAGCCTGAGAACAATGCTGATAACACACCGATGTTTTAGTTGTTGCTCAGTAGCACTTAGCCTGATCGAAGACTTTTCAGTCTGGTGCTCTGCCAGTGAGGAGGGGCACAAGAAGCTGGGAGGAGGCAGAGATAGGACACCTGACCCAAACTAGCCAAAGCAGTATTCCATACCACAGCACATCATGCCCAGTATATAAACTGGGGGGAGTTACCCGGAAGGCGCAGATCGCTGCTCGGGTCGGGCTGGTTATCAGTCAGCAGCTGGTGAGACACTGAATTGTGCAGCACTTGGGGTTTGGGGGTTTGTTTGGCTTTTTGGGTTTGTTTTTTTTTTTAGTGGTGGTTTTTGTTGTTGTTGTTATATTGTTCTTTTGGTTATCGTTTTGTTTGTTTGGTTTTTTGGGGGGATGTATTCCTTCCTCTATTTATTATTATATTTTACTTTTATTCAAGTTTTAAACTGTTCCTATCTCAACCCATGGTTTTAACCTTGTTTTAGATTCTCCTCCCCATCCCACTGGGAAAGGGAGGGTGAGTGAGCGGCTGCATGGTACTTAGTTGCCAGCTGGACTCAAACCACGACAGCTTTCCTCTTCTAGCTTGGGGCTATGTTATCTTCCTCTAGTTCACTTTCTATTTATGAGACTTTCACAGATGCACAGAGATCATAAAAAGATGTATGTGCCAAGATACAACCTGGAGAGTAAAATAAGGACTAAAAAGGGTTCGTGGAGAGAGCATTTCTTGTACATTTTTAGAACAACAAGATGCAGTGTTACAGAACAAGATGCAGTATTATAGAAAGTCTTGAAGGAAATGTCACATGATCCTACAGAATCCACTGGTGTACAGAAACAAACAGTGAGAGAAGCAGAGCAATGACGTGGTGAATCTTTTAGAAGAAATCATGGATCAAGATGTCACAGAAATAAATTCCAACTGTGGTCATGAACACAAGGAACGAAAATACAGATTGACTGAGGAGAACGAGCTGATACAAAGAGAAGAGCAATGATTCCAAAGATGATGTATTCAGAAATTCATCAGGGAGGAAGGAATTCATTATGGACAACTCTGTATGCATTACATGAGAAACACTGTATGGGCCAAGTATGACTGGAGAAATGAAGAAATCATAAGAACTTTTGATTCTGAGCCAAGTACAAGAGTAAATTAACAGAAATAATATGTTTTTTAGTGATGCACGTAGTACGACCTGGCAGCATTTGGCAATCCAATTATAATCAACACAAGCACAATCCTAAGGCAACGTTATGACTTAGCTACAAGAAGCACATCTTACTTCAAACCAACCCAACCAAGGATAATTGTTATAGCAATATAAATAGTGTTTTGTCCAAAATTCTTGTTTATTTTAGACTTTAAAAGATGAGACCTTAGGAAGCATACTAGGGACAGAAACAGGTTCCAAAGAGAGACTATGGCTTCCTCATGTAATGACAGAAGGACCAGGGATATTATTTTTATCCAGACTCTCATTCCAATTTACAAAGCTGCTGAAATAATCAAATTCCAGCTCTGAATCTTTGCATCACCAAAACTCCCACTGCTGGCTAAAGAATTTTTAGTAAATCACAAGTTCAAGACTCAGACCAAAACAGACTAAGTAGTTTTAAAGAGAAGTATTCTGTAAAGTTGTTATAGAAATCCTCCTTCACTATTTTTCTGATTATATAGAATACTGTGCTATAATACCAAAAAAAAACAAAAAAAAAAAAAACAAAAAAAAATTAAAAAAAAATATTTAAGTCTATCCAGATATTTGGCAGAGCAGCACATAAATCCAGAAAGTCTGGAAGAACATAATTTCTACAAATTAAAGGTTTCATTAAGTGGCCTCAGCTGCTAGCCAGGAAGGCAGACTAACAAAACAGCCTTTTTGTGAAATAGTTACTAGAGGCGTTTTTCAGGATCAAATTAGCTGTTCACCATAAAGGCTTCCTACTGATTTTCCTTACGAGTTCAGTTTTCAAAATGCAGTCATGTATCCTACTGATACCTGTTTATTTTAGTTGATTTGGCTGAAAGTTTGCTTTAGGATCTTACTGAAACTGTATTCATTGTAGGCTTTCAATTTTGTCCTTGTCCTATGCACATAACCCCTCATTCCATTTCTCTTATCTGCTTTCTTCCTCCTCGGTTTGCACTGTTTACTTGATGAAACCACCCCTTGCAGCTGAACTGAAGTTAGGGCAGACAAACAAACTTTGTGTGTAAGTGGCTGTGCAGTTTTGCTTACAAAACAAAGCTACTCATTACCTCTCACAGGATGCTCATAAGGCAAGCACCTACAATAGGAGACTTGAAATAATGAAGTTTAATAATTTTCCCAGCAAGAATGAAAAGATCATTACTTTGAACACAACAAGAACTGCAGGCATCAAAAGACACTGATGGTACAGTTTGACTCTTAGTTACTCACATGGCATCTGTTGCTGTAATATCACTTCGAAAATCTGCAAGTAGTTGTCTTGATAACATTCTTCTGAGGTTAAGATGCTCTATTGAACCTCATCGTACAGTGAGGGAATTCACCTACAGAGAAGCCAAGTGCCTTTCTGCACTCATACAGGAAGCTGTAACAACATGTCTTCGTCAGAAAGTTTATTGTTCATTTAGTATGACAGTACCTCAACCATGGAGCCTTTCACCTGGTTTAGTTACTGATAATATGGAGCATAAAACCTGAAGTATAATGAGAACATGAACAGGGCTTGGACTGTAACCCAGTCTTAGCATATGACTGTGAGGACGCAGCAAAATGAGATTAACAACTCTCCTTAGTTTCTAACCTTGCAAAAGCAAGACAGTAAAGTCTGAATACATTGAAAAGTTTCTGTAAAAAAAAAAAAAAAAAGGCAAAGATAGCTGTGAAGGTGTTTACAGCTTAAAGAAAATTACAAATTCAGGAAGTACTTCAACGTCTGGGTGTTGACTTTCAAGGACTGTAGGTCAAGCAATTTTTGTGTATGTTTAAGTGTCCCCCGTATGGGATAATCCAGTGTAGCACAAACTATTTAAAGGACAATAGTCTCTTTTTTTCCCCAAAACTAAAAAAAAAAACAAAAACAAACAAACAAACAAACATGAAGAAACCACCTGGGGTACAGAGTGAGCAGACCACAGTGATTTTCTCAGACTACTGACCTACTCAAACATTTATTCACCTCTGAAGAACAGCTGGCTGTCTTTCAAATTTACTTTCTCTGGTCTTCTAATCAGTCCCTTGCAGACAAGAATGGAAGAACAGTACTGTAATAAAAAGATATAAGTATCTGTATTTTCTCTCTTGCTGCGTGAGAAGAGGACAATGAAGGCTGGAGATCTGAATCCCAGTCTTCCATGTGTACCACACCAATCACCTACGGCAGGCAAGCAGATGGTATGTGATTAAACCAGTTCATTGCTCTCCTAACCTTGCTTAATGATTCTTTTGTCACTAATTGCAGATTGCATGAATAGAGCTCATTTATGATTCACGTGGCAAATGATTTGTCAGGTTCAAAACTCAATTTTAGTCAATTGTACCTTCATCTTTGTGTTTGTATTCAGGAGTTATAAAGTCTGTTACTCAAAACCTAAACCAAACAGACAGCATTCTTGTGGGGAATAAATTTCCTGAGTTTGCAGAACACCCTATCCATCCACCAAAGTCCTCTATTCATGTGCATTTCAGTTTTAAATTTTATAATTTAAAAAGAAAAAAAAAAGTTTTTTAATGATATGGTCCAAAAATTACGTTGGGAAAAAGCTCTTACTATATATGTATTTTTTGTAGTAACACTAAATAGTTTTTCTAGCATGGGGCAAGCAAAGGCCTACAGTGACACATACAATTCCACTTCTCTAACAGCTGTGCTTGTTGCAGTACAGGTTGGGTTTTATTGGAAGTCTGAAAAGATATGCTGGGAAGGAGTTTTACTTTCCATACTTCCTGAATTTTCACTTTCAAAGCACATACTCGTGTAGCAGTTCAAACAAAACACATGAAAGAAGCAGCTTATAATTATATGAATGTGTTGCTAATAATGACTAGCTGATTAAGGACCATGATTTTTTCAAATTCATTTGACTCCTACCTCTTTGTGTTTTGATCTTAAGCTACCACTAAGCTGCCAGCGTGTTTATCATCAAATACTAACACTGCACAATCCTAGAGCAAGAAAGACTCTTAATCTATTCTATCAAGGATTTTGCCAACATTAATGCTTCCAGATTAACCACGCATTGTCTTGCGTGTTGTAATATTGAAAAAAAAAAAAAAAAGGCTTGAATTATTGTTCAGAAGTAAAATCTCAGAGACACAAATCAGTGTACAAACATACATGCAGTTATATCAAGGAGGAAAGTGTGTGTGCAAAGAATCACCAGCCCTAATTTCGGGCAGTGCAGCAAAGAATCAGACCGTGAGTGGAAAGATAACAGAAGACCTGTTTGTCCACCAATAGCTTTAAAACAGACTCATACCAAAATTCACAAGACACCTTAGCAACAACATATATCTTCACTGCATTCAAAGTAAAAGAAACCTGAATTCAGAGGGAACTTTTTTCCCACATGAAAGAGAAAAATGCACTCACATATTCCCTAGCACTTCACATGAGCCCTAAGAAAGAAGTATGCTAGATTGTTCTTCGAAAAAGAAACATTTCCATATATAAATAAACGCTACATGAACTTTTCTGTTATGGGAAAATGTTACCTTCTCCAAAAAAACAGCTCTCTCCCTCCCATCTCTCTATATATACACATATATTTCCATGCTTCTCCTTCCATCTTGTGATAGCCCAGCCAGTTTCCACATAGCCCACTAGTTACTGTAGATCTCAGGTAGGACTGGGTTTTATGAGATATTTGTTTCTGGACTAACCCCAGTGTACAACTGGATGCCCCTCCAGGCCCACTGCAACATACATGAATTGAGATGATAGAACAGGTGAGCTTTTTATACAAATAAGGAGTTTTCAGAATTTTTCATGCAAGAACAACAAGAAGAATTTGAAGTATTTTACATTACAGGAGCATTTCAAAACCTACTCCAACTACCAGGCACTGAAAGTGAAATGAAAAATGATGGATCATGCCACAAAAGGCTCACAAGGGCAATGTAATTGCAAAAACAATGCCATGTGGATGGAACAGATCTGGAAGAGAAAAAGGACACACCAGATAACAATAAGTCAGCAATTAATTAAGAAACATTAAAGTATACAAGCTGCCCAGTCATTATCAAATTTTCCTGTTAGCCTGAGAATAGTAAATTTTCATAAAGCACATTAAATGCTATTTTCTTTCATCTGTTTAAGATTATGTAGCTGTTCACCTTGTTAGCATGTTACAAAAGGCACCAAGTCCTTTTGTGACAAAAGGACTAGGTTTGTCGCCACTGCAGAAAAGCCATATTTTACAGATTAATTTGGAAAGCTGCATAGTGGCTGCAGATGTGTCTAACATTTGTTAAAGCTGACATAATGAATGGAATTACATAAATCTGTGTTTCTAATGCTGACTTCTAAATAAAATTACATGTTATTATTACAGTGATGCTGAATTCACTTTCATATCGATATCATGAAAGAAATGCAATTTACTTAGTGTTCACAAGTTAATTTTGCTGTGTTTTCTGGCTATAGATTAATTACTTTTTCATCAATGTTAGACAATATTTTCTTGTGATAGAGAGCGCTTCATTACAAGAAACACAAGGAAATAAGTGTGCAAGATACAGGTTTTAAGTGTAATCCAAAGTACACTAGTTTTTTCTGTGAGTGGAATACCAATTTAGGTTATTTTCAAGGTAAGATCCCCAGCAATTCAATCAAGATAAAATCTGATTTATACATCACATTAGTAAGGGTGCCACAAAGAAACTATTTATGTTTACAATTACAGCTTACTGTTGAGCTCTCATCCTTTTTTCAGCAGGTTTGTAACACAAACCTGAGAGACTTTTTATAACATGCAGGAACTCCATCATCTCTGGAAACAGGAAAGTAATGATGTCTACCTTGCTAATAAATGAAGCTGAAGAAGTGACCCTGTAAAGACACAGATAACAACAGTACAGTATGCTCAGGAAAACGTGTGACCATTTCAATCAACCTGAAAGCCAATAACAAAGGTAGCTGCAGTGTGTCAAAGCTTCTTCCAAAGGATTAGCTGAAACATTCTACCTGAACTCCCTCATATAGACAAAACTATCTGAGAATTAACTGGTAAAAATGGCCAAACTAACTGGTAAATATGACAGGGTGTTTATTCTGCAGTTGTAACAATGACAAGGTTTAAATTCAGTAAGTAGAGACAAAATCTAATTGGATTACCACTCAGCACATCAAAAATGGACACAGAATTGAAGCTTTTTAATCTGTCTCCTGAGATGAACTTAAGATTTATTTGCTTCCACAGCAAAGCCAATGTAAAAAAGATTAAAAATTTCAGTGGAGAGGTAGGTCGCAGGGACAAATCCTTAGCAAAAACCAGCATTTAATCTTTATTTTTTTTAAATAGAAATTGTTTAGGTATGTAAAAATTGCTTGCTTCCTTTCCTTCTATTGTTGTATGACAAAGCAATGAATAAATCAAAGATGTCTCTCTCAATGCTACCTTTGTTCCTCTATACTGTAATCCTTTAAACTCAGCCTGCCAGATGTCACATACATTCTTTAAGCTCAGAAAACTACTGTTGAGAGGGGGAAGGGGGGGAGGGGAGAGTATGTTTCAATAGGTGGTCAGAATGTATGTATCACACGGCTATAGAGCCACAGAAGTATCTTCCCCCCCACCCCCAGTGTCTGAGTGTTTTAAAAGTTGGGTAAAAACACAAAACATGTTATAAGGAAGAACCATGTATATCCACTCTGATTTCCACTGGAGTTTTCTGGAGAGACACACACAAGCTCTTTTTGGATTTTCTCTCTACAAGGATTCATGCAGTTAAGTTTTACTGAAACAAATCTTCAAGACAATTTCAAAATCACACAGCTGAATAATTGCAGGTATTGAATTCTGCATTTATTCACATAAGTTACAATAGAAATCACTTCTATACTTAGGCAAGCAACTGTGAACTGATCAGAATTTGAAGATCACTTGCATAGTTTGAAGATTTTCTTTTCTTGCATATTTAACCCAAGAATCAATGTCAGCACAAGGCCTACATAGCTCTTAAACTTCACTATTGCCTATATAAGAACAATCTCTTATGTAAGGTAATAGTATTTTTGTCCTATATTCCCCTTTTTACATGAAGGGCCACCTAAAAAATGGCTGAAGAGGAAACTGAAAAAATAGTATTTTAAAGCTGAAGGACTCTACCTTGGAATTAGATGATATATAAACAACTGTTAGCATCTAAAAATTATACCATTCCTAACCTATCCTCAAAATGGACGGAATTCTTCAGGCTATGTATGAAGTGATCAACTTTCAAGCTATGTTCTGTCAGTCAAGCCTTTTTCCATTTCACTGGTAAAAACTTATTACTGGATTTCAGTAATAGTACCTTTAAAGTAGAAATCCTTTAAAAATAAATATTTTACTAAGATTGAGGTGTCTGTTTATATCCAAATTAATCATCTATGCTCAGGATACTTCCTCTTTGAACTCCAGCTACATTACTAAACATTATCTATTCATCTGGTTTGTTCTCAGATTGTTCCTAAACTCAGTGTAGGAAAGAAGTAACAAGTGCTGAACTGTTAGCTTATTATAATCCTGTTGATTTATTTGATGGACTCTGAAGCAGATATCGTAAATGCTAACCTCTGACTATTCGTAAATTCCATTTGTGCTGAAAAGCAATAATATGGATTTGGAATTCCAAAATACTTACAGGTCTTTTTCAATTCCACTTTTACCCACTTACTTGACTTACACTTCTTTTTCTCTGACATATATGCAATGACACACAAAAACTTTAGATTTACAAAACTAGGAAATCTTGTGGCTCTTGGAAAAGAAAATCCTGCTATTTCCGCCATAACTACTTTGGGTCAAAAGCTTCTGAATTGGCAAAATTAATGATTTACTCTCGTAGTTACTTGCTGGAACCTTTGAAATTATGTAGCACAATGGATCTTTCGTGAGGTGCATCTTTTTCTTCTCCCACTTAAATTTTGCAAGATTGTTTTCTCAAACCCAAATTCTTCAACACTCTGTGAAATATGCAGTAATTGAGTAGTCAGTGTTCAGTAACAGTATAATAAAGTCATCTCACGGGTTCACGCCATTAATGAAAGCTTCCTCTCCCCTCCCTTCCCTATTTTTTTGTGGTAAACCAAAAATATCTAATGTTCCCACTTTAACATTTTTTATTTATGAATGAAGATATGATGCTAGAAGTTTTGAAACCAAGTCTTATTCCTCAGAGACACATGCCCAGTGCCCATCAAAAGTAATGACTTCCTTCAGAGGAAAAGATAATGGCATCATTTTTTACTTAAATGGTTTGATCCTATATGCTGTAGTAATTTGGCTTCTTCAGAATTCTTGTGTTTTTCAGAATAATGCAAATACAGAGCTTATAACTTAAAAAATTAATAGTATATCCATTTGAAGAAAACCATTTAGGGAAATTTCCATCATTATCAGAAAGATACAAATACATTCTGCAATCAAACTTTAAACACATATTACCATTTCTAAATCTTTTTCTGCTATTTGCAATCCAACTCCAATTTTTTTTCCTTCTCTCACTTAAAAGCTGTTGAAAACATTATCCAACCAATTGTTTGTATTTATCCATAGTGGGTTTCCAAAATTAGTCAATGCCTGCTGAAAATTTAATTAATTATGTGGGGAGGTTTCACAGTATTGTTACTAATTCGAATATTCCAGCTTAGTATTGATTTTAGTTGTAAATACAATTGACTGTATTCCTGTCATACATATTGTTGCAAGCAGCAATATTTTGTTCATGGCAGGTGATGATATAACACAGTTTGAGCAACAACAGCCTCAGCTATCTAACGTTGTTCTCCCACAGGCCTTATTTTGATGAGCATATAAAACAGTCTTCATTCCAGCTTACTCTTCAACTTTTTTATGTGACTATGTGCAAAATCTGTCAAAATTGGGGTTTTGTGAAACAGGAATTCTCTCTATCTGTTGTAGGACTGAGATCAACACATTTTACAAGTACAAGATTGTCATTCCTGACTGACACCAAAGTACTGCCTGGCTCTGAACCTGCTGTATATTTTGAAAAGGTACAGAGGATGTCACTAAGATGTCACTAATAATTGTTGTGTGGTATGACAGTGGAAAAGAGTAAAATAACCACAAAGAAGAAAAATGTTCACACAACAATGATGCAAATACAGTAATACATATAATATTATGTAATATTATTACATATAGTATTGCATATAATATTATTTTATACATATAATATGTATTTTATATAATCTTAGAGAGCCATTAATGTTCTTTCCTTCTCCTGTGCTATAGCAAGCTGGTTCGCTTTCAGTAATGTTTATCAAAATTACTAAGTGCCATCAGAAAATTACAATAAGTTCTTAACCATCTGAGATGATTCCCAGGTTCAGAGAGTTAAACAGGAGTATTAGGAGTATTATACATGGTTTGCACATAAAAATATCATTTACAGGGTTTATCTCAGAATGGGTCCTAACTGTGCGCAAAAAGAACTTTAAAAAAGCTTCTAGACCTCTGGAATGGTGATTTTGCAAATGCAGACCCCTATCTGGCACACAACAAAAAAGAACTTGTTTTGACTAATAAGAATTAATTTCTTGGAAGTTAATGGAACGATTTTCTTTAGAGATTCATTTGCTTCATGTAAAAAGGTGAGCTGAACTTCAAATTAAGTTGATAACTAATGATTTTGTGTTTAGACTGACCAAAAATGAAAAGTAGTAAAGGAAGACAGAGCAAACAAACAATGACATTGTGTTAATTTTCAAAAACTGACACTTTTTTGATGGAATATTTCAGTCTTAATGAACATTCAGCATTAAAGTGTGTGGGTCAGATTAGGATCTAGAATCTTACTCGCATAGCCTGACCTCAAATCTATTACTTTAGATTCATATTTCACTGTCTAATTTTGAATTTTTAAAAAAATACATCATTAAATGTTTCCTTGGACACAGAAAAGCTTGTATTTTGTATTCCTGCTCTGAATAAGTGTTCATACCTAGGCAATATTTGCATACCAAGGCTTATTCATACTGATTAGTTGGAAAAATCGGTTTAAAGAGCCTATTTTCTCACACTCTTATTCTCACATTTTTGAAGCAAGAAAGCCTTGGAAATCTTGGAAAATAATCCAAACCAGCCATTTCTTATCTAGCTCTAAGTCTCCATTACAATGTACTGTATCTCCTATGTAATGACCTCTGATTTATGAAAACTAAATCTATTTCTTGGTGTTCCAGTAGGCTCTGTCAAATACAAGGGTATTTGTGATTATGTGCCAATTGATGGAGTTGTAGCTACAGCCCAACAACACTGAGACAAAGTGCTGTGCAACTGTGTGATTATGGAGCTAAATTCTCATGCTGCTGACAGCAGAAGCTTCAACAGAAATGCCTAATATCTGGCAATGTTAGAACTCATGGCCAAAAAAAGCTCTAGAAAGAGAATGCAATGCAGAATGCAATAGTGAATAGAAAAAATTTCATCTTCTCTTCTAAAGAATAAGCACAAAAAAACCTGGCCTTTGGTGCTGAGGTTTTTGGTGCTAATAACAATCTCTCCAATACTGAGTACAGATATATGGGTCAGGTCTGATCATTTCTTCTTGCTTTGAATATAAGAAAACAACACAGTTTCACACTGTGTAAAATTATGCTCTAAAGCTTCACAAGTGGTATGGAAGATATACAATCAGTGGACTATTAAACAATGCAAATATGAAAGTAGATAATCAAAGATTATGCTGTAATGGATCCCAGATGCAGCAATCACATTAGACACAATTTCATTAACTGTGGGAGACTATGTAAAGCACAAGAATAAACTACTTTTCAGATATAATGCATTTGATTTTATTTACAAAGGTAAAAAATACAGCTCTTTCTGACTCCTGATAACAAAAGAATACTGAGGTGTGTTTTTGTTATCTATTGGACTTTTTTGATGTTTATGAAGAATTCACGGAATCATAGAATAGTTAGGGTTGGAAAAGACCTTCAGATCATCTAGTTCCAACCCTCCTGCCATGGGCAAGGATGCCTCACCCTATGCCTCACCCTAGACCATGCTGCCCAAGGCTTTGCCTTCTCTGAATACAATTCTGGATTAAAACCTCAGAATCCCCAATATTAAAACCTCAGAATCCTAAAATATTTTAGGTATATGGATTCTATTACATGAAAGACAACGTGACTAATTTTCCTTGGCATAATTTGGAAACAAATTTGGAAACAAACAAGCAAGTCCCAAAGTTATTTTTTTCCTCAGACGGAATGCAATCACAGTTAATAGCTAACCAAGATTCTTGAACAAGTTATCGCAATACCTAGATAGGTATCTAATGTAACAGGGAAGGTTGAAGTATTGGAGTGATTCTTGCTGAATTAAAACAAACAAACAAACAAACAAAAAACAAAACCAAGTACAGTTACTCACCTCGTAGCAAGGAAAAAGACAACGAAAGGAAATACTCATTACAGTGAATTACACAGAATTGCCCATATATACAACCCCTGTACAGCAGCAGTCAAATATGATCGTATTACAAGGGACGTATCATGAGTATAATACTCCTCAAAGGCTGTTGATCACCTTTTCTAGATCACTATCAGAGACTTTACACTGAGCTGTCTAAAAGATTTCCTCTTTCATTCACAACATAACAGAACTAACTGAAACAATGGATGCAATTCACCAGAATACACTATCTTGGAAAGTCAAACAGAAAGACTCTTCCAGGGAACTATGACTAAAGAAAGCACATTTGAAAATTTAAAGAAATGCAACTCTACTGGTTTGTTATCCTCAATGAAATTCAGCCAGGTGCTCATAATTTTCCCTAGAAAACTCACTAGAAAAAGTGGACTCCCAGAAAGAAGATCGTTTTTATTATTTGTCCTGCTGCCAGAAAAATTGTTTTAATTCTTCAAAACTATCAGTCAGGTGGGCTGAAAACCTTAAAAAATATACATTTGATTTTTTAATAAACCAACTATTTTACACCCATATAGAGCCATGCTCTGTACTTACAAGCTGTGATCTGATTTTCTATTCTTTAACTTGGAGGAGAATCAGGCTAAACTATTACAGTGAAAATTTTCCTCCTACCTTAAAATTAATTTGACCAATGATTTCAATTTCTCAATGTTTTACTAGGTCTTGCAAAATACACTAGTACAAGAAGCCATTAAGTGTGGTGGTGTTTCTTGCATTTCCTATAACATTAGGAAATAATTTTTTATGATTATGAAATCATTAGTGTGGAAGGAATCTAAAGAGCTCATGTAGTCCAACCTCCTGCTCAAAGCTAGATGAGACCAGGCAGGACTGCCCTGGGCTTTGTCCAGATAGGTCTTGAAAATCTCTAAGAAAACAGACTCTACAGCCTCTCTGGCAAACCTGTTCCAATGATTAATTATCCCATAATGGATTTTTTCCCATATACCTAATCCAAGACATTCCTGCTTCCACCTATGAGCACTGCCTCATTCTCCCACCACTATACACCTCAGCTAAGAACCTGGCTCCATTTTCTTGGTAACTTCTTAGGTATGGAATTCTCATTTTTCTTTGAACAGATGCGAAATTTCTATTTGCTCAGACTGCAAACAGTACAAGTGGCAATGCCTCTAAATGGGAAATATCACATTGTGTTACATTTTACATTCCTACCCTGATATGTCCAAATATTTTGCACAATCATATTTCTATTTTAGGAATATTTTTTAAAGATATGGGCTTTTTTAAAAAAAAAAGATGAGGAGGGTCAGCAACATATGATTTAGTTTGAGTGACAGATCACAGCTCAGGACCAGGAGTTAAACTACTTTCAGTTTTCTCATTAGATGTTCCCCTACCTGGTATTACCATTCCTACTCAGACTACAAAACCAGTAGCAGTGAAGAAAGAAAATATATCTTTAAATAACAAGCCAAAACCAGGACCCTGGCAGAGCCTTGGCTTAAATAATACCCCAGTAATTAACAAGATAAAAAGACAAACTATATGACAAATAGCAGACAGATGGGCTTCTGAAAGGAACTTTCAGAAACATTGTCAGCTATCAGAGAAGGTTCATCTCAAAGCATTCATTCTCGAAACATGCCTTTTTCCATTATGTTGTAAAGAACATCTCACAAGTATTACTTCTGGAGCAGCAGAGCATCTCAGAAGCAGATGCAAGCTTTGCCATCACTGGATACTGTGCTGCTGCTTTACTATTTACATGCTTAGAAATTCAGTGCACTCACATTCCCTTGGCCAATTTATTTTTAATTATTTCTCCATTAATATTTTCTACTTGTTTTAATGACAGAAAAGCATCCTTGAGCCTGTAGGTAAAACTGAATCAATTTTTTTTAAGTGTCAGAGCTCTGATAAAGGCCTGGTTCTTTAACATCTATTAAATAATTAAGAGGTTGCAGCAGCAGTTTGCAATGGCCTTTGTCAATGCTTGATAACTTATTTTCATATGAAAACCATAAATCATGGGCAACCCACATTGCTAGTGTCATTTGAGGACAGACTGTAAAGTTCTAAGGCTGTTTTGATGAAAAGACAAAAGAAAATACACTCCATTAATAAAGAAGTAAAAGAAAAATCTTTCTAGTTTAAAATTGGATTCTAAATCTAATGTGCATTTTCATTTCATGAATTTTCCTTTGTATTTTCCCACTATAATGAAAACGAATCTACTTTGTTTGCATTAAACATGAACAGAGAGAGACTGAAGAAACAGCATGTCTTGGTTTATCACCCCATAATCTTTCAACTCTTTTCTTAGTTACTGCATTCCAACTCCTGGGAAACTGGTGAATTTCTATCCTTAATAAAGGAGGGACAATGGATCATTTTGGTATGTCTCTGTAGGCTCTGTGAGATAATAAGATGAGCCAGCACAGGAGCAAGCACAGGGTTGACAAATGCAAGAACACATGAATCTTCAAGAATAATGGGAACTGCAAAGCTCTTTGGGGGAACTGATCCTTTTCCATTCTGGTATCTGTACAAATTCTCAGTGTTCTGGTGTTTTCTCAGTTCACTGATTAAGGACAGCTTCTCCCTGGTATAAAACATTGGCTTAATTTGTTCATGTCATGAAGATAATTGCGCATTCAATTAGCCATAGAATTGTGCATGTAACAGCTTGCAAATTTTCCTGCAGAAAGCCAGGAAAGCTCCACAAATGTCGCAGACATCAGCAAGGGATCCTTCTCATGGCAGAAGGCTCCACCCAATGCTCCTCTGCTGCTGTTCACTGATTCAGGTCAATACAGACAGCTTTCTCCTTTAGGAGCACATTGGAATTAAAAACAATACACTGGGGCTCCTACAGAGCCAATAGCAATTTTAAAGAAACAAAAGAAAGCTTAATTATGTCACCTAGTTTACATTAATTGCCTTATGGCATCAGGAATGGCAAAGAACTGTTAAAAGCTCCATTTCTTCTGTTCATTACAGGACTTGTCCTTAGCTTTTGAGAACTTTGAATTCAGCTTTTGAATTAAGGTGTCCAGCTTTCCATGAACTTTACAATTAAACCAAACCTAGAGGAGGAAGAGATTCAAGTGTTTTCATTTTTAGGCCATGTATGATATTTTCATACATTGCCCCCCAATCCATCCAAATTTTCATCACATTTTTGGTTATCCTGAAATAAGATTTCTTTGTGATCAAAACCAGATATAGCTATGAAATAACTTTGCTTCTTCAGTCTTTTCAGATAGAGAGGCTTAAATAATTTTTGTAGTAATCTTAAAGAAAGCCATAAAGAAAGAATCACAATAGAGCAAAGCCTTTGAGGCTTTCCTATTTGTTTGCTTCTTCAGTAAAGGATGGTACAGCCTCAGTTCAGGTAGAATTCAAGTAGGAATATACAAGCTCTGGTAACTGAATTTGCTTACTAAGAGCCACCATAAGCATAAAGTAACTGCCCATTCCTCTTTTTTCCTTTAAGCACGCATGGAAATAAAGGGCAAACTCTCAGGCCCAAATGTTCCGCTACTGTTAGTCCACAGTTCTCAGCCTCAAGACAAGCTGGCCTCCACAGCTGATGGTACCACTCCACAGCCTAGAAAATATGAAGGCTGAGAAACGCAGCTCGAGCATTAAAAAAGGAGAAATTAACATTGTTGCCTCCAAGCTTCCTAAGTCATATTGTGTACTTGCACTCCTTTGAATTCAAACCTTCTCAATCAAAAAGAAACCCTAGCGGATTACTATTAATGACTGTAAGAGTACAAGTGATACACTGCCTGCCAAAGCAAAATGTTCTCGTGTTAAAGAAAAATAAAGCTGCAATGAGATCTAAATATGCACAATTTACCTTGAAGAATTTCTAGAAAACTTAATGACTAATTTTTCTCTGAGCTATAGCAGGTTTCATGGGGTATCAAAGTTGCACATAGACAGTAACTGGAGAAAATACAAGTCAGAGGAATATCTCAGAGGAAATACCCCATTAGAAAAACAATTTGCCCAAGCCCTTACTTCTTAAGGCAAAGAAAATTACTTTATTGCCAGAATTCTAGTAAAAGCAAACTACAAAATAATAAAATTAATCTGACTGGGAGACTGCCATTCTTCTGCCACAGCTGCAGTCAATGCTACGAACTGAAAAGACTGCACATGCTGCTGTGAAAGTCTCCCAGCTCAGAAATTATTTTCTTTCTGTCTGAAAGCCATCTGGAAGACCATGATCCAAAGACAAAAAACAAGCAGAGAGACTGTGCTACAACATATTCCTACTAACAGGTATCCTGCTGCCTTCTAAAACCCATTGTTATTTTCAGCCTAAATGTATTCATGAGCAGGTTTAGAAGTATTTATCCCTCAGCTGACACTGTACCTTAGGTCAAGCATTTCGCCATCCTGATACACGTTTCCCACTACGTTTGTGAAGACGACACATCTCTTTCAGCCTTATTTTGCTAGGGTTTACAGAAGCAGTTTTCTTGGCCAGCTTCTATACTACCACATTGTATAGCACTGCCTCTGTTCCAGATGAGCAACACACAAACCAGCTCTAGTCCTACAACCATTTCGCATATTCATCTGAGCAATGCACATGCTCCAGCTTAACTTCATCTGAATCAGCTGACCTGTACCATATATACAGCCTACCTGAGGTCTTACCCATACAACATTACTAATTTCTCCTGTTCAATATACCTGAGCATCATGTTTGTCATTTTCACTGCCATAGCACTGCTGACACATTATCATCTTGCAGCTTAGTACACTCATGTGTTGCTTCTCATCAGTCATTACACCCTGCTGAAGCTCTAGCTGATAGCAGAAATTCTTGCAATTAATCCCTAAGTGCATGACCTTGCAATTTATTACTATATTTCATCCTATTTCATTCTAGTTTCTATTAGTTCACTTCAAATTCACTTAACTGGTTTCTCCTAATCTTTGAATCAAATCATGTTTTCAAGCTTTAGGACATCAATGAATATACATACCATTTACAATAGGGATTACATTCCTGGACACCTTCTAAGTAACATCTGATGTAGTCTCCTTGCTTATAAAGAGTGAAATTGAACAAGGTTATCAGGGCGATCTATTACAATCTGTCTTAAAAGCTTTTTGTTGTTCTTCCTTTACATTTCTGTTTACTTTTTCAGTTGCTAAGTTCACAATCCTTGCATGCTGTTAATTCATACTCATGAGTATACAGCTGTCCACATTCTTTTAGGGTGTGTTGCTGGTTTTCTTTGTTTGTTTGTTTTTTAAATACAGATGTTATGTACCATATTCTCCTGGTTTTATATATCTTGCCCAAAAACATGGGCAAGAAAAAAAATGGGAAAAAGCTTCTGAAGTGCAGGAAAAAATTCCATTTTCTCTCACATATATACAGATATTGATAAATTTTGAAAGGGAAAAAAAAAGTAACAAAGCACAGATTTGCTTCATTGACAATAACTCCATTTAGTTGTAGTATACTACAGTTCATTGCAGAGCAAAGGATATAATAAACTTTTTCACCTAAAACTTGCAGCCATTTTTCTCACATAATTTATTTCCTTATGATATGAAGTCTGCCATTTGCTTGAAATGCAGAATCCAGTTATTCCCTAATTAAGAAAATATGTGTCTTGTTTAACTGGAAGGGATCCAGACTCAAACAGTTGAATGTTCTTTTTTGTCACTGTTAATAAAAAAGAATTCTTTATATTTTCAGGAAATAGCATCCATTATTTCTTCAAGATTTAATTTCTGGAAGATGACTCATTTCAGACCTGAGTAGATTGAGTATCCGGGACAGTTTTACGCTAGACTGTACTAGAGTATTTGAGTACTAGACTCAAACTATAGTCTCTATACACCTTAAATATTCCAATTTGTATATCTAGGAGTTGCACTTTTTAAACAAAGTGCTGCAGAGAGATCCTTGAACATCATGCCAAGGCCAGACTTGCATATGTCTGATCTCACAGTGTGGGCTGGGAGTTATGTCTGTCTTGATATTAAAATTCTGACCTGCACACACCCACTGGAAAACAGGTATACCATGTCATCTGCACGGAAACCTACGCTTTTGAAATCCTGAGTCTTAACTGCTGCTTGTTGGGAATGTATAATTTCTTTCTAAAACTTGTTTTTATCCCCATGGATTGGGACTTCAGAATATCTGGTAGATATTACTATTTATAAGGCTTAAAAGCAAGGACTCCTCTTTTCCCCAGTCTTATAGTACCCACGATAAATTTGTCTTCAGTTTCCTTTTTAAGGGTTCCCAGACTATATATAGATCACTATCTTAGAAAACTATATAATAACCTTCCACAATTTCTGTTTTATGCTAAAAGGAGGTAGAAGGAAAGAAATTCAGCAGATAAAGAAGGGGAAAAAAAAAAAAAAAAAAGTCATTCAAAATTTGGAACGGCTAAATAGGTCATTCAAGTCTTATAATAATATCCAGTATCCAGGAGCAGGTGATGACACTGGTAGTCAGGAAGATAAATTAAGAATGCAGAATGCTGGCATCTCTAGCACATGTGATGCTCTATGAGGTAACCCTTAAATACATTATCAAGTGTATGAAGGTGAAAATATGTATGAGAATATGCAGTACAGCTCCACAGCCTTAAAATATCTGCATTTGAAGCCACTCAAATACAGTGGCTTAAATACTGCTTCCCCTTTAAATAACTGCTTTAAATAATCGATTCTCCTTTAAATAATACTGAAGGTTCTCTCACTGTGGCAAAACTACTTCTCCGATCTCACTTTTGCATTAGCCAGTATTGGCTATTGGATCGTGATCACTTCAGTTAGCCAGCCAAGGAACTCATTAAAAAGCTTCCTCTCTTACAGTCTGCAAAACGAAACCGATCAGTTGATTTCATTAGCAACTTTGCTCTACTCACATAAGTATGGTAACACACTCCTTGCGACCTCATCTGAAGCCACAAAAAGGTTGTCTCTAGTGAAAGAATGGTTATGGACAAACAACGGAACTAACTTTTCTCAGCTGATTCCAAAAGTACCTACTGAGCCTTCTATTTTTCTCTAAAATGTTCAAACCCAACAGATTGACAACTGGGGCCTGAAGTTCACCTCCTCACCTTTCCCGTACCCTCAGACCTCAGTTGTTCGTGGTCAGTGAGAGATTTGCCTTGAGCATTTTACAAGTCTACCAAAACCACGGCCTATTAAATTACCCATCAGGATTCCATGGGCTGCAATGCATACATCAGCTCTCAGCTCTTCTTCCAAGACTGCATTTATAGCACTATCACATCATACATACCCATTCCAGGTTATTTAGGAAAGGGCATATTATATAGCAGAAGTAATTTTCTCTTTCAGTGCCTTGCCTACTCAGCTCTCTTGTGAAGATGTCATGTCTGCTACCTGTGGAAGCTGAGATGTGCAGCAAAAACCTCTGTTTGGCGCTACTAAATCATATGTGGCCAGCAACTGTGGGATTCACAGTATTTACAGACACCCAGAAATTTTAGCAGACAGATATATTGACAGTTTCCTTCTGAAGTATCATTACATAAAAGTAATTTAAATCAAAATTAGAATTCAAGAAGAGAAACATTTTTCTGACCATGTATGTTAATGTTAGGCAATAAAAAAGTGATAAAATGTTACGGCAAATGAGAACAGCAAAGAATGGACGAGACCAACAATATAGGAGGCTGCAAAATGATAACCATTTAATGCTACTGAAAACTCCCTAGTTTTTGAGGACTGAAAGAAAAAATAAAGCCCAATAAAAATCAGATTTTTATTAACAACCTGCTTGACAACATTACATATGAAAACAAGGAGTACAAGTTGGAGGTTTTAAGGTTTGCAAAATAGTAGAGATGAGTGAGGCTCCCTCATAGGACATGGAAAAGCTGCCTGAAGTGAGGAGGAATGCCCCTCAGCATGCAAGCTCTGCAATGAGGAGGTGGAAATGAGATGGAGAAAAGCACTCTATATTCAAATGTACATCTTCTTTCCGTCCCCCAAACAAAGAGCATTAGAAGTGGAAGGGCTGCAGTCTTCCTATCCACTTTCAGAGCAATTCTACACTTAAGACACCAGTAGGAACGATTATGCTTAATGTTCCATGTTTTCTTGAGCACCGTTTTCCATGCCTCTCATACACAGGTACAAGCAAAACAGCCCAAAATAATGTCACTGCATTTAAAGACTGATATATTATCACCACTCCTACAGTGAGAGTTCTGAAACTTCTTTTTCGCATAAATCTAGATCTAGAAAGGACAGAGCATAGCAGGAATCTGGCCAGTAGCCAGGAGGCTTAAAGTGCAGTTTCATTTAGTTTTGCTTGCCACAATGCTGTAAAATCTGCTTTAGCTGTGCAGTAACTTTTAGCAACATGTAAACTTTTACTCAAGAACCACCAGATGGCACCCTAACAAGCCACAAAACTAACTATCAGCAACTGTGCTCTTGCTCATTTATATAATTAATAAAGAAATTGAGTAGGACTGTTTCTTTTTCAGGCAGTACTACAGAGATTACAAGTGGATTTCTGCTCAGTGACTTTTCTACTCCTATAAAGCTGAGCAGACAGTGTTTAGACTGCTCCATTTCAAAACAGCTGTCATACTGAAACAGACACAACATAAATCAATATTTTAAAAGGCCATCGGTGACTGCAGGTATCCAATTTCAAGGTTATTTTAACCACATTTAGGAACCCTCGTTTCACAGGCTGGCTCTGCATGACACCCGCCCTGTTCCTTCCTCCCACACCACCATTCCAATTCCTCTGCCTACACCAGTGCCCTGCCTGGCATCCCATACTCCCCCCGTCCCACACAGATATGCCTGTCAAGTGGGTCTTCACTACCTGATACCTGCCATAAAGGAAGAAGAGGAGGGTCACAAGCCCCTAATGAGAGGGGGGTGGTGGTGGTGGTGGAAAGAGTTTCTCTGGTCCTTGGCAAGATAAGAGGGACTCCAGGATCCTAAAGGGAATGATGAACAGTATTTTCTGGTGTTGGTATGGCCAAGACTCTGGCTGGAGGTTCCAGTCATCAAGCAGCTTTACTTTTCTGCCATAAGCAAGCTTTCCATCTTCTGACATCATGCCAGATACATGAGTATCTACCCAACAGGCTAAGCAGCCAATACATCTCACTGGGGCAGTGAGTGCTCAGTCACACAACACAGAAGGCTCCTGCTGTCTGTTAGGCCCTCACAGCTATTTTTTTAATACTCTAGTATAGTGCTTCTGGTCACTACAATTCACATCCCCTAGACTATCACAGTATTTCATGTTCCTGCTTCCTATCAGGAACAGTATCTCTAAGGTTTCCCTGTGGATTAGAGAGGACATGAAAGGATGACATTATAACATGGTACAGACTGCTTTGTACACTCCTCGACTCAACGTCCAACGATCAGCAATGAAACAACATCAAATTAACAAGCCATTAACACAATACCTAAAATAAAACACCTCCAAATAAGTTTTCTAAACCTGCATTTGCCTGAATAAATACAGGGCCTGTGCATTGCAACCCAAAATGTGTTCAGTCCTCGGTAGGCAAAAGGTCCCCAATACTCTGAATTAAGTAAAAGTGATTTTCTGACTTCTATCACATTGTATTTTTTCTTTAATTCAGGGAGTTTACGGTGCTCAGATATTTATGGTTCAACACCTCTTACTTATTTTGGAAAATTAATAATTTATACAATTATAAAATTATACAAATATTTATACAAATTAATAACCTATACAAATAGCCAAAAGTTAATACTTCAGCTCAAGCCTAAACCTGCCAATTTCGTACTTACTTTATTTAAGAATAAAGCCTCTGCTTTTAATTATAATTGTCTGGAAAAACGCACCTTCATCAGGAATTTAGCCAAATACAGTGCTTGGGGTTTTATTTCATCATTCTGCTAATGTAACCTAAGAAATGAGATTTGTTTTTTGAACAGACCTATATACTGGGCTGGTACCTGTAAAGCTTTTTCTTTAAGCTTCAGATGTGTTTCCTCATTAAAGCTTTGCAATACTGATTCCCGCAGTAGTGTCATGAAGCTTCTTTGCAAATTTGCAATCCGATGACAAACTCCTACAGCTCACAGAGCAACTCCAACACTATATTCAGTGCAATAATAGCCCCCTGTCCTAGAACAAAGATTCCAGGGGACTGCTGAGAAAAAGTCTTTAAAAAAAGATTTAGAATTCCTAAAAGCAGTGCACGTTGTAGATACAGCAGGTCATATAAAATGTTAAAATCACAGCTGGAAGTGGCTATGGCTGTATGCATTCTTTTAAACCTATTTTTCTTAAGCAATTTGACCTAAAAATTACTGTATTTCCAAAAAGAATATGGGTCAGACATCTTCAGCCTAAACTTTATTTAGTAACCCAAACAAGATGGGCTTTTCATCCATTTTCCAAGTGTGCTGAATTGTTCTGCATCAACTTTATTGTGGTATCAATACACACTCTCAGCAAGATTCAAATAAGCCTTAAGTATCACAGCTATAGCTTGAAAACAACTAGCCAGTGCCGTTGTCTATATGTGAATAAGACATAGTCCTGCCAAACTTACTGTTTCAGAAGAAATGCACATTTTTTCAGGTTAGATATAAGGAAGAGCTTTACTGTGAGGGTGGTGAGGCATTGGCACAGGTTGCTCAAAGAAGCGGTAAATGCTCCATCTCTGGCAGTGTTCGAGGCCAGGTTGGACAGAGCCTTGGGCAGCATGGTCTAGTGTGAGGTGTCTCTGCCCATGGCAGGGGTTTGGAACTAGATGATGTTAAGGTCCTTTCCAACCCAAACCATTCTATATTGTATAAGTGGTTAATCAACTCAGTTTCAAGGAGGTCAAGTGCCTAAATCCATCAATTTTCTTGTTAAAGTGTACAATGACAAATGTAAATGAGTAATAGGGTTAGGGATTTCAGTGAACCAGGGAGTATCTAAGGTCCCTTGCAACCCAAACTATTCTATGATTCACTGGATTTCCTGCCAGCTTTCTCATCTGACAGCCCAGAAGCCTATCAAGCTGGGTTGCTGAGGATACTACATTTCCAAGGCTGAGGAACCAAATGCTTCCAGTATTTGAGAGCTGCTCAAGCAGTCCATGTCTATGCTCTGGCTTCAACAGACAGTAACTTGAAAGAGTATAAACTGAAGCAACTCCACAATGAAAAGAGCTCCCTTCTGTGGAGGATTCCAAACTTTTGGGGTTTCTTTTTTAAGAATAAAATGAAAATTTTAAAACCAAACTGGTCTTCCTCCCTTGGACAGTTTTGCTTTTATTCACACTGAACTCTTCTCCTACGTAACAACCCATAACTCACAAATAAATCCAGAGGATTCTCTACTACTGCACAGTGAAGAAGACTACAACACTTCCCATAGTTCTTTCTTTACGGGCACACAAAGGCACCACTTGAAATAGAGTAAAACAGATCTGGGCATGTGTCTCTACTCTATGCAAGACCAGCAAAACCAAACCATATGGAATCCTATCATCAGATGCAGCCTCAGACCCCTGTTTCTAGTTTCTTCAACTTGTACCCTCATAGAAACATTTCTGCACTTTTCCAGTATGCTGTTGACAGTGAATCTCATACAGACCCAAGAATTGCTCTCATAACAAAAAGGAAACCCTAGCTAGTTATGCATTAGTAAAATATATGACCTTAAATATATTGTCCATTACATCTCTCCCTTGCTTTGTCAACTTTTTTCTAGTATAACTAATCTATTTCATTAAGCCCATTAAACTGCTTTCTTGTCATACCTGGAAAAACACTAGCCATACCCAGAAAGCTTAAAATAAAACAGCAGCGCTCCAGGACAGTCACAGGATCAAAACTGCTACTTATGCACATACAGAGAAGCTATTCATAGGCAGCTGGGGGGGGGGAGGGGGGGAGTGGGAATGGAAAAAAAAAAAAAAAAAGGATATTTTTAATTGGAAAAATAAAATACCATGATAAAGAAATGTAATTTTTAACCTTCGTTTAGTCTTGAGCAGAATCTTAAAATACATTTCCTAACAGATACCACTGGAGTTATCAAATGATCTAAATGATCTTATATAAGAAGTCAAGATTACACTGTGGTTTTGGAAGAGCAAACAGCTGAAGGTTGTAAGAATCCTATCACTAAACAGGATAAGAAAATGCAGCTGGTTTATGTTCAGAAATGTGGTATAAAAATCACCCAGGAATTAATTTATACCATGCGAGACAAAAAGCTACAGGAAAAATAACTAAGGACAATAACAGAGGCATCTGTATTGTTCCTTGCACTGTTCTGTGACTGGGATGTATAACGTTTGCTCCAAGTAATGGACACGAGTAGCTCAAAATCTTTCTAAAATTCTGTGCTACTAAATACATAGTCAGCACATTCTAGCATTTTCTTTATACTCCCGAGGATGAAGTATTCTGCTTGCATATGGGTGCCTATATGAATTCTTCATTAATGATTAACTCTTCAGCTGACACTAACTAATTTCAACTGTCCAGCTATGTGCTCAGCAGGCCCAAGCTGCTTCGCAGTTCTGCATCATCAGTGCCGGGAAATTAAAACAGTATCAGTAAAAATTGTATTGAACAACTCAGATCAACTACCCAATGCAGTTACCACTAAAGCCAACAAGGGTCTCTGCAATGACTTTAGTAAGAACCACAGTAAACCCCAAAGGCATATAGAGGGATAATGAAATTACAAAAGTCATCTCCCACCAGCAGCAAGCAAGAAAAACAACAACAACAAAAGGGAAAGACAACACTCCAGTCAATTTACTTAATGCAGGCCTGTGCTGCTGTGCTGTGAAATACCAACCCCACACAGGGAGTCCTGAAGCACAGATTCAGAAGCAATTTGCAGTCTGTGTATTTCAAGGATATCAATTTAGCCAGTCACTGAGTAGCGGAAATAAGGTCTTTTGCTTTAAATATCTCAGGTTAAATTGGACCTGTGCAGAAAAACATTTGGAGAAACACAAAAAACGGGAGAGGACGCATACTCAGTCAAGACAGGCAGTGGACAGAAGAAACCTGACACAAGCACATATTATACTCAGTATGATGGCACTGAAGCACACAACTCCAAACTTAAGAGAATGAACTCTTCATTCTGTTCTGACCTCCAGAAATTTAAGCCATAGATTTAAGCACCTTATACATGACTTGAGACATACTTTCCATGAGAAACAGCTTTCAGATGCAGAAACTATTATCCACAGTAACATCTATTTAACAAGACCTCAAACATGCAACCACAACCATGAATCTATCAAACCCAAGATCACATCCCTTTAAAAGAGTATATGAGAAGCTAAAGCTAGTCTGCAGCTGCAGTAATTTACAGATAAGACTTGTGTTTGATATCAGACATTGTGCCAGATTCCCCCGTTCACTTCAACAGCAACACAGCAATCTCTGTTGACAGAGGTCTTGACCATTAAGCACTAGCTGTTCCAATCCAACTCTTCCATTTCTGATCAGAATGCAATTACAGGAAGCTGAAGCAACTTGAGCCCTCTCACAGGGGTTGCTAGAGCTTGGATTCTGCACAGTGGACCCACCAGTACTCCTAGAAAGGCAGAGAAAGAGCATGGATTGCTTCGCCCCAATCCAAACATGCCATTTGCAAAGACATTCCAGCCAGCTTAACTAGCACCAAGTACGAGCAGAACACACACAGGTCTGTCTGAATCTTTCTGTATGGACATGCCACAATACCTTTCCATTTCCTGAAACATAAACCACTGCAGAATTACAGAAGTATGCCTTCAGTAATTCCTCTTTGACAATCTGGGCAACAGCTAGCATTCAGCCTAGAAGCATCATGTCAGCTGCTAAATCTAAGATGGGCAACACTACTTTAGAACTAAACAGATAAAACTAATACTTAAATATTGCTGTAGCATATGAAAAGGAACACAATGTGAAGTATTCTTCCCTCTGACATTACTCCCTAAATTGAAATATCAACAATTTAAAATGGAAAGCATTTCTATTTTTCAAACAGATACAAATTCAGTAACACAGAACCTACATGTAAGGCTCATGTATACATGAAAATGATAGCTCTCTGGATAAATAACATTTGCTACCGCCTTCACAATACCATAATCTTCTTTTTTTTAACTAATGGGATTATAAACTGGAAGGAGTATGATATAGTTAGTATATAAACATTTCTCAGAGGTATGAACTAATAATCTTAGAAAAACAGGTACTTACCCAGCATCTTGGCCACCACAAGAATCAATTTCTTCAGTGTATATTTCTAACAAACAGGTGTGGGAACAAAATCAAAGTCAACCAAGTAACAACTCACCAAATTACCATTCCTCAGCTGATAGCGTGGTGGTTACTTGATTTCAATTTGTAATTTCCAATCACTCTAAAATGCATATTCATATATTTGCGCAATGAATTTAACAGAGCTGGTAACTAGAGAGCCAGCCTAAAACTGATGATTACAGAAACAAATATCCTTGAAGTGAAATATTCTTGTTTGTATTGTGTTCACAATGTTCCCTGTTAAGCTCCCCCTCATTCCCACTCCCCAATCAATCCCATCACTTTCACTGCTACAGCTGTTCATCTCATTGTGGAACAAATTGATACAGATTAACACCAATGCTGTAAAACACAGCTGGGTTGTTCTTTTTTCCTCTTAATCAGAATGATTTCCCTAATTTATGTTGCCACATGTGAGGAGGCTGAGTGGGCCAGAGCAAGGAACTAGGGGAGGGAAGAAACAGCATGGTAGGGGCTAAGCTTGCACTCGGTACTTGTGACACTATGGGTTTAGTGAATGTGTATGACTTCTTCAAACCATGAAACAGACCATTGCAACTGAGAGATTAGATATTTTCTGTATTGTTCTTTGCAAGCGGACAAATCTAGTTTTATTTAATTTGCATAAATTAGTACTTAGAAAGGCCAGATCCTCAGCAGGGATGTAACAAATTGTAAACAGCTTTTGTCTGGCATCTCTGGAATTAGTGATTTATAGCAAGTGAGAATCTTCTCCAAGAAGACAGACTGTGTTGACACTAAATGACACAAAGGACCATTATCAAACCATCACAGAGTTTATATTAGTAAAGAGGAAGATGTCTGCTTTCTTGGCCTCTTTATATATTTAATTGAGCTGTGTTCTAATTCAAACAAAGCTATTATTACAGGAGATGTCCAGGGAAAATACGTGGATCACTTTGTAACTTCAGTGTGACAGGAAATTCATTAACAAATTAAGGCATTGCAGACTGGATGGAAACTGGAACAGATGGCCAGTCTGCGGGACCACAGGAAGGTATGAGACACTTTAAGGACTCATTTGTAAAAGCCATTTTGAAAAGTACCCAGTCTGCAGGACAACTAATAAGCCAGTGAGAATTTCTTTTCATGATAAAATGCTTTTAACTGTACGTCCTTGCCTGGTTCTCTTTAGGGATTAATTTCTGTAGAAGTCAGACTGACCACAATAGAACAGTCATAACAAAGTGAGACTGGCTGTTCTGGGCAGATGATAGTAAATACAGTGCTAGTGTAAGTCATTTTCCCCAGAAGCGATATGTGAAGCTCAACAAAGTGATTTCTCTGTTGTTATTCTGGTGAAGAGGTGCACATCACTAACTTGTGAATGCAGGAAAAGGGCAGTGAGCAGGGGGATACTAGTCACAGAATCTTTTAGACCACGATAAACTAGGGAATGCATTCAAGCTGAGTTTGCATGGTTGCCTGTTAAAAATATTAGCATTTTCTCTGTAACCTGACAATACTTGATCTGAGATCACTGGCAGAAAACACACATATGGAGCCTCACTATGACATCTCAATAGTCCCTTTCCGCAATACAAACATCCCTTACATTAGTTTAACAAAATGTGACCATTTGACAGAGAGGACCCAGGACTGCTACACCGGGGTAGAAATCTGAATTTTGAAAAACCACAGTGGTATGTGAAATGGTAAAGAAAAGTGGAGTTACTCATGGCTTAACAATACTCACAGTACTAGCTTTCTTGGACCACAGATCAATAAAAAAGTACATATGCAGCTCACTGGTAAAACCTAATTCAGAGAAAAGCAATTATGACTGATACACTTTAAAACTCAGGAACATGTTCATTAACCAAGAATTAACCACTCTAGCAATGTCTCCATTATGAATTACCAGAGGACCAGCTTGCACCCCAAGCCTATCGGTTTGACAGCTGACATAAAACACAGACAGAACACCTGAACTTTTCCAAAATCAGGCTTCTCAACCTGCTTTCAAATTGTGGAATGGCTCAGCCCTTTCTAAATGCCACTGAACCAAACCCAGTGAAACTTCTAAAAAGACATTGAGACAGTAACCTTCACCATCACTTCCTATGTTTTGGTTTTCTTTTTACGTCTTAAGAGGGCTTAATCTCACTGTCTGGCTGAACATTAATCCTCTTTCACCAAGTACCAAGTTAATGCTCCCTGCATTAATACACTGGAAATCCTCCAGGTATAAGTTACACACGATTTAGTATAAAAGGTGAGTGCAGAGCTTGCTTTTCACTACAGCTATTACCAGGAAGGCAAGTAGACTACAGGTGAGTTTTCCTCAGCTCCTGCTAGAAATCTTTTTTCAGATTGCAAACACTGTATGTAATTAGTTGCTTCTGAAAAATAGATTTGCTTTTGCTCTTTTTTTTTTTTTTCCCATGCTGTTCTTCCTTCTCCTTGTAGACAAGACAGAAACATACATAAAAATATTTCATTGAAAGTGGTATGGTACTTTGCTATTATTATTCTGCAAAGTTTGCCAACATACCATTTCAGTTGCTTAGGAAAATCAAACTCCTTTAACAAGAAACATAAGGATAGATCTATTTAATGGCTTTATCCTTTGTTCTCACTGATGTTTCTGAAAGCTATTATAGAACCACTTGAGATAATGTGAAGATTCAATTTCTGTCTTTTTCTATAAGTATTTCCTGTTGAAAATTCCAGTATATATTTTTTGCTTCATTCATAGGATGAAGACAATTCATTGTTACATGCTGTTAGTTTGCTGGAAAGCACTTTGTTGCTATAGCTGTCAGCTCACCAATATTACTATAGCAGTGGAAAGAGAAGAATGTGAATTCTGTATTACAGTGAATGCCACGTGGTGCTCAGGATACTGCTTCACAAGGGTAAGAATCTTAAGTTTAATTTCAGGCACCAGATTTAAATATTCCAAGTGATTTATGAATAGCCCATTTCTCCAGTTCATAATGAACACAGGCAGGATGAGCCTTTTGAAAGAATAAGTTGAGTCACAGCTGTGCTATCTGACAGGAGAGTAGATACACAGCAAATCTGAACCACAAAGGAAAGGGTGAAAAGATGAACTAAAATTCAGATCTTTAACTAGCTGCACACATTATGTTTATATTGTATAACTAGAGTTTAAAGTACTACAGTCTGGATCTCTGCCTTATGTTCAATCTGTGGTTACAAATGAGTACAACAAAGCAGACATTACTATGGAGACTCCTCTAGTTTTCCAAATAATTTGAAGACTCAAGCAATTGACCTGCAAGATTGTCTGGTGATGTTATGACAGAAATTTGCCATATTGGTGCTCCTAAAAGGAGAAATCTAAGGATCCAGATGAAATTAGAAGGGTCTGACCCAAATCCTTTTGATTTGTGGGATTTCCCCACCAGTTTAATTAATTTTCACATCAGATCCTTTATTTCATAAAAATTGTGAATTCTATCCCATAACAAATTTCACAATAGATATTTCCTTCTTGTAATTTTCAGGATCCAGTGTATAAATACCCACCAGCATCATCTGTTCAGCAAACATGTACCTTCAAGGAGGTTGTGTATGAAACAGTGAAGATTCCTGGCTGTGGTGACCACCCCGAGTCTTTTTATTCATACCCAGTAGCTACAGAGTGCCACTGTGACACCTGTGACACTGACAGCACCGACTGCACTGTGAGGGGCCTGGGGCCATCCTACTGTTCCTTCAGTGAGAATGGGAGTAAGTGAGCACCAGTGAAGGGTACTTGAGATGGCAGTTTGGCTCTAAACTTTCACTTCGAAATAAAAGTACTGATGTGGCTTAAGTGGAATATTATAGGCAAGGCTACTTAAAACCTGCCAAGTTTGAAACAAAGATTTTTAAGGCCAAAATGAAGAGCTACTGACAAAACTTCTCTTCAAGCCTTCCCTACTTAACCCATCAGTTTCCTCAAAATCCTTTTCATAGGTCTATAGACGCTGCTTGTGATACCTTCAGCCCTTGCCTCCTCTTCTTATTATACCTCCATTCTTCATATTCATGTATTTCCGCTGTCTAGTTCCAATGAGATTTTTTTAACACTATTTAACATAGGACAAACTATTTAGGGATGAATATAGAGGCAGCTGACCCCAGTAGTGCAAACATGGTGTGATAACATGCCTTGAAAGTAATTCACAGTAGTCCCTTCTGAGAATGGAAGTTCATAGAGTTCTGCAGCAACCTAACTCTGCAATGGAAAATATGAAGTTGAGATGATCTGGAAGCAAGCTGGAGGACTGACTGAATCAGAATGGAAAATTATTTAATATTATTGGGAAAATTATCTGAAACCTACTGAATGAAATTTTATCAGGAAAATTAAAATATACTGCTCTTCATCAGAAAAATCACAGGAGAGCAACTGGTTCAGAAGCAGTTCAGAACTGAAGACCTGGAGGTTGCAGAAGCTAAGAATGAGTCAACAGTATCCCACTGCTGTGGAAAAGCGGGAATGTAAGGAGTAGAGCCTACAAGACACAAACTACTTTCATGGCTCAGTTCAATATGATAAGGACCTCAGCTGAGTTGTGATTTCCAGCTTTGGACACAGAACTTCAAGGTGTTGAAAAACTGGAGAAAACCCACAGAAGAGTAATAATAATGGAAAGAGGCTTAAAAATAACCTTAGGAGAAAAAGATTTAAAAAAATGTTATTGTTTTGCTTATGGGAGGTAACAGAGGGGGAAATTAGGGGAACCTTGTTATGCTTGAAGACTGTTACAAAGAGAAAAGGAACACTCAGTCCTCCATGTTCATAATGAACAGAACAACTAATGAAAGATTCAGAGTTGTCACTAACAAATCTTCCAAAAGGTACCGACAGCTAGACACTGAAATAAATCGTCGGGGTTTGGGGAAGGAAGGAAGGGAGAGGGGTCTGTAAAGTAGTGACCACTACAGGTCTTCAACAACACACGGAACCTGTTAGGAATGACAGAGATAAAGTTAATTTGCCATGAGGCAAAGGAATGAAGTAGATGACCTCTTGAGGTCACCTGGCGTGTGTGCTTTTGAGACCCTTACAGACATGTTTATTTAAAGGGAATTATATCTCACATAATAGATATTTTAACTTATTTAATTTTTAGCTTTTTTACTGAAAGATTCTATTGGTTTTATTTATAAGATTAATCTGCATGAACATTTTATTTGATATAGTGAAGTTTTAAAAGTGGTAAAGTAATCAGTAAATCAAATTGCCTCTCATTTCAGTTTTAAACAGTTTAAACTTGAATTAAAACTAAGTGTATTATTCATGTCAGGAATTATTCCATTCTTAATGAGAGAATTTTGAAATTAAATTGCAAAACAGAGTGGCCTGTAGTAAAAAAGTATGGAAAAAATATTCTATTCAAAATAGATCTGTAAACACCTGTATTGTGTGTTGTGCATTTTGGAATAATAAAAATAATTTTGCTGCACTTCTGCTATGTATGTTTTAATAAGTCAGTTAAAAATCTTAAGAGTACACCTGCCCACTTTACTATGCTTTAAATCACACATTTTCTTCCCTTCTCATATTTTTTTCATGTAACTAATACACCCACCTAAGCCATATTTGCATTATATGGCCAAATCACATCAAACAAAAGACTGGTATATTTTATCCTGATCCAGGAATGTGATGATGAAATATTACATAGTTGTAACACAACAGAACTGTGGATGTGAATAAAGATAATCACCAATATTTTATTTAAACTATAGGGAATAGAACTTCTCCAGAGCTGTGTCCACATCTGTCACAAGTTAGCTTGCATGTGAAAACAAAAATCACACACCTCGTTTAATCCAAACAAATGCACCACTCATTTCATTTTGCAAACAAATCTATTGATCACCTCAAATCTAACACTGTAACTAATGCAGTCAAAGAGTACTGAGGTTAATATCAGAATGCTAGCACAAAAAAAAATATCCTAATCATGCATCACTACAAGCTTCCAGACTCTCACTTCGTGTCTCTTGCACATCTTAGGTACCAAGGCTGAGGTAAATACCAAGTTCTAAATACTTAAAGATGCAAAGGAAAAGGTGCCCTCCATGTAAGCACTAACCCATGCCAAGCAAACAACAGCCTTTGTGAATACCTCTTTTGTACATTTTCTTAAGCCCTGTCCAGTACCTAGTATCTGAATAATTTCTACAAAGCTGGCTTTTTGAAAAATGGGCATATCTTGCATAAAAAGCTGTCTGGATTTCAACAGATCAATGGGGAACAGCAAACAAATAATTTATGGATTTTATCTTCTTTTCCTAACTGTAAGTGACCACACAAAAAACTCAGGAAATATGTAACTCCCACATCAAGTCTTCCTGTTAACATCAGTCAGCTTTGAATGTATGCTGCCATTTATATGAAACTAGTGTTGATACTTACTCTGAAGTAAAATCCATTCCAAATCATGCTACAGACTGATGGCAAATATTTCATTATCAGTAGTTTCACTGACAGAAATCCTTACGGAAGGCAGGCCTGACTTGGAGATATCTTGAACTACCTTTGAGAATGTGTATTGACTATATTTTCTCAAAGTACACTTTCTATTCAATGCCCAATAATCATTTCATGAAACTCACTTTTACATCAATGTTTCTCTAAACATTTAGTGAAGGTACATGCAAGCTGTGAATATCAGTGTAGTCTGAGGTCTAAACCTGCTTTGAATTACGATTTAGGAAACATATTGAAGTAATCTGTATGCTCTTTGCCTAGCTCTGTCATGATGAATAAATGAGAACTGTGTCAAAAGGTGAAAGTCTCAGTGTGACACACTACATACTAAATTGGTGGGTAAGCTTTTAGAAACTTACCTAATAGAGCCAGAGGCCTACCATGGGCCTAACCCTTTCCACTGAAATGAATAGGTAAAATGCTTTTCAACTTCAACAGAACTATTCTGCCAACAGTGAACTTTTCAAAAACTGCATATTAATTCTATTTTTTAAGGCAGGGTCTGCAAAAAGACCTTAAAATATGTCAGACTTCAGCCACCAGAATACAGAAACTAATTTTAGAGGTAGTAAAAACTAAAATGGAATGAACTATCTATTCTTTTACTCACATTTAAGTAAAATTATCTCTTTTCTTGCATCACCCTGAAAGCATCAAACCTGGAAAACTGTAATTTATAACCCTCTGGTGAAGGCATAGAGCATAGAGCTGATATATAGTGTTGAACTGTCCCTTAAAGACCTTCGAGAGGAACACTTAACACAGGATTCACTGTGTTGTAATTCATTAAGTCTTTCAAATGCCCATATGTATAGATAAACTGCATGAAGATTATTCATTTCCGCCACCACATCTGTGGGTGAATTAATACTTTCTATCATTTATTATGCAGACAGTTTGACCTTGAACTTATGAGTGTCTGTGCCAGTTGTACTTGAAGCCCTCCAGACATCAAGATGGGAACATGAAGTGCAGCAGCAGTATTCATAGTCCTACTAAATGAAATGACTATTTAATCCCAACTGCCGTTTTTCAGTAGAAAGCACACCTTGATTTTACTGACAGGCAACGAAATACACGTTCCTCACCTTGAAGCCATTAATAAAGCATCAACATATTAGCATCAGCTAATTATTGGTGATGCATAATAGCTCAGATATCACTCCCTGCCTAAAGTCTGTAAATCATTCTTTTTAGCTTAAAACAGGTTTACACTTGCCTTTATGGCATACAACGGGGCTCATAGTATTTTTTAGCATAAGAAATATTCACGTCCTCTCCTTGTATCAATCCAACTGATGAATAAGAATTTATTAGTCATCCACAAATCCTTAAACAAATCTAACCCAAGACAGAGGTGGAAAACAGGAATGTTAGGATTCTGGCTTGTACCAAAAAAAAAAAAAAGAGCTAAACAGCTAATCTGAAAAATTCATTTGGAGATGGCAGCCTTGAGATTAGTGGTTCCTCTCCACTCAGGCAGTGTGATCTATAAAATTCTTCTGTGTATCTCATGTTTCTCTTCAATTTATGTTATAAACATTAGCTATCAAAGCCTTGGTCTTTCAGTGTGACTTATACTGACAGATATTACAGCAGCTCACAAGGCTGGGAAATACAGAAAACGAGATAGGAGCAGGGTTAGAGAAAGGACATACTTTCAAGAAATCAAATGTCAGTGTTTCATCATGTGTAGGTGGGGAAGAGAAAGAATTAACCAGCTATGCTTCGCAGTCATTAACCATTAGTTTTCTTTCATGTAGCAACTCTAAGAGGCAAGAGGTAAAGTCTTACTTCACACTGATGACCTCTTAATTCAATGAAAAAATATGGGGGGTGTCAGATGTATTACTTGTATAATTTGACTTTATTCTGTATGAGAAAGGAAGGTAAATTCTGGACCTAATATCTTCGGATTACATTTGGCTATAGTTTTATACACTGAATAATGCTATAAGACAGAGATATTATTTAGTCAGAATGAGTCTAACCCCTAAATATGCCTTTAAGATACCAACATTCAAGACACATAAGGTAATCTAGTATTATCCAATGGCTTGTGGACAAACCTTTGAACAGCTTAAGGAATTCAATTTTTTGCTTGCTTTATGTGTTTAAAGTTTCATTCAAAACTTAGCTTTATTATCTCCTTCTCTCATTATACAGTATTGGCAAGTCTTGATGCTTTTGTGAACACTGTGGGAATTTCCAGTCAAAGTAACGTGATAATGGAGAAAAATCTTAAGACGTTAGAAAGAAAGCTTTTGGTTCAAACACTGTCAAATTTATGTCACACTGAGGCAAAGGGCTATGGATTGGGTCTATGCCCCGGTAATACTTGTCTTTTCAAACAGGCATTTAGAGTCATCAACAACTATGGAACACAAAAGCAGGGTATGCACTCCAGCTAGACCAATGATCGAGAAATAATAAAGACAGCTTAAAATTAATTCTGTTCCCACTTCTAAATAGCACCAAAGACAGCTCTGCCAAATCAGTTAAATTTCTTTCCTATACAATTCCTCCTTTTAGAATAAATATCTGACTCTTCAGGAGAATTCTAAATCACACGTGAGGTAAAGCTTTAGATAGGAGATTGATTTACGCCATCAGTGTGAATAGGTACAAACTCTACCACACAGGCTTTGTCTACACAATCTAGCCTTAAGACAAGTAGATCCTGAACTACACGTATGTGGGTATTTTTATATTCTTGGATTATCATGTCTGGAACTTGAAACCACTTCTCAGTGTGATGCTTAGTTCAGGGACAATATAAAAGCATAACCAAATCAATTCCTGTCTCTGCGCAATCTACTTATTTAGCATTTGTTATTCAGCACATACAACACATGGAGGACTGCCATTTTAAGCATTTCTATAAGCAGAGCGTAGAAACTACCTTGTCAAATTCCTTGTCAAATTTATTCCAGGTAATAAATCCACTAGAGGTAATGAAAGTGCAGCAGTTTGACCAAAATTCAGTTCACCCCAATACAAGCTCCAAATATCACCTCTAAGAAGCAGCACTGTAGTTAACAGAAAGCGTGTTGTCTGGAATGGTCTTATAGATTAATAAGAACCACTCTATTTTCATCTATTTAACACTACAGTATTTTAGAATATTTATTTTAAGAATATTAGGATAGCTAGTGGGTATCACTATTCAATAATACCAGAGTATTCTGATAGAGCAACTGAAGAATAACTGTTTAGTTTTGCTTGTACTGTGTAGACCAATATTGCTTTAGTAATCAAAAATAAGATAGCATGAGAGCAAGCCTAGAATGAACAACATTACATCAGAATAACTAAGCCTCAGTTATGACTTTCAATGATTCAGGGATTAAATACTCAAGGGTTTGTGGTGCCCTTAAATAATTCAGTCTATGTCCTTTCAGTAGATGTCTGATCCATTACATATTCACTAACACTTTGACAACTGGAATAGTGTCAGATCTCGAATTAGAAAATTTCCTTTTAATGTCACTCGACTTAATTTCTGTCATATCATTTCAGGTTATTCGCCACATCTCAAACTAGGAAATATTAATAGCACAAAAAGGGATCTTCTCTCTCTTAATAACTCAGATGCCATATGAAAGAAACAAGCTTCTGCTTTTGACATACACAGCCCCATTGACTTCAAAATGGGAAAAGTGATGTGCCCATCACTTTTGATGGAATTGATAAGAGAGACTTCAGGACCTCCTGATCTTTCATTCTAGCAAAGCTACATAAAACCACAGTTTGAAGCATTATACAACTGGTAATATTACTATACTACACCAGTTTATTAAAAATGTATCCTTGTACTTGATCTGAAAATAAAATAAAAGCTTACTGCCCATGACAAAAGGAAGAACAAGGAATAAGTGTCACTGTAACTCTACTATTAGATTAAAAGAGCCTAATGTAGACCTGCCACGTTTTGAAAACAGACAATTGAACTGGGAAACCCCTTCAGTCTTGGTCTGACATCACTACATAAAATCTTATTATGTTATATGGCTCCAAAAACATTATGCAAGCAGCTGTGCAAAAAGCACTGAAACAAATCTTTCACACATCAGGAACTTTGTGTCATAATCACATTCTCCTGCTTGAAATATGTCACATTCTCCCAGTGAACATGTCTGTGCTAGGCTATGGATTTCCTGCTTACCTTTGCTGATGTGAGAATCCATGCAATTTTGTTGTTCTTTCAATTTCTGAATTATTTCCATGTACATGTTAATAACTATTTTGTTTGCAATGCATAATGCAACCCAGCAGCATGACAAAGCAAGCTGCCTTAATCACACTTCTTCCTCATATGAATGAAGGGACACAATAAGAGACCTCTTTTCTATTTTACTGCCCTTTTACTCTCATAATTGATGCTCAGGATTTCAGGACGTGCATCTCTTTTTAAGGCTTTTTAAGGTATTAAAAAAGCCCCCACAAATAAAAAGAACAACAACAAACACCCCCACCACCATCATCACCTACTTATTTGGGTATTTTACATTTGTGTTTGGAAGTTTTAATAAAACAGCTGGTTTCCCCTTCCTTTCCCTACCACATGTTCTGATTACTGACAGAACCAGAAAGAAAGAGGCATTCTTGCACATTTTCAATCATGACATTGCTAACAATTCACATTTACACCACAGAAAATCTTTTGAAGAATAATTCTTGTCAGTTTTTCATGTCAGTAAAACATGTTCTCATTTTTTTCATATGATAAGCACCTAAAATCATACCTACATTTCCAAATTGTGTGTATAGTGTTATGCCCACCTTATTCAAGTTTGCAGATTAAGTGTTCCAATATGCATCTATCCAGTTAGTCAGTAGTTTTGCTCTATACTAACTGGACACGTTCTCACTTTGGGGCACACATAATGGCACACACAAGTTTGAAAATAAGATTTTCAGTAATTGATAAATGGCAGTGACATTAGGTACCACGAACCAGCATCAGTCACCTTCTGCTTAAGATGGTAAGTGGATGTTCTCAATACTGCCTTTGATTTTAATGCACAACAGCATGTGTCTCTTTAAAAAGTCCTCAGCTGAAGTACACATGGCAAAAGCCAGTTAGTGCAGTGCATAACTACGGAATGATCATATCCTGCAGTGAAGAAGATAGAATAAGAAACTTCTGAAGCACTTACAACTCTAGTTCTCTTTGGAAAAAAAAAAAAAAAGTTAGATGAGTAAGTCCGTCCAGATCACAAAAAGGGACAATAAAAGTCTAAAATAAGCTATCACTGGTATTTTCAAATGTTTCTTTAGCTGGCTTTCCACCTCTGCTGAGCACAACACTGAGTCTATTTTACTGCTGTTTGAGCAAGAAGCTCAAAAAATAAGAGAATGAAATTGATATTGTGACAAAAATAAATGCACATATGAGTAATGAAACTCACAAAGTCTGCTTTCAAAGGAGAAAAAAAGATAATTTCCCCTTTCACTCCTTCAGCTCAGACGGCCTTTGGCATTTATTGGGCTCAATGTTTTGATTTCAAGTAATGTTCTCCTTTGCCTGGATGTGAATGACCTTTGTGTGGCACCTGCACTAAAACAAAATTCCTTGGGAAACAGAGGCCAGGCAGATTTTCCTGGTGAACACTTGAGTTTCCAAAACAAATGATGTTGTAATTCTTTATAAGCGATACTTTCAGGAACGCTGCTTTGGTTATCTAAATTAAAATCTCCACAAGTCAGGTTTCCTAAATCTAATTTACTCTTTAGCACACTAGTGTCCCCTCAGGTAGCTCACCAGAATGAGTGACGAGCCTATGTAACAATTGCCTGAATTTAGGTTCTGAAATTCCACCTAACTTATAAGACTTCCTGCATTTGAACAGTCTTTCCTAAATGCATAATTCTTTCATGAAAGACACAAATTCTAAATCACAAACAGGCTTTCCAACATAAGAACCCTTCTCTTTTGCCTACATAGCATTAACTGTAGCAACAAAATCATGCAAATCAAAGGTCTTGTGCTTAGGTTCGAAATTCACTTGTGGGTGGCTCCTCGTTATCTTTATAAGTACCTTGAAGTCTATTCAACTCCAGAATAATTTAAGAACATCTTTGGGCTGTGTCCCTTCCAGAAAGTTGAGAAAAGATAAGCTTATCATGTCTTGATACCAAATATCTTCAAATGTTTGAAAATAAAGCACAAGACTTCAGAACAACCAAGTCAGGACTTACCTCTGAAGCCTCATCAACAGGACTGTGTATATTTTTCCAGGTCATGTAAGTGCTGTTGAATTTCTACCACAGACATATATTTAGATATTTCAGTTGCCCTGGGACGTGAAAAGGATATGTAGCTTTCCACGAGTGATATTGTATGTCCTTTCCTGAAAATGCAAAACATAGATACACAAAACCACAAAACTGTTCAGTGTAACTCTTAAGAAAGATAAAACAGATACATTTAAAAAGGAGAAAAAATCACCAAGCAGCAGTACCGCAGAAAGAGAATCTCTGAGTTCTAGTGATTAACAAACAAATTATGACTCAACCATATATTACTGTAGACATGTAATAGGGTGCTAAAACAAGGTATTGAACAGAGGAAGAGGGTTTTTTTTCTCATTCCATCAACACTGGTAAGTTTTCAGTTTAAAGAGCATGCCCAGTCTGAGGGTTTCTCAATTCATAGAATCATAGAATCATAAGGGTTGGAAAGGACCTTAAGATCATCTAGTTCCAACCCCCCTGCCATGGGCAGGGACACCTTGCCCTAAACCACGTGGTCCAAGGCTCTGTCCAACCTGGCCTTGAACACTGCCAGGGATGGAGCATCCACAACCTCCCTGGGCAACCCACCCCAGTGCTTCACCACCCTCACAGTAAAGAACTTTTTCCTTATATCTAATCTAAACTTCCCCTGTTTAAGTTTGAACCCATTACCCCTTGTCCTACCACTACAGTCCCTAAGGAAGAGTCCCTTCCCAGCATCCTTGTAGACCCCCTTCAGATACTGGAAGGCTGCTCTGAGGTCTCCACGCAGCCTTCTCTTCTCCAGGCTGAAATGCCCCAACTCTCTCAGCCTGTCTTCATACGGGAGGTGCTCCAGCCCTTTTATCATCCTCGTGGCCCTCCTCTGGACTCGCTCCAACAGCTCCATGTCCTTTTTATGTTGAGGACACCAGAACTGTACGCAGTACTCCAAGTGAGGTCTCACAAGAGCAGAGTAGAGGGGCAGGATCACCTCCTTCGACCTGCTGGTCACACTTCTTTTGATGCAGCCCAGGATACGGTTGGCTTTCTGGGCTGCAAGCGCACACTGCCGGCTCATGTTAAGCTTCTCGTCAACCAACACCCCCAAGTCCTTTTCTGCAGGGCTGCTCTGAATCCGATTATAAGGTTTCTCAGAAATTAAAGCTACATAATTAAAAACTTAACAAAGATTGATTTTGCATTCAACAGAGCAAAGAAAAGCCCATGGAAGGGGGGTTGGAACTAGATGATCTTAAGGTCCTTTCCAACCCTAACTATTCTATGATTCTATATATTCAGCAGCAAATGCCCAAACACAATGCGCGTACACCAGTACTGACAATCCACTGCATACTCTTCCCTTATTTAAAATCAAGAGAGGGCATACTCCAAAAAGTGAGGGTAGAGAAAGAACATAGAAGAAAAAACTTTTAAACAGTGCTTTTCTACATGGTTCTTGTACTGTATTAAATGCAAATTACACCTTGAGGACTATCTTTGCTTTCCTGGTATGTGTGAAAAAACATTTTTTTATTTTTTTTTTAATCGAGTGTATCTCAAACTTCAAAAACGGAAACATATTTTTCCTCAGGTCCAGGCCCAGGCCTAACCTGAGCCATCAAATAGCAATCTCATCTCATTTAATAGTGTTGAGGTCTACCTTTTGATCTAGTGCTCATTTTTTCATAGCTTGATTATTTATTAGTAATTATTTAAAAGTGAAATATATATAAAAGACTTTGAAAGCAGAAGCAGTACTGAAGCAAAAGTATTCCATTTTCCTGACTAATAAGTCTGTAAAACAAGGACTGGAGCAAAGACCAAAGCTGTTTTTAAAAATTTGGCCATAATCTCTTTTTTTACTCCTACCAAAATAGAAAGCTTCAATAACCATAACATTCTGAAACTGCTGTAGTACCAGATACTCTGATTTCCAAAAAAACCCAAAGCAAATTACTCTTCAGTTTCCAGGGAAATACTCTTTAAGTGGGGATGGCAAGATCCTCCTTTAAAATGATACTACGATAGTATTCTGACTTGAACATGTACCCCAGCACTGGTCATAAGGAGTTAGTTTCCTTTTATTTCAATGGATAGGGATATTACCCTAAGAATCTTGCACTGATCTTTTTTACCCTCATAATGACTGAAAGTTCATGTGATTCTGGAGAGAAAGGATTTTTTCCTTTTAATTCCCATAGGTCATCTCTAGGAGTCTTACTATGCTCTTAATCAACTCTTACAGATAACAGTATTCAGAAAATAACCTTATAGAAGTGTCTAGAACAGTACAAATAACTCGGATATTAATAAACTCATAACCTCTTTCTCAGCTCACAGAATGCTAACAAGCAAACTAGACTGAGGTATCTGGCGATTATACCCCACAGACTACTTGAGACTATTTCCAAGGAAAGTCGTAAAGACTTGATATTTTGAGTCCTATCAGCCTTAGCAGCTGTGATGGGTCACAGAAATGAAGTAGCATAATTCTTTATCAGCTGAAGAATGTCAAGTCATACAAAGACTCTCTTTGGTACCATTAAGCACAGGTATAAATACGAAGTTTCCCATGTATGATCACTCCCACAAACTAGAAATTCAGACTCTTTGAACTGCCAGAAGTAATATTCAATTACTTAAACTCATTTTAAAAGAGGCTAAACTAAATCAAATCAAATACACACACAGAACTTGATTCTTAAACACTGTCCTCTTTGATTGTGTCACATAATGGCAGAGTAGCATTCCCAGAACCAGGCATACCATACCACCCCAGTTGAGAGGGGATTTCATATCCATAGAAACAATATTTACCTGTTTACCTACTTTCACTCGAGTGATACAATTCTTGTGTGCTGAGAATGCAACAGAAAGTCAATGGAGAATTAAACATTGCTGTTTGATCTACACTATAAATAGATATCTTTTGCAAACATCTATGTCATATAGATGTTTCATTGTGTATGTTTTAGCTGTGGAACTTCCCAAGAATATGCCTCACCCTGTGTCATATTGTCAACAGTGACATATTTGACAGAAGGAACTATGTAACATACTTTGCCAGTGATTATGTTACATCAAATAGTAAAATTCTGGAAAAGAAATAATCTGTTGCAGTTTTTATAGTTAACATTATGGAGAATGCTGCTGCACCAATCATCAGCCTTGCCTGCCAATCTAACTCTATCAATGCTCTTTACAACCTTCTACTGAGTGCCCCTTCTGTGTTGCATTAACCATAAACTATTTGCCACCACTTTCAAGGCTCTTTATGATTGATCATTCCTACCCATCACTTCTAATCAAGTATTTAGAAGCCTCCAATCAAGCTGTAGTGAAAGCTTCCATCACCTAGTTGTTAATTTTTCGGACAAGCATCTCTATACTTTCTGTCAAGAGCTAACAGATGCAAAAAGGCATTTTCTGGTTCTCCTTCACATCTTCCATTAAATTCTCCTTTGTTGTAATGCCAGTAAGAATACTGTGGTATATGAAAATAGATACTTAACACGTTGATAAACAGTAATAAATTGTTTCCTTGACACCTATATATAAGTACCTTTGTGTTATTTTAAAGCCATGAATTATTTATTCCTATTAAAAATTATTTAGAGCTTGGTGGTTTATTCCATCTCTTATGACAAGATAAATGTGCACATGTCCCTCTGAGATAAAGGGAAAGCACCTGCCAAACCCATAGACTTTGAGACTCAATTTAAACTAGAACAATATAACAACAACTCCACAAGATGGCATTACACCACAACCAGGTGAAGGAATAAGTGGCACGCACCCACTCTTGACTGCTTATGTTCAAGGAGGATTTAGTCCTCACCAAATCATCTGTAAATAGCCAGCATGCAGAAAACTGACATCCCAATCTCTGCTCTTGAAAGTAACATGAGAAAACATATGAATGGAATGAAAATGCAGAACCGTAAAAACTACAATTTTTCTTTTAGAAAACACCAAGTACTCCCTTTATAGATGATATTTTATAGAGAAACAAACTGCATGTGAGCAATCTATGGGTTACTACAGGCTGTCACTGCAGAACCAGTTCAAGTCCATCCTGAGCACTGATGCTCACTCAGTTCCTACCAAACGCAATTCTCTAGCTGAAGCAATGTTTTTCACTCAAGCTGACTGGCTCACAAGGGCTGCAGGTGGACATTCAAGTGTTGTAAAAATCAGCAAAGCACTGTGCTGTAAACGGGGACCCAGCCTCTCTGTGCAATTAATAAAAGTATCAAGTTAGCTACAGAAAAAAACTGCAGTGTAATTTGGTGTTCTCCTGAGAGCCAAATAAATTCCTCTTCAACTACTGCCAGTGCAGACGATGCAGACTACCTCTGCAGTAAACCCACAGCACAGTGAGATCTCAGGGGCCTGTTGCAGATGAGCCAGCAGCACACCAGGATTAACACAGGAGCTTCTCAGAGGCCTTGGCACGAAAACAGTCTTGAGGGATGCAGCAACAGGCTGAAGCAGAATTCTACCCTGTGCACTCGAACAGAGGCTGAGCAAGATAATCTAGGCAGCTAGAACTATTCCAGGTCTCTAATTCTACCTGCACTCCTTCCAGATAAAATAGATTTGTATCAAAGCTGGCACTTGTTTAGTCATTGTCCTGTTCAATAGTACACAAAGTGCACTAACCTCTCAGTGCCAAGAAAGTCTCACATCCACCTCCCCCAAAACAAACAAAAAAGAACCCCAAAAACCTAAACCTCCCTAATGTAGTGTACCAGAGATGAAGCAATGGGAGAATCTATGAAAACAAATACCCATGGCAGCTTCTGCTTTATTGTTGGTTTTGTCTGAAACACTGCAGGCCAGATCTAATTCAATGCCACCTGCTGACTTCAAGGGACTCCGGATCAAGCCTTACCTGAGGAAGACTTTTCAGTTCTCACTTTCACAAGGCACTCAGTTCATTAGCAGCCCTCCCACCTGCTACTCTAATGGGGATGCTCTTATTTTCATGCTTGTCAGGGCACCAGATACGCTTTTACCATCATCAGCAAGACAACTTTAAAGAAAACCTGTGTAACTACAGCATCTGCCAGTGTATTTACACCGCTCAGGTGTTACAGAAGATCCCAGGGACTTCACTGAGGGCAAATCCTCATTTTGGGATCCAGCTACCATCGTAGCAATGGAAACGCTGGTGCTAACAGAGTTGCTGATCTTATAGAGTGGGGCTTTCTCTGAGTATCAGAAAAATACTAATGTTAAAGAAAAAACAACATCGGAGACAATAGCATGACAAAGCAATAGCTCTGAAAACTCTGAACTGAACAGAGGCAAGGGAATCTTAATAAAGAGATCAGAGGATTTCCACCAACTGCAAGGTACAAAACAAACTCACTGTTCCAAAGGTATTTGCTGATGGAAAAACACTGAGAAGGATACTGTAGGGGGCAACTGGTTAGGAAGAAGTAGAAATTTGTGAAAAGGACAAACTAAGTCTAAATACAGCAGCACTATATTCCCACCAGGAAGATAACAGTTACTCTGTAAGGGGAAAGGAATGGTCCGAGGCCATTATGAGTAATTACAGAGCAAGCAGCCCCAGTTGTTCACTCCAGTCTGGCCCTTATCTCATGCTGTGCTTCAAAGAAAACTAAGTGCACAACATCTTTCTTTCCAACTGCAGTGGGAAATGATGAAATGAACCTCGATACAAAGGCGGGACACATGCAGTGGGTCTTGCCTTCAGAGGACCAAGCTTCGATTCTGATGGCCATATTAACATCACTTTTTTCAGCTGAAATGCCATTCAGCATCATTTATGTTGCTACGAATCTAGAATAACTAAGCCTGAAAAATATCTCAAATTGCATCTGACCACTGCAATTCTTCCCTGGGCTGCAGTGGCTTTGCCAGCCCTTAATAAAATTGATGCATAAACTGAAAAGAACATTAAAAATCTACGATGACAAGATGCTCAAACTACTAAAGACAACGTATGCATAAAAAGCTTGCAAATTTTTTTCTGTTCGATAACATGGAGAGCTATAACTGTCTCTTTAGATTTCATCCAAGTTTTGTTTCACTTACGTTACAAAGAATCAATGAAAAGTGCCAACAATCCAAAAACTGAACTGTAGGTTAGCATTCAGGGCTAGCATCCACACATGTGGGAAACAGACTTTTAAATTACAGTTTTACCCTGATCCTTCTTTTTTATGCCCCCATTCAACTCCGTGATTTCCGATTCTCTTTTTCTTTATCACAGAACACTGAAATACACTTATTTCATAAAGACTGCAGTAGTGCAGACTAATTTATACCTAAAGTGCAACAATAGTCAGAATTGATGAGGCAGATCCTGTTTCTCAAATTTTAAACATACTCAGTTTAAAATCTAGCATCACCTCCTACAGAACTAAGCATCCAACTTCAGAAATCTACTACACAAGTATCTGCTCATGCTTTGGTTTTGCAATGAGACACTGCATGGCATTTTAGAGCATCACTGACAAGAACTGAATGGGAAGAGATTTGCCAAACGTGCACAGCAAAGAGGTAACAGTGGTGATTTATCAGCTCAGAGCCAAGACTAAGTGTGGTGTCTGGAAGACCACAGAGTAACACCAGACACCGATGGAACATCAACATGTGACCGCTGACACACCTCTAATTTGTTCCTTAGGACAAAGTTAGCCTACAAGCAACAGGTCAAGACAGTGCTTCCATCACTTTCATCCCTGTAATGGGTCTTGTATAACGCGTTTCAAGAGCTGCCTTCTCGTGTATCCTTGGCCCTCTCCCTTTGTGAACATCAGTGACATTTCTGAAGACCAGAAGAGAGGGCAGAAGGAAAAGTTTGGCATTCGGAACCAGAATTCAGTGCAAATAAACACACTTGCTACCAAAGATTCCTGCACGTAGAGGAATTACTCTTCTATACTAACTGCTGCCAACAATACCTTTTCACTGCTGCAAAAGGCTACTGTGTTCTACTCAAGAGCAAACAGATCCTTGTAGGGACACATATTCAAAAGCACAATTTGGACGATATTTTGAAACCATTAGAGATGTAGCTGTTAGAACAGTGAAGAGTTACAGTATGGTCAGAAAATTTCATCTGTTTGAATTACCATGTTTTAGTAGCACATGCCACCTTCTTGAGTCTTCTCAGCTTTATTTGTTCTTAGCCAAAATGTCAAATTTGGGGAGAAATTGAGCGGATTAAGAGTCTTTAAATTTAATTTCCTAGTTTATGCTTGCGTAACATATCAATATGGATACAGTATCGTGTAGTTCTATTTGCAAATTTCATACAGAACTGCAAAAAGCTCAGTAAAGGCCACAGCCTCATCCTCTGTTCTCTCCAATACAATAGTAGCGTGATTCCCCCACAGAAGTTCTGTGCATGCATTATCATTACATGCCAATTTTAACTTGTTTCCTTCAGTATGTGAGCCAGGCTAGGGTTGGTAAGCTTACTCTTAGCCCAGTCTCCATAAGCCAGTTACCTCCAAACTGGTTCCCACCTGCTGCCTTGGCTTTTCTCTTCTTCTTTCCTGCTATTTTCCCCATTTATAAAAAGCAATGTACCTTGACTGCCAGAGGGACAGAAGCCAGATTTCTCAGACATTACAACTTTATCAAACCAAATTAACTGGAGACCAAAAAAATGGCACTAGCTTCAGAGGTCTGGTCTCTTCCGTTACCACCATTTATTTTGCTTCTGCCTTTTCTGCTGTTGACATCTTTCTCCTGCCAGCCTTTCTTCCCCAATCCTTGAGTCCTACTATCTTGCATTCTCAGTTCTTATCAAGCTTTGCTTCTCAGACAGTCCTCATTTTCCCCCATTTATTCTGTCCCAGTCCAGCCTAGTCTCTCGTTTTGTGTTTTCTTCCATTACCTTTTCCCCTGCTGTTCATCTTACGAACTTCTGGCATAAATTCTTTCTGCTCTAACATCTGCTTTAGCTTCTCAGTGCTAAACCACCTGCAAAGCTCAAAGAGTTTTCCCACAGGGCTGCATCAGGCTGCTTGTGCTTCTGCTTAAACAAAATGTGGTTCAGACATCATTTGGCACTTGGGGAGAAAAGAGCTTGAAAAGGACTGGACAGGATACACAGTTTTCCTACGCAAATGGCTATACCATGGCACATTACCCTTTTTCTGTTAGTCATGGTGCTATATGGAGAGTAAAGACAAGTAAAATAATTAACAACATCCTACTTGGTGGCATAAATGATTGGTTCCACACAAACACACAATCTTTCTTCTACCTTTTTTTATATATTTACAATTACTTTCTTACCCTTTTGACTACTAGAAAAAAAAATATAAAAAAATCAGTGCTAAGACGCAAACCCACACTGAACACAAACTGTTAAATACAAGTCTGACCTAACTCCAGAATACTCACCCTGATCTAAGCACAGTACACAGTGACCATATTTCACTTGACAAAATTCACTTCCCCCTTCTTCAGCAAAGAGCCACCAAAAGAATGTGACACTCTACAGAGTGTAAGTTACCTCATGGGAACAAGCATAGGAAAAAGCAGACGCTTCTGTGTACTTCACTGCATTGCACCACTCCAAAGAGTTTGTGGTTACTAAATAAAAAAGCGCTTGCATACAGAGACATCTGATAAACACACAAAACATTAATTTATGAGACAGAAAACTGGTTCCATTGCATGTCCCTCATTTGAGAAGCCACTAGTCTGAGACAGGATGAGCCTGCGCACAAGGGTCTTTGAAGCCTCTCTACCTTTTGAGAAGATTCAGATTAAATCCAGATTAAAAACATCTCTCCAGTCAGATCAGTACATAACAATATTAGAACAATTCAAGCAGAGAATCACCAAGACACCCTGAAATATCAGCAATACGAAACAGCCGTTTGAGGGAGAAATTTCTTCAGCCGAACTCTATACCACGCATAACCCATTTGCTCAGCGTGTTCTGGACAGGTTCTTAATATCCATTTGCTTGCAACAACAGAAGAACAACCAACCTCTTGAGTTCGCTCTTGTTTATATATGCAGCAATTGACACGCAGAAGTCGTAGCACACCAATGCAGCTCCTGGCTGCCAAAATTCAAACTGCACTTGCACGTGACTTAACATTTTCAATAGGACACTCCTACAAAAAGCTGCGGACTTTCAATTGAAGGACTTTTCTGAGGACTTTCTAATATTTCAAAATCCACAGAAAGCATTAAAAAGTAAGCAAATGTATATTTAGCATTTGGAGTAAGAGACATAGAGACTTCCACTCATTACAATACAGCACCATCAAGAGGCTGTATGAACATAATAAGCATAGGCTGCAAATGAAGGGAAAAGAAAGCAATATAAACCACCATAAACACAGCGATTACAGAAAAGAAAAGGAAATTACACAAAAGGAGAACAACATTTTGGTCACAGTCCATTAAAGTGAATAAATAAGAAAATGTTCCAGTTGAATGTTTATGTACTTAAAATGACATGAATTCAGGATGACAACTGGCCCAAATATTTGCCTCCTATAGCTGGAGGACTATAGGAAGAACAGGAAATCAGAACAAAACAAAGCAATGCATGTACAGAAAGGAGAACATACATTTCAAATATCTGCAATATCAGCCTTTTAACTCCCCACTTCACAAGCCTGAGCTGTCTTCTCATTGGCATCCTTCACAGTCAGTGTCACTACACAATTACGAGTATTTTGTGACTAGGTAGGAATGTAGCTAACTCAGTCCTACCCAAAGTTCTGTAAGCAGCACTGTGGGCTCTGCAAGCTCTTACCAACTTCAAGATCCTGACTGCATACGTGGCCACCATCCCCATTCTTCTCTTCCAAACCACCTCACGTGGTAAGAGCTGTCACACATTCCAGCAGGTCACTCAGTCTGGACAACCAGAGACCACGCCAAGCACACTGGAGAACGCTCTCACTCTGCACTGGGATGAGCTGCCTGACCAAGCCATTTGACCACACTCTATGAGAAAGTGTTCAGACACTGGGAAAAAAACAAACCCTGCATCTCAAAGCAACTCACTACTAAGCCTGCACAAGGGGCATAAAGTAGACTCAGGCTGATCCCAGGAATCAGGGGTTAGATACACACAGAGAGTCTTCCCTCAGGACTCTGTGGGCACGTCATGATTCACTTCGAGTCCCTAAAGACCACGATCTTCCTCTTCCCCCTCCTACAATGTTGGAATGGCACTGGAATGACACTAAAAAACCTAGAGAAACAGGAAGTCTCAACAAAGCATATCATGCCATTCCCTCCTCCCTCCATGAAGTAACTTCAAGTGCATGTTGCATGTTACCACCATCTTTCTTGTTCTCTACCTTTCAATAAAGGCATACGATGAAAATTCCTAATTTGAAAAATAGAAGCTTAGAGCTACTGCCAAAACTAAGACACTTCTTCTAGGTTGCCCTTAGGATTAGTTACACCTTTTCAGTTTGGTAATAGCTTTCTTTTGCTAAGACAGCTGCTGGTATTAACTCATATTCATTACCTCAGGAAGCTGAGGTGTCCTCTTTTAAGTATGTTATTTTAATTCAATCAAAGCTATAAAGAAAATTGTTGCTATAACTTATAAACTACCGTGCTACACTCTCGATGAACGGTAGATTGACTGACTCACGAATTGCTTTGGTCCAGCATAGTAAGTAATAGCATTGGTTTGGCTTTGACACTTCAAAGTATATCAACAAAGTCTTCACTTGAACATGTCTGAATGTGGTTTCTTGAGGGCGGATGGGAAACACTTCAAGTTCTCCCATCATTTATCAGAGGCTTTCCTGGTTTACCTATCAAAATGACAAAAACAGGCAGAGGATAAAACAGCCAAAATCTGATTGCTTGGACCTTTTTAAATAACACAGCCTAGTACAACGGGGGTGTGTTAGTTTTTGGAAGTTAAAACCCACTACGTTTAGACTCTGACTATTTGCAGTGTTTGATGGTACCTGCTAACAGACCTATCAGTGGCACATAAATACACCACTTCTCTCCAAAAACATAGTGATGCATGAAATCCAGGGGCAAACAGTGGGGTTTTAGGTCACTGATTTGACGCATGGCTATAAAACTGCTGGACAACGGAACTGTCACCCATGCTTTATGGACAAAAAAAAACTATCATCACTCTCTAATGTAAGACCAGAAAATTTGAGTTTGGTAAAGACTTCATGGAATAACCATCTCATTTCTGTAAAGATTTCCAGGAACCATGGCATAGCTAGAGCCGATAGAAAAGTTTGATGCACAGGGAGTCACGGAGCAGAACGCTGTAGAACTGAAGAATACCGGTACAGAATTTTGAGCAGAAACCAACCCCTCTAACAGAAGAGGACTGAAAAAAATCTAAGCTCACGGATACATTTCTTTTTGGTTTATGTATATACCCAGCTGCACTGACCATTTTAATACCAAGACTCTATGTTTGTTAAGAAGTTGTGCAACACACTTGACAGTCAAACATAGGACTCAGTTACTCACATTCCTCGTCACACGCATTTCAGGGTTCACTGTTCCATGAACGCAACTGAACAAGTGTGTAGAACTCAAGTGCTGGGCACAGCCACTGAGCAAGCAAAGGTATTCTTACAGCAGGGCCTCACTAAAGCAACAGGCTATACTAAAATCTGTTTCCCACTTGAATTATACTTCTGCAACTGCACCAGTAATACCTTGCACAGGTGCCTTCAGGCATGTTAAGTCTACACTAACTACACTAACTAAAAAGAAGGTGTTCTTCTTACTTGGCTACTGAACTGGGTCAGGACTTCAGCAAGTCATTCAGCTTCTCTAAGTGATATTGTTTGTTGTATAACTATATCATATAAGATATATATATAACATATATGATATAATATAAATATATCATATACATATGAAACAAACTGAGGACTGTTACAATAGATGTGATTTGCCCTGCAAAACATCCTTTCAAATATAGTGTCTACCAGCTACCCTGGTAGATACATTTTTCCTACATTTCCGCTACATAATAGCGGAAACACTTTTATGCCAAGTAGTACCATGTCAACAGAGGAAATCTTTTCCTTGAATAAAAATGCCGCAGGGAAACCTCTCCCTTTACAGACAGTATCATACACAAGAGCTTCCAGGATACAGATGGATATAAGAATCACTACTTGCTATTTGTGCTGGATAGGTTTTCCCAAACTACAACTTAACTACAGTCCTTGTCAACAGCTCGTGGCAGTTATACAACCAACACTCCCAATTCTGAACGTTCTCACGTCCATTTCTTCTCCTCAACTTTGGTGTTCAACAAAGACAGCCTCACACCTTGTTCTCTGTGGCAGACAGCAGAAAGGAAATGCAGAATGATCGCGAAGAAAGCCCTATTACTTAATAGGAAACTATCACACCCGGCTTCCTAGAATGATGTTTGACCCTTAAACCCACGCTCACATTCCCACACAATGCCCATTCATGGGGACGTATTCAGTCTCTGCGCTCTGTGCTGTTTGCTTCCTTGGACATAAGGGTGCATTGGGAAGAGGTAATGGATAACCAGACAAATCACTGAGCACGCACCAATGTGAAAGCAGTAGTTTTCCCTATCAGATTTGCCAACTGTCAGATTAACAACCTTCATTTTCCATCAAACCAAGCAGGGAGAGGACGTTTTTCTTAGCAAAGCACAAATCCTAAATTCCTTGGACACCCTAACCCGTTACCAGTGAGTTAGCATTAACTGGTCTTAGGTCTGCGCAAAGACTCGTTGCTGTCTATGAGATGAAAGAGAGGCTAAATGATGTTGCTTTTAGTAACAGCAAGAACTAATGTCCCTGCTTTGTGAATCAGAAATAAATTGAATACCCACTTTACAGATAGGTAAAGAAAACTCCCCCAAATCAGCACTATCTGAGACACAAATGTTAGCCTAAAATGCTCGCTACTGGGGCTTTCTAATGAGATATGAACCTGGCAAAGAGACAATGCACCAATGCCAAAGGACAGCAGACATTCATGTTTCTAAGCACGCTCTCTCTAGCCCCGAGGCAAAGAACACAGTATAGCAACAGGGTGATGCTACATCAGCTGTGAAGTTGCTCTAGCAAGGCAAGCAGATTGGAAGTAGCAGCCTAAATCCTGCTTATCACAAAAAGGACAAAGATCTTACTGAGCAGACAGACAGAATGCTCTAGGCCATAAATTTACAAAGACTATCAAGAAATCAGCCTGGAAAGGGCAAAAGATTCCCAAGGAGGCATTCCAATGTGACCTGCCAGTAAAGCAGATGATTCTCATTGGGACACAGTGAGAATCAAAGCCTTGAGGGGATTTTATTTTTCTTTTCAGCCTGACAATTTTTATTATTTCTATAAGAATTTCTATATTAATTTCTCATTAAAAAGCAGCATGATCTGAATCCAAATATTCAACATTTGTGGGTAAAAATTTAAATGAAAATTTTTAAAATCATCTATAACCTTTATAATATCGACAAATTAAAACACTCACCCCCCCAAAAAAAAACCCCAAAAAACAACAAACCAAAACAACCAGGTCAGAAAGTGATTTAAGCCAGTATATGCATACTTTTATACCTGTATCTTACAAAATAAGTTATTATTACGTTACAAAATATCCCAAATATTTTTAAATTTGTTTTTAAAAAAGGAAATAAAATTAAAATTAGCTTTATGGTAATATCCAGACTTCAGGCAACTTGATTTGGTGAGAAAGAAACCATTGTGTTGGTGACAAGACATTAGTTCATGACTCTTAGATCAAATGCAGCATTTGGCATCACATTATTTACAATGAAAAACTCATGTGAGCTACTATTTACAACTTCCTTTATGGTTTAGTGAATGTCTTTACCCTTGTATTTGAGTTTGTGTGGGCAAAAGCCTGGAATCAGCACCTACCCCTACTTGTAATACAACGTATTTATTTACATGTTATTCAAATGAAACTGTAGGTCCTTGTAATAGGTAAAGACAACTTAACAAATGGCAACACAAAAGAAAAACAAAAATAATCAGTTGGACAACAGAAATTTACTGGCATAAATAAATTCTCTAAGGTCCTTTTCTTTCATCCTTCCACAAACTAGTGTTTGTGTTACACAAGCAATATTTAAACAGGCTAATACTTACTCCCAGGTTGTAATGTTTGGTCACAAAAGAAAGAAGTCCCCCGAGCTGGGGTTCCACATACCATAAGGGAACATAAAAGCTTTAAGGAGAATGGCAGCTCCCAAACACATTTCAGGATTTAATCCAAATTTGTCACCAGTTTTCTCCCATTAAATCTTCATTTTTTATTATCACAAGCCCAGTAATTCACAGTAACCCTTTCAACTGATACAGCCCTCTTTCTGCCTCAAGTCTTCCTACTTCTTATGCGGCTTCAAAGTTTCTGAACTGTACCTCACACAGCATTGCCCCATCACACTGAATTTACTAGGATATTCCCCGATAGTAAAGGTTTTCTTTTTTCCATTGATGCCTAAATTCTCCCTACCAACACTGACAGTTTTTTTCTTCCTCTTTCCCCACTACAATCACTCTATCTCTGACTTCATGTCTTTGAAAGAGCATATGGCAATGCTTCATAAGAAAATCGCAGAAAAACTCAAACATCTATGCCTCCTTTGTGTTCCAGCACATTTGGTAGAAGCTAGACACAGAGAGAAGTTTGCCTAAAAACTCTGAAGAAATAGGATCTCTGGTTGTAACAGAAATATAAAACCTAAATGAGAAGGTTTTTTCCTAATCAAATACAATATGCAAATTTTATTGTCATTTAACATTTAAGAGAGACACTTCATGCAATACAGAAGGTTCTGTATTAGTGGAGTATCTTAATCTGTTTCACTTTAATAAAAAAAAATTTAACAACATCCTCAAACTTGCTTAGATTGAGCAAGAAATCAAATCAGATCTCTGAGCCTTACCAGCATTTTGCTGGTTTCTAGGCCAGTCTACCTGGATATTCTGTAGATAAACTGAATTTCTGTAAGTTTTCTATGGATAAGCTCTAAACTCTTAAAACAATGCTGTTCACATGATAGATAAAGTTAGGAAAAACTTAAAACCCAGGCAGTGCTCCTGGAGGAAAAATAACCAAAAGACTTACTTTTTTGTGTTTTCTCAGCTACTCCTCTCCTGTAAAAATTTCTGCTTTATTACCTTTGAAATTGAGCTGAGCTACCTGCAATCTGTACTGTACTGAACACAGTGCTAATAGCATCTTTCTTCTGAGCCCATCCCAGTGTTTTTTTGCAGGTCAGTAAGAAATCTTCACTTTTGAAGTCACTGCTTCAAATTCTGAGAAACCGGAGCGACAGAGTGACCAATAAGCTGTTGTCTTGTTTTGTTTTACTCCTAAATGAAGCAATAGATGACAGCTTCGTCAGCACTGATTTCTGGAACCAGAGGGAAGGGGGAAGAGGGGGTAATGGACTGCCATTAGACCAAGCGACAGCTGCGCTTCTCTCATCTCCCTGCTGCCTTCCCAGCCCTATTGGTGCCCAAGAACGAGCTATCCCAGCCAGGCAAGGCCATAGAATCTTAGAACGGTTTGGGTTGGAAAGGACTTTAAAGCTCATCCAGATCCAAGCCCCTGCCATGGGCAGGGACACCTTCCACTAGACCAGGTTGCTCCAAGCCCCGTCCAACCTGGCCTTGGACACCGCTAGGGATGGGGCAGCCACAGCTTCTCTGGGACACCTGTGCCAGTGCCTCACCACCCTCACAGGGAAGAACTTCTTCTAATATATCATCTAAATCTGTTTAAATTTGTACCCTTTATCGTATTACTACAGTTCCTGATGAACAGCCCCTCTCCAGAATTATTGTAGGACCCCTACAAGGGCTGCGAGCGCACACTGAAGCCGGCTCACGTTCACTTTCTCATCGACCAATATCCCCAAGTCCTTCTCCGCAGGGCTGCTCTGAGTCTCTCCTCTCACAACTTGTCGCTGTGCCTGGGATTGCCCAAGAGCAGGACCCGGGGCCACGCCCGAGCACCTCATGGCCCGACCAGGCGGCGCCGCACGCCGCGCACGGAAACAACCGCGCAAGCCCACGTGGCTGCCGCGTGACCGCCCCGCAGCGACCGGTCGTGGCCGTTCCCGTCTCCCCGGAAGCGCCGCTCGGGTCCCGCTGCTCCGCGGTGAGCCGCAGGGAGGGCGCGGCGCCGGTCCTGCCCGCTCCGGGATCGCGGGAGGCGGCTGCCGGCGTCCCGGCCCGCGGCGAGGTACCGGGCCAGGCCCCGCGGAGCGGCTGGGCCGCGTCCGGAGAGAGCCGCCCGTGGGCCGAGGCTGCCCCCTGGCTGCAGAGAGCGCTTCAGGGGCGCCCGGGTCCCCTCGACCCCCGTCCTGCGGCTGCCCAAGCGGGTCCTGGGGCCAGCGCCTTCCGGCACGGGCAGCGAGCGGGCGGCTTCCCGCTGCACTGCGGGACACCAGCTTCGGTTCAGGGTTTGGGGTGTGAAGCTTTCCTGTTTCCACCAGAGAACACCCAAAGGCGAAACGCGGAGCGCTCCTGCCAAGGGGAGGAGGGAAGAAATGCACCTGAAGCTTTGTCCCGGTTTCAGCTGTAAGAGTTTTCTTCCTAGTAGCTGGCGCGGTGCTGTGCTTTGGCTTCAGCCTGAGAACAATGCTGATAACACACCGATGTTTTAATTGTTGCTCAGTAGCACTTAGCCTGATCAAGGACTTTTCAGTCTCGTGCTCTGCCACTGAGGAGGAGCACAAGAAGCCAGGAAGGAGCAGAGACAGGACACCTGACCCAAACTAGCCAAGGGGTATTCCATACCACACTAGTTTCTGGACAGACTGTGGTGATAGACTTGATGTGCTTTCCCTGTGTTTAGGATAGTGTTATTTCAGGTAGGGTAGTCAGCTGCCAAAACAGAGGCATGCCAAGGATAGAACTGTAATAATTAATTATTTTCTGTTTTACAGAAGACAGATTGTTTGTTGGGGGCTTTTTGTTTGTTTGTTTTTAATTAGATCATCTTCCAGGAGCTCTGACTTCTAATATACCCAAGGAATGGCTAGACAGTTGGGGTTTTTCAGCCTGGAGAAGACTGTGGAGAGACCTTACTACGGCCTTTCAGTTCTTAAAAGGGGTCTATAAGAAAGATGGGGAGAAACTTTTTAGCAAGGCCTGTTGTGATAGGATGAGAGGTGAGTGATGGTTTTAAATTAAAAGAGGGGAGATTCAGGCTGGATGTGAGGAAAAAATTCTTTACAATGAGGCTGGTAAAATGCTGACGCAGGTTGCCCAGAGAGGTCGTGGATACACCATCCCTGGAGACATTCAAGGCCAGGCTGGATGTGGTTCTGAGCAACCTGACCTAGTTGAAGATGTCCCTGCTCATTGCAGGAGGGTTGGACTAGATGCCTTTGAAGGCTCCTTCTAACTCCTTGTCCGTTTCTATGAAATTCTGAAAATTCACATCATCACTTCCATACTGACTTAGTGGGATTCCTCATCCACACACACAAGCCCCACCTTCCACAGCGGGAATCTGCCAAGAGCATCAAACTTGGTGCATAGCCTTTAACAGACAACTTTGAATAATTTGATGCTAGCTAAATTGCTGATCAGATGTTAACTCTGCTGCAGTGAGATTTGATCATACACAGTTCCAGTTACCTAGGTTGGAAAGACAAACTTTGTGGACCTAATGGAAAAAAAAGGTTAGTTCTGAGTACAGCTGGTTCATTAACATGGTAAAGTTTGACACATGGTCTTTTAAAAGAAGAGATCTTTAAAAAAGTGTCATTCCAAAGTACAGTAAAAGTACATAAATAGGCAAAGGAACTTTTCTGTAGTAAAACTTAACACTCAGTGCTGAGCTGGCACTGAGAATAAGAGTTTTCAAAGCTTCACTGACATCTATACTTTACTCCTTGCTTGTATTATTCAGTGCAGATCTGAAGAGCTGTGCAGGGTCAAAGCTCCAGGAGACAAGAGTTCACATAGCCTAGCAACTTCACACTGGACTAGTTCTAGTCCTTAAAATATAGGATTTAGCTTTTGACTTGAGACATCAGTGTTAACTCTTAGAATACTTATCTATTTTCAAATAATATGCAAAAAAAAAAAATTCCAACAGAACCAAGTTTGGTTTATTTTCAGAATGAAATACACACCTTTCACTTTTGTTGCAAACTCAGGTGTTTATAACATCATGCCTCTACTTTCAGGACTCTCTGTGCCTCTATTATTCTTGCTTTAATTTAAATGCTAAAGCTGGAGCATTCTTAATGATAGGCTGAGAAAACTTACTTAAGTGTTCAGTTGTACTCAGTTCTGTCTTGAATCAGATATAAAATTATACTTTAAAACAAGTTTACTGGCCTGAGTATAGCCCAGCACCTCATTTGTGCTTGGATCAGTTCCATCACTAGACAATAGCATATCCTATGCAAGACCTTTAAATTACATACAGCTTAATATATGGAAATGTGTTGTGTAATTGTTTCAGGTATACACATTTCAGAAAATCTTAAGTATTACAATCAAGACAATTCCTGCTGCAAAAATGCTCCAGGCAGTGGCTTTTCAGAGTGATATTAAGAAGCCTATTAGCTTCTCATTATTCTCTGTTAAACTTTTGCACTGCTGTGTTCATGTTTCTGTATATTGAATAAACTTGCACATTTCGTATCATTAGGTTGCACATGATAGTATTTGCTTTTATTTTATTAAAGTAGCATCCCAGACTCTTCCCATTATACAACTGGTTGATGAGTCTATTGATTAAAAAGCAGTATTACCCTGTTCAGTGGTTACTCAAAGAACTGTGTGTCATGGTTTGACCCCAGCTGGCAACTAAGCACCATACACATACAGCAGCTCACTCCCCTGCAGTGGGATGGGAGGGAGGGTCAGAAGGGTAAAAGTGAGAAAGAGACTTGTGGGGTGAGCTAAAAACAGTGTAATATTAGAAGAATTCAGAAAAAAAAAAAAATTAGAAGGAAAAAAAAAATAAATATACCCTAAGAAGCAGCAGCAATACAAGTGAAAACAGTTGCTCATCACCAACCAACAGCCAGCCATTCCCTGAGCACTGTGCCCCCAACCTCCTTCCCCTACTTCTATCAATAAAATGAAGTTTTATTGATGAGTGTGATGCCATATGGCCTGGGACATCGCTTGGGTCAGTTGGGGTCAGCTGTCCTGCTTCTGTCCCCTCCCAGCTCCTTGTGCATCTCCAAAGTACTTGCTGGCAGGGCAGCCTGAGGAGCAGAGGAGTCCTCAACCGTGTAAGCACTGCTCAACATTAGCTAATCAGGGTGTTATAAACACCATTTTCAGTAAAAATCCAGGACATCGCCCTGTACCAGCTGCTACGAAGAAATTAAAACTCTCAGCCACAACCAGTACAAGGCTCACTCTCATTATTGAGATAAACAAAATAGAAGATAAAGTATTACATACAATCCATATTTCAGGCCATTAGAATACAAACAAGTATTTGGTAAAGCATGACAATACTACACAATCATAGATGAAGTGCTTCTTTTGACTTTTTTTTTTTTTTTTTTTTTTAATTTGCTTTTGCATAGGTTTTGGCTGCTACTTCCAATCTGCTTGCCTTGCTAGAGCAACTTCACAGCTGATGTAGCATCACCCTGTTGCTATACTGTGTTCTTTGCCTCGGGGCTAGAGAGAGCGTGCTTAGAAACATGAATGTCTGCTGTCCTTTGGCATTGGTGCATTGTCTCTTTGCCAGGTTCATATCTCATTAGAAAGCCCCAGTAGCGAGCATTTTAGGCTAACATTTGTGTCTCAGATAGTGCTGATTTGGGGGAGTTTTCTTTACCTATCTGTAAAGTGGGTATTCAATTTATTTCTGATTCACAAAGCAGGGACATTAGTTCTTGCTGTTACTAAAAGCAACATCATTTAGCCTCTCTTTCATCTCATAGACAGCAACGAGTCTTTGCGCAGACCTAAGACCAGTTAATGCTAACTCACTGGTAACGGGTTAGGGTGTCCAAGGAATTTAGGATTTGTGCTTTGCTAAGAAAAACGTCCTCTCCCTGCTTGGTTTGATGGAAAATGAAGGTTGTTAATCTGACAGTTGGCAAATCTGATAGGGAAAACTACTGCTTTCACATTGGTGCGTGCTCAGTGATTTGTCTGGTTATCCATTACCTCTTCCCAATGCACCCTTATGTCCAAGGAAGCAAACAGCACAGAGCGCAGAGACTGAATACGTCCCCATGAATGGGCATTGTGTGGGAATGTGAGCGTGGGTTTAAGGGTCAAACATCATTCTAGGAAGCCGGGTGTGATAGTTTCCTATTAAGTAATAGGGCTTTCTTCGCGATCATTCTGCATTTCCTTTCTGCTGTCTGCCACAGAGAACAAGGTGTGAGGCTGTCTTTGTTGAACACCAAAGTTGAGGAGAAGAAATGGACGTGAGAACGTTCAGAATTGGGAGTGTTGGTTGTATAACTGCCACGAGCTGTTGACAAGGACTGTAGTTAAGTTGTAGTTTGGGAAAACCTATCCAGCACAAATAGCAAGTAGTGATTCTTATATCCATCTGTATCCTGGAAGCTCTTGTGTATGATACTGTCTGTAAAGGGAGAGGTTTCCCTGCGGCATTTTTATTCAAGGAAAAGATTTCCTCTGTTGACATGGTACTACTTGGCATAAAAGTGTTTCCGCTATTATGTAGCGGAAATGTAGGAAAAATGTATCTACCAGGGTAGCTGGTAGACACTATATTTGAAAGGATGTTTTGCAGGGCAAATCACATCTATTGTAACAGTCCTCAGTTTGTTTCATATGTATATGATATATTTATATTATATCATATATGTTATATATATATCTTATATGATATAGTTATACAACAAACAATATCACTTAGAGAAGCTGAATGACTTGCTGAAGTCCTGACCCAGTTCAGTAGCCAAGTAAGAAGAACACCTTCTTTTTAGTTAGTGTAGTTAGTGTAGACTTAACATGCCTGAAGGCACCTGTGCAAGGTATTACTGGTGCAGTTGCAGAAGTATAATTCAAGTGGGAAACAGATTTTAGTATAGCCTGTTGCTTTAGTGAGGCCCTGCTGTAAGAATACCTTTGCTTGCTCAGTGGCTGTGCCCAGCACTTGAGTTCTACACACTTGTTCAGTTGCGTTCATGGAACAGTGAACCCTGAAATGCGTGTGACGAGGAATGTGAGTAACTGAGTCCTATGTTTGACTGTCAAGTGTGTTGCACAACTTCTTAACAAACATAGAGTCTTGGTATTAAAATGGTCAGTGCAGCTGGGTATATACATAAACCAAAAAGAAATGTATCCGTGAGCTTAGATTTTTTTCAGTCCTCTTCTGTTAGAGGGGTTGGTTTCTGCTCAAAATTCTGTACCGGTATTCTTCAGTTCTACAGCGTTCTGCTCCGTGACTCCCTGTGCATCAAACTTTTCTATCGGCTCTAGCTATGCCATGGTTCCTGGAAATCTTTACAGAAATGAGATGGTTATTCCATGAAGTCTTTACCAAACTCAAATTTTCTGGTCTTACATTAGAGAGTGATGATAGTTTTTTTTTGTCCATAAAGCATGGGTGACAGTTCCGTTGTCCAGCAGTTTTATAGCCATGCGTCAAATCAGTGACCTAAAACCCCACTGTTTGCCCCTGGATTTCATGCATCACTATGTTTTTGGAGAGAAGTGGTGTATTTATGTGCCACTGATAGGTCTGTTAGCAGGTACCATCAAACACTGCAAATAGTCAGAGTCTAAACGTAGTGGGTTTTAACTTCCAAAAACTAACACACCCCCGTTGTACTAGGCTGTGTTATTTAAAAAGGTCCAAGCAATCAGATTTTGGCTGTTTTATCCTCTGCCTGTTTTTGTCATTTTGATAGGTAAACCAGGAAAGCCTCTGATAAATGATGGGAGAACTTGAAGTGTTTCCCATCCGCCCTCAAGAAACCACATTCAGACATGTTCAAGTGAAGACTTTGTTGATATACTTTGAAGTGTCAAAGCCAAACCAATGCTATTACTTACTATGCTGGACCAAAGCAATTCGTGAGTCAGTCAATCTACCGTTCATCGAGAGTGTAGCACGGTAGTTTATAAGTTATAGCAACAATTTTCTTTATAGCTTTGATTGAATTAAAATAACATACTTAAAAGAGGACACCTCAGCTTCCTGAGGTAATGAATATGAGTTAATACCAGCAGCTGTCTTAGCAAAAGAAAGCTATTACCAAACTGAAAAGGTGTAACTAATCCTAAGGGCAACCTAGAAGAAGTGTCTTAGTTTTGGCAGTAGCTCTAAGCTTCTATTTTTCAAATTAGGAATTTTCATCGTATGCCTTTATTGAAAGGTAGAGAACAAGAAAGATGGTGGTAACATGCAACATGCACTTGAAGTTACTTCATGGAGGGAGGAGGGAATGGCATGATATGCTTTGTTGAGACTTCCTGTTTCTCTAGGTTTTTTAGTGTCATTCCAGTGCCATTCCAACATTGTAGGAGGGGGAAGAGGAAGATCGTGGTCTTTAGGGACTCGAAGTGAATCATGACGTGCCCACAGAGTCCTGAGGGAAGACTCTCTGTGTGTATCTAACCCCTGATTCCTGGGATCAGCCTGAGTCTACTTTATGCCCCTTGTGCAGGCTTAGTAGTGAGTTGCTTTGAGATGCAGGGTTTGTTTTTTTCCCAGTGTCTGAACACTTTCTCATAGAGTGTGGTCAAATGGCTTGGTCAGGCAGCTCATCCCAGTGCAGAGTGAGAGCGTTCTCCAGTGTGCTTGGCGTGGTCTCTGGTTGTCCAGACTGAGTGACCTGCTGGAATGTGTGACAGCTCTTACCACGTGAGGTGGTTTGGAAGAGAAGAATGGGGATGGTGGCCACGTATGCAGTCAGGATCTTGAAGTTGGTAAGAGCTTGCAGAGCCCACAGTGCTGCTTACAGAACTTTGGGTAGGACTGAGTTAGCTACATTCCTACCTAGTCACAAAATACTCGTAATTGTGTAGTGACACTGACTGTGAAGGATGCCAATGAGAAGACAGCTCAGGCTTGTGAAGTGGGGAGTTAAAAGGCTGATATTGCAGATATTTGAAATGTATGTTCTCCTTTCTGTACATGCATTGCTTTGTTTTGTTCTGATTTCCTGTTCTTCCTATAGTCCTCCAGCTATAGGAGGCAAATATTTGGGCCAGTTGTCATCCTGAATTCATGTCATTTTAAGTACATAAACATTCAACTGGAACATTTTCTTATTTATTCACTTTAATGGACTGTGACCAAAATGTTGTTCTCCTTTTGTGTAATTTCCTTTTCTTTTCTGTAATCGCTGTGTTTATGGTGGTTTATATTGCTTTCTTTTCCCTTCATTTGCAGCCTATGCTTATTATGTTCATACAGCCTCTTGATGGTGCTGTATTGTAATGAGTGGAAGTCTCTATGTCTCTTACTCCAAATGCTAAATATACATTTGCTTACTTTTTAATGCTTTCTGTGGATTTTGAAATATTAGAAAGTCCTCAGAAAAGTCCTTCAATTGAAAGTCCGCAGCTTTTTGTAGGAGTGTCCTATTGAAAATGTTAAGTCACGTGCAAGTGCAGTTTGAATTTTGGCAGCCAGGAGCTGCATTGGTGTGCTACGACTTCTGCGTGTCAATTGCTGCATATATAAACAAGAGCGAACTCAAGAGGTTGGTTGTTCTTCTGTTGTTGCAAGCAAATGGATATTAAGAACCTGTCCAGAACACGCTGAGCAAATGGGTTATGCGTGGTATAGAGTTTGGCTGAAGAAATTTCTCCCTCAAACGGCTGTTTCGTATTGCTGATATTTCAGGGTGTCTTGGTGATTCTCTGCTTGAATTGTTCTAATATTGTTATGTACTGATCTGACTGGAGAGATGTTTTTAATCTGGATTTAATCTGAATCTTCTCAAAAGGTAGAGAGGCTTCAAAGACCCTTGTGCGCAGGCTCATCCTGTCTCAGACTAGTGGCTTCTCAAATGAGGGACATGCAATGGAACCAGTTTTCTGTCTCATAAATTAATGTTTTGTGTGTTTATCAGATGTCTCTGTATGCAAGCGCTTTTTTATTTAGTAACCACAAACTCTTTGGAGTGGTGCAATGCAGTGAAGTACACAGAAGCGTCTGCTTTTTCCTATGCTTGTTCCCATGAGGTAACTTACACTCTGTAGAGTGTCACATTCTTTTGGTGGCTCTTTGCTGAAGAAGGGGGAAGTGAATTTTGTCAAGTGAAATATGGTCACTGTGTACTGTGCTTAGATCAGGGTGAGTATTCTGGAGTTAGGTCAGACTTGTATTTAACAGTTTGTGTTCAGTGTGGGTTTGCGTCTTAGCACTGATTTTTTTATATTTTTTTTTCTAGTAGTCAAAAGGGTAAGAAAGTAATTGTAAATATATAAAAAAAGGTAGAAGAAAGATTGTGTGTTTGTGTGGAACCAATCATTTATGCCACCAAGTAGGATGTTGTTAATTATTTTACTTGTCTTTACTCTCCATATAGCACCATGACTAACAGAAAAAGGGTAATGTGCCATGGTATAGCCATTTGCGTAGGAAAACTGTGTATCCTGTCCAGTCCTTTTCAAGCTCTTTTCTCCCCAAGTGCCAAATGATGTCTGAACCACATTTTGTTTAAGCAGAAGCACAAGCAGCCTGATGCAGCCCTGTGGGAAAACTCTTTGAGCTTTGCAGGTGGTTTAGCACTGAGAAGCTAAAGCAGATGTTAGAGCAGAAAGAATTTATGCCAGAAGTTCGTAAGATGAACAGCAGGGGAAAAGGTAATGGAAGAAAACACAAAACGAGAGACTAGGCTGGACTGGGACAGAATAAATGGGGGAAAATGAGGACTGTCTGAGAAGCAAAGCTTGATAAGAACTGAGAATGCAAGATAGTAGGACTCAAGGATTGGGGAAGAAAGGCTGGCAGGAGAAAGATGTCAACAGCAGAAAAGGCAGAAGCAAAATAAATGGTGGTAACGGAAGAGACCAGACCTCTGAAGCTAGTGCCATTTTTTTGGTCTCCAGTTAATTTGGTTTGATAAAGTTGTAATGTCTGAGAAATCTGGCTTCTGTCCCTCTGGCAGTCAAGGTACATTGCTTTTTATAAATGGGGAAAATAGCAGGAAAGAAGAAGAGAAAAGCCAAGGCAGCAGGTGGGAACCAGTTTGGAGGTAACTGGCTTATGGAGACTGGGCTAAGAGTAAGCTTACCAACCCTAGCCTGGCTCACATACTGAAGGAAACAAGTTAAAATTGGCATGTAATGATAATGCATGCACAGAACTTCTGTGGGGGAATCACGCTACTATTGTATTGGAGAGAACAGAGGATGAGGCTGTGGCCTTTACTGAGCTTTTTGCAGTTCTGTATGAAATTTGCAAATAGAACTACACGATACTGTATCCATATTGATATGTTACGCAAGCATAAACTAGGAAATTAAATTTAAAGACTCTTAATCCGCTCAATTTCTCCCCAAATTTGACATTTTGGCTAAGAACAAATAAAGCTGAGAAGACTCAAGAAGGTGGCATGTGCTACTAAAACATGGTAATTCAAACAGATGAAATTTTCTGACCATACTGTAACTCTTCACTGTTCTAACAGCTACATCTCTAATGGTTTCAAAATATCGTCCAAATTGTGCTTTTGAATATGTGTCCCTACAAGGATCTGTTTGCTCTTGAGTAGAACACAGTAGCCTTTTGCAGCAGTGAAAAGGTATTGTTGGCAGCAGTTAGTATAGAAGAGTAATTCCTCTACGTGCAGGAATCTTTGGTAGCAAGTGTGTTTATTTGCACTGAATTCTGGTTCCGAATGCCAAACTTTTCCTTCTGCCCTCTCTTCTGGTCTTCAGAAATGTCACTGATGTTCACAAAGGGAGAGGGCCAAGGATACACGAGAAGGCAGCTCTTGAAACGCGTTATACAAGACCCATTACAGGGATGAAAGTGATGGAAGCACTGTCTTGACCTGTTGCTTGTAGGCTAACTTTGTCCTAAGGAACAAATTAGAGGTGTGTCAGCGGTCACATGTTGATGTTCCATCGGTGTCTGGTGTTACTCTGTGGTCTTCCAGACACCACACTTAGTCTTGGCTCTGAGCTGATAAATCACCACTGTTACCTCTTTGCTGTGCACGTTTGGCAAATCTCTTCCCATTCAGTTCTTGTCAGTGATGCTCTAAAATGCCATGCAGTGTCTCATTGCAAAACCAAAGCATGAGCAGATACTTGTGTAGTAGATTTCTGAAGTTGGATGCTTAGTTCTGTAGGAGGTGATGCTAGATTTTAAACTGAGTATGTTTAAAATTTGAGAAACAGGATCTGCCTCATCAATTCTGACTATTGTTGCACTTTAGGTATAAATTAGTCTGCACTACTGCAGTCTTTATGAAATAAGTGTATTTCAGTGTTCTGTGATAAAGAAAAAGAGAATCGGAAATCACGGAGTTGAATGGGGGCATAAAAAAGAAGGATCAGGGTAAAACTGTAATTTAAAAGTCTGTTTCCCACATGTGTGGATGCTAGCCCTGAATGCTAACCTACAGTTCAGTTTTTGGATTGTTGGCACTTTTCATTGATTCTTTGTAACGTAAGTGAAACAAAACTTGGATGAAATCTAAAGAGACAGTTATAGCTCTCCATGTTATCGAACAGAAAAAAATTTGCAAGCTTTTTATGCATACGTTGTCTTTAGTAGTTTGAGCATCTTGTCATCGTAGATTTTTAATGTTCTTTTCAGTTTATGCATCAATTTTATTAAGGGCTGGCAAAGCCACTGCAGCCCAGGGAAGAATTGCAGTGGTCAGATGCAATTTGAGATATTTTTCAGGCTTAGTTATTCTAGATTCGTAGCAACATAAATGATGCTGAATGGCATTTCAGCTGAAAAAAGTGATGTTAATATGGCCATCAGAATCGAAGCTTGGTCCTCTGAAGGCAAGACCCACTGCATGTGTCCCGCCTTTGTATCGAGGTTCATTTCATCATTTCCCACTGCAGTTGGAAAGAAAGATGTTGTGCACTTAGTTTTCTTTGAAGCACAGCATGAGATAAGGGCCAGACTGGAGTGAACAACTGGGGCTGCTTGCTCTGTAATTACTCATAATGGCCTCGGACCATTCCTTTCCCCTTACAGAGTAACTGTTATCTTCCTGGTGGGAATATAGTGCTGCTGTATTTAGACTTAGTTTGTCCTTTTCACAAATTTCTACTTCTTCCTAACCAGTTGCCCCCTACAGTATCCTTCTCAGTGTTTTTCCATCAGCAAATACCTTTGGAACAGTGAGTTTGTTTTGTACCTTGCAGTTGGTGGAAATCCTCTGATCTCTTTATTAAGATTCCCTTGCCTCTGTTCAGTTCAGAGTTTTCAGAGCTATTGCTTTGTCATGCTATTGTCTCCGATGTTGTTTTTTCTTTAACATTAGTATTTTTCTGATACTCAGAGAAAGCCCCACTCTATAAGATCAGCAACTCTGTTAGCACCAGCGTTTCCATTGCTACGATGGTAGCTGGATCCCAAAATGAGGATTTGCCCTCAGTGAAGTCCCTGGGATCTTCTGTAACACCTGAGCGGTGTAAATACACTGGCAGATGCTGTAGTTACACAGGTTTTCTTTAAAGTTGTCTTGCTGATGATGGTAAAAGCGTATCTGGTGCCCTGACAAGCATGAAAATAAGAGCATCCCCATTAGAGTAGCAGGTGGGAGGGCTGCTAATGAACTGAGTGCCTTGTGAAAGTGAGAACTGAAAAGTCTTCCTCAGGTAAGGCTTGATCCGGAGTCCCTTGAAGTCAGCAGGTGGCATTGAATTAGATCTGGCCTGCAGTGTTTCAGACAAAACCAACAATAAAGCAGAAGCTGCCATGGGTATTTGTTTTCATAGATTCTCCCATTGCTTCATCTCTGGTACACTACATTAGGGAGGTTTAGGTTTTTGGGGTTCTTTTTTGTTTGTTTTGGGGGAGGTGGATGTGAGACTTTCTTGGCACTGAGAGGTTAGTGCACTTTGTGTACTATTGAACAGGACAATGACTAAACAAGTGCCAGCTTTGATACAAATCTATTTTATCTGGAAGGAGTGCAGGTAGAATTAGAGACCTGGAATAGTTCTAGCTGCCTAGATTATCTTGCTCAGCCTCTGTTCGAGTGCACAGGGTAGAATTCTGCTTCAGCCTGTTGCTGCATCCCTCAAGACTGTTTTCGTGCCAAGGCCTCTGAGAAGCTCCTGTGTTAATCCTGGTGTGCTGCTGGCTCATCTGCAACAGGCCCCTGAGATCTCACTGTGCTGTGGGTTTACTGCAGAGGTAGTCTGCATCGTCTGCACTGGCAGTAGTTGAAGAGGAATTTATTTGGCTCTCAGGAGAACACCAAATTACACTGCAGTTTTTTTCTGTAGCTAACTTGATACTTTTATTAATTGCACAGAGAGGCTGGGTCCCCGTTTACAGCACAGTGCTTTGCTGATTTTTACAACACTTGAATGTCCACCTGCAGCCCTTGTGAGCCAGTCAGCTTGAGTGAAAAACATTGCTTCAGCTAGAGAATTGCGTTTGGTAGGAACTGAGTGAGCATCAGTGCTCAGGATGGACTTGAACTGGTTCTGCAGTGACAGCCTGTAGTAACCCATAGATTGCTCACATGCAGTTTGTTTCTCTATAAAATATCATCTATAAAGGGAGTACTTGGTGTTTTCTAAAAGAAAAATTGTAGTTTTTACGGTTCTGCATTTTCATTCCATTCATATGTTTTCTCATGTTACTTTCAAGAGCAGAGATTGGGATGTCAGTTTTCTGCATGCTGGCTATTTACAGATGATTTGGTGAGGACTAAATCCTCCTTGAACATAAGCAGTCAAGAGTGAGTGTGTGCCAGTGCCTTGTATTCCTTCCTTGTATTTCTACTGCTCCAGGCCACTTCAGTCTTACTGTTGAACTCTACCCACAAACAGGGGCACCTGGAGTATCTTCCGACCAAGCTGAGCAGCACCTTAGGAAGCAAAGAACAGGGAATCTTTGAAGTTGTTTTCTCTCACAGTAGAAGATGATTTATTCCTGAGTAAGGAATGAAGTGGCCTGGAGCATAGGAATATGAGGAAAGAATATGAGGCATTGGAACACACGCATTCACTCTCGAGTGCTTATGTTCAGGGGGGATTCAGTTTCTTTTATGCGGCTTCTTTCAAGTATTAGCTGGCTGAAACATTGAGATGTGATAAGCAAAATAGTGGTGATGTTAAAGTGGCAAATGAAACCCACAGATCCCACCATCAAGCTTAGCGATCCTGTGCCAGAGGTGGGCTCTTACTTTCTCACAAATATGCCAGGAAAAAAAAAAAAAAAAAAAATCTAGTGATTTACCCATTTCTTCTGTGTTAGGTAACTCACTTGAGACAATGGTTTCACCTGAGGATTGCAGAGAAATACCATGGCCTATATTCAGATCAGCTGTTCCACTGAGCTGCACCCATGCAGTCATCAGATTTTGGCTGCAAAATCAGCATGTGGTTCACTTGCCAGTTTGTTGCCAGCTGGAATTGCTCTGCATTGGTGCAGAGTGCAGTGCCTGGGGATGCGTGAAGCATTGGCGATGTTCATGCACAGGTCTCAGGCACACAGCCGTGTGTTGCCTGTGCTGCTGCTGTCCAGGTTCTGACGGATGAAGGAACAGAACAGTGCAGATAAGGCTTTGTGCCTCCCAGCACCACAGGAAAACATTAATCAAGAGACCATTTGCTCTTTGTTAGATTGCCTCTGCAGTGGCGAGATCTCATTTCTTCACCCCCTTGTGCCTTGCTTTCTGAACAACTGCATAGAAAATGATGACTTGAAAGTCTCTAATTTTTTGTCTTTACTTTTCTAATCACTGCCAAGGTTGTCTTCAAGTCTCAATTGCTCTATTTTTTATATAAGCCTACACAAGCCATTTCTATGGTTGTGTTCTGTTCATTTTCCCGTTATTTCTTAGGTAAAACTTCCCAATTATTTTGTCTTTAGTTAAAAGACTTCATTGCTTCAAATTCACTCTGGGCTACTTCATTATTTTCTTTTCCAGTTCTTTGTCCTATGTCAAATATGGACCATTTCTTGCCATGTTACCAAAGCAATGTTACTCCAGTCCAGTTTTCTAATACAGTGATAACAGTGTTTGACTTACATTTCTTTTAATTGCTTGTGGATTTCAATCATCTAATTTGTGAAATTCATTTGTCTTTTAAATGTGGTGAAGTGGAAATGTGGTGATCTTTTAAATGAGTGGAGGACATGGATAAGGCATCATTGCCACCCCGCTAACTTTGACCTCACTTTGCATGCTGACAGAGCTATGTACTGTAAAAAGGGCTTGATAGAAATGGCTGATTTTTATTGATAAATGATGTGCCTAGTTAGCAGCATTTCTAAGGCACTTTGCTAAGTCAAAGTACTGACCTTGATATCAGAATATTGCACTTCATTACAGTGAGAGGAATACTGAGAATAAACACCTATTTTACCAGTGCTTATTTCTCGTATTATTCTGTAGTCCTTTATGTTTACAATGCATAAGTTACTATTAGAAGTATACCTTAACCAAAATAACACTTGGAGACACTTAGGTCTGGAGCTGAAAACAGTATTTGTGCGTAATAATTGCCTCACTGATTAATTAAACCTAAATTTCAGGCTTAATTTCCTTGAAATTTCAGGAATTCTTTTAACCTGGAGCCAAAGCCGTTCCTTTTCAGATTCCTCTTGCAGTTTTCACTGTGAGGTGAGTGCTGCAGTGGGATGAACGATGCTGATTCATGTTCTTGGCCTGTGTGATGCCTGGTAATCAAATTCTCATTCTTTCTGCAGGAGCCAGTTCTGGCAGGTATCAAGGGAGAGCAAAGCACTGTCTCTGGGGAAGGGAAAATGGGAGAGACCCAGCCTGTGTTTCCTGGAGTGCTGAAGCCTTCCCGTGAGAGGCAGAGGCACCTCAGTCCTGGAGGATGTGGCTCCTACAGATGATAGACACAGCTCCTACCTGCCCGTACGTAGAGATGGGTTCTGAATTACCATGGGCTCAAAGAGTTGGAAGTCCATAAGAACTGAATATTTAAACCATTAGGGGGTTTTATGTAGAAATTCAGAGATTTCCTAAAAAATGGTGATAAAGCCTAATGCAAGGGCTGTACATTTTTTCAAATAAATTATATTTGTTTTTTCAACCTTTAGAAGGATCTATCACCTCTACTCCAAATACTATAAGTACTATGCTAAGATAGCATGAAGGTGTTGCAGGTGACTGGCCTGGTTTCGGTTTGCTTGAGAGATCCTTTTTAGAACAAACAGTGTCAGAATGGGCCTTATCCCATGGTGAAAGTTAAAACAAATTAAGGGAAAAGAACTGCATTTTGGTCCTTGTGACCTTGTAGTGTTGGCAAATGCCCACAGCAGAAGTGTGGCTTCAGCTTTCCTTGATGGCTCCAGCAGGTCTGACAAGGTCCATTCCTCTCTGTCAGAAACTTCCTAGCCTGCTTTGAAAGTGCAAGAACTTTCTCTGCCACCACTAAAGCCAGAAAGGGGCCTTTATTTCAAGCTGTGAGAGGTTTGGATCTCTCTGGAAAACACAAACAGGTGTATGTCCTTCCATGGTGCACGCTGTTTAGGGCTTGTACCAGGCACACTGCTGCTATCCAGTATGTGTCTGTTTTCAGGTCATTAGAAAACATCAACCAATCTGTTAGACTCCAATGAGGTGTGAGTCAGAACACAGCCTTACCTGCCTCACACATTGCTGTTTCCTCTGCAGCAGCTCTCTGTGAGATGGTACATGCCAGGAGTCTGCCAAATTTCAGTGGTGTTAAACTTCATGAGCGGAGATTATTCTGTTTCAAGGATATAGGAGACTGGTTGGTTTTCTTTCCCCCGCTCCTTACCTTGCTCTTAGCCATTCTGTGCATCTTGCAGGGTCTTTTGTAGCTTAATAAAGTAAATGCTTTGCTAGCATGTTCCCTGGTAACATACATGCACAGGTTTTGTGCTTCCTACAAGCCACTGCTGTTGATTTACATCAGGAAACAATTTTGCTTCACAAACATATAAGAGAAAATCATTGCTCAATATCACTGCCTCCTGAGTAGTCATATTAAGAATTGTCTAATAGTGAGCTCTCTGGAAAACAGGGAATTTGTTTTAAGAATTATTATCCTTCTGATGCAAATGGCTAATGAAAGAATGGTGAATTTTGATTAAGTGTGGAAAGTAGTGTTAGAGTCAGACATCCTGGATGAATTGTGTTCAGTCACGACAGTGTGCCATTTCGAATGTGAGAGGGATACAGACAGCAAAACAGCAGCTCTCTGCTCATGGCTGCAACCCGTCTTTGCATTCTTTGGTTCTTCATTCTCTTCAGAGGTGTTTATGGAAAAAGAATATATACACATACATACCTCTGTCATCTCAATGCTCAGAGCCTTCTGAACACATTGAAGCTTTCCCTTCTAGTAGTCTCTCTGTTGCTGATTCCCTTCCTGAGATAATTCTTTCTTTTTCACTGCAAACTACTTTCCAGAAGGTTTAGCTCAGAATCTACCAAAGTTGCTCTCTTACTATTTTAAATGGCCAGCAGGAGATAAATAACTCATACTAAAATAATCTCTCTCTGAGAAACTTGGAATAATTTAGGAGAGAGTTGAAGACTCTGTCATTCCTCATATTTGGGGGCATTTGCACTTGAATAATGCCAGTTAAAAGTGCCCTTAGAAATAGCTGAAATAGGCAGAACTTCTGAGGCTTGTGTTGCTTTCTAATTACAGCTTGCTCAGAACTCGTAGTCCCACAGCACCCAGCACTAACAGAAGTTAAAAACGGCATGCACCTCTTCGATGACTTTATTTTTTCTGTCTTGGATTGAATTTCCAGCTGTTCCGTAAGTTCGAACAGACTCAAGCAATGCTGCACAAGAGGCCCAAGAAAAAGGGTGCCAAGAGGAGAGATAATGGACTGGATGAAATCAGAGTCCTTTGGGGACCAACACCCTGCAAAAGCTTTACAGACTCTATGACTTGATGAGGTCATGCAGATGGAAGGTGCTTCCTGTGCTTCCTAACAAGCCTCCTCTCCTTTCTGCTGAAATAAAGAGGGGCTGATGCCTGTTCTCTATTTGTGACACTACCCTTGTGTTAAACTGTGTTTTGTGTTGGGGGAAGGAGAGCGGAAGGTCCATGGGGTCTCCCTTCTTTCTCCTCCTGTGCTCTCCAAAGGTCTTGCCTGAAAGCTGCACTCAGGGAGAGCGTGGAACCCAGATCATTGAGTGGTTTCATTCCAGGCCAAATCCTTTCAACTGACACCGGAGCTGGAGAGTGGCTGAGGTTCCACTTCAGCAGAAATTGACCTCAGGTTCCCCCAGGGGACACAATGAGGATCTTGGTGACCTCAGATGATCACAGTGAGACGTGAAGATGCCAGAGGACTGTAACGCCTAATTCCTGAGCCTTGGATGAGCCCCCCCAGGTGTCATTTTGGGAACTAAGATGACCTAAGTAAAGGCCCTGAAGCACTTTTGGTGCCCAAGGGACCCTGTGGGCTCACTGGGACAGGTCAGGGGCCCTCTGAGCACCAAGGGTGGGAAGGGCTGACCCTGACCTGCCTTGTAGAGGAGTTTGTGTCCGGGTGACTGGAGAGGATCTCAAGGAGCAAATATGGAGAAAAAAAATCACATACACAGAGGGTGAGGGCTGGGGCATGAGGTCAGCACTTAAGAGTGCGGGCGCATCCTGGGCCCTCACTGAACATATGGGGTTACTGTGGGGAACTCTACCCCAAAAACAGCATATGGGCTTGAAGACAACTTCACCCAAAACTGGCTGTAAAAGTTGACCTCTAGTAACCCTGAATGCTAATTGGTGACCTCGGATGACCTCAGAGCTGAGATTTTGGGTAAATTTGACCTCAAGTAACACCATGACCTCAAGGTTATTGAGGTCACCAATTAGCATTTGGGGTTACTAGAGGTCAATTTTACCCAAAATCTCTGCTCCAGAGGTTACTTGAGGTCAGCAATTAGCATTCTGGGTTACTTGAGGTCATCTATTAGCATATGGGGTTACTAGAGGTCAATTTTACCCCAAATCTTGGCTCCAGGGTCATTTGAGGTCACCAATTAGCTTTCAGGGTTATTTGAGGTCAACTTTACTCCCCCTCTTCCCCACTTTTGCCTCAGTCTTATCCAAGTTCTCTACTAAACCTTGTGGGTAACTTTGCTCGAGCACCATCAGCCTGTGTTGCGGTCACCCATTTGACTTGGGCTCCTTTGCCATCACGTTGAAGCTGGTGAGTCCTGCACAGGCACTCCAGAGTCACTACTTGGACCATCTCCCTGCCACACGCTGCTCCACCATCTCCTCTGTGTGTTGTCCCAGTGCCAGGCCCTCCGCACCCTCCTTTTGTGCCTTGGTCATGGTTTGAGGCATGCAAGGGGCAATGGGGCTGTAGTTGGGGTTACATCTGCAGTTGGGGTTAGATCCCACAGCCCTGCTTGGACACCAACAGGCAACTCATGGCCTGGAAAGATGCCCAAGAGGAGTTGACTTACCCAAAACAGGAGATTAAAGAAGTTTAAGAAACTGGTCTCACTGGCAAAAGGACAGTGAAGACCCTGCTGCTGCAGTGAGCTTTCTCCTCACGCATCCATGTCATCTGCAGGAACACAAGGTGCAAACCCTGGATTCATTTATAAAACTAGTCTCTGCTGAGCGTTAGGCACAGACATAAAGCAGACTCAATGCCGGGGACAGGGTCAAACACCTGATTATAAAATCACAAAAATTCTTTTATTCCATTGTTATTTATGTCAACAATCACAGGCTTGTTCACTCTTACCCCAGCTGCTCCCATCCATGATTTGTGTTAGGCCTTCCCTTCATCCAACACTATTTAACACTAGGTGTGTATTTCCAACTGCTTTGTGCAAAAATGCCTGATATTTTCTTCAAATGTTGGGAGTGAGGGCAGGAAAAGCAGACAGGAATTAGCACTAATAACCTTAGAAAGGATGATTTTTCCCCAACCATCTAACTACTGAGCTATGCTCTGTTTAACTAACTCAGGCTTTCTCAACTTCATGGTCTGCTGTGCAAATAAGAACACAAATACTCATGCAGATGTCATAGATGTTTTTATTCTAAACAGGGGAAATCATGGTAGGTGTTTGAAGTCTGTGTAACACTACATACGCAGGCCCTGAAAAAGTAAATTTAAAATGCACTTTCAACACTGTAGGAACCTACACAAAGCCAACAGAACATCAGGAATGGTACAGACTATGGATAATTCCTCTGAATACAACACTCCCCGTATGTCACCAAGTTGTGTGAAGTGGCAGCTGCCATCAGAGCTCACAGACACGCACTATGGTGCTGGATCTACTCTGTAGCACAGAATCCAAGCCACGTTTTCACCCATGAAAAGAAAACAAAACCCTGCTGTGCCGAGATCTCCTTGTCTTCAGCTGGATTCAGCAGGTACACTCTGGAGGTGACTCCGCTGTGGCAAAGACGTGTGGCAGTGCCGAGATGCAGAGCAAGCAGAAGTCCTCTTCTACTGCCTCAAGGCAGTGATGGCTGCAGCAATAAGGATAAAGGTCTGTCTGGAAGGATGAAATTATTCCATCAGTTCAGAAACATTTTTGTCAGGAGCCTAAAACTCAGAAGCTGGGGAGCAAAAAATACTTCATTTGCTTTTAATCAGCCCAAATGTGCTGAGCCTGGCTTGGGGTGTTAAAGCAATGAGTAAGTTGTCAATACTGAGTCAGCTCAGCACTGCAACCCAGACACCAGGTCTGGTTCTCCCCACTACCACTAACCACAGCATGTTCATTAGTGTCACTGAGACACAGCTGGGCCTTCAGCCTACAAACTGTAAATCCTGTGAGGAACCACTGCTGAAGTGAGCTTGGTGCTGAACTAATTTGTTGTAGGTGGTAAATAACCAGTGAAGTAATGCAGTGATTTACATCCCATTTCAAACCATAACAATCCCAGCACCTCTGGTCATAGTGGTCAGACCAGAGTGTGCACAGATCAGAGTGTGCACAGATTCAGTGGGTCTGGATTTGGGATCTGTTGGCATCCACAATCACTGGGACAACTTGACTATTTAGATGATGATACTCCCCTTGCCCTCCCCTTCCCCCACCATCCCTTTACGTGAAACCCTACTGCACAAAGGCAAAGCCTGACACCCCAATTAGAATGCAACAAATAACCCCTGTCTGCTGCTTGCTAATGAAGGGCTGGGGCTGGTATCATTTTAATGCTTAAATTAAAGCAGGAAAGGTGCAACCATGTGCCCAAGGGAACAGAGCTTTGGAGAAATAAAGGGAGATGAATAGGTGAGACAGTCTCGCTAGCAGGCATGACTTCACCTAACAGGCCTTCCTCTTGCCTCCCAGCAATGACATTGCCTTTCTTTCACAGCAGTTCATGCACTTCAAAGGGCCAACAGCATAAAAGGAATCTAAAAATAGGTTAAAGCCTGAAACCAAAGAGTAGCTGTTTCATTAGCAACAAGAGAAGCAGAAGGAGAAAGAATAGTAGGACAGAGCTCCCCAAATGTGCCGAATGACTTGTATTTTTTGTATTTTATGTATTTTATGCTATTTTACAGAAATTATTCTAGTATCTGGACACATTTCAGATGTGCAGTAACTGATATAGCTGGGACCTACCATGTCTGTGCTCTTCTCTCCTTATGCTGAGGAAGATCACTGGGAATCAGCATCCCGGGTCATTATCAGACATACTACTCAATCACCTTGCACTGGAACAGGAGACTTGCAGAAGCTCAAGTGATGGCAGGAGGTCACTGTGGTGGTGCATCCCCCCATTCTCTCCTGGACCCATCTGCTTCCCCAAGAATTCCTGTTAGCCTTTGCATAAATGCATGGCATTCGATGGCTGGGCACCCCCTGACTCTAATCCCTTAACAAAGGCAGGAAGGACCACACAGGTAACAGGAATGCCTGCATACTCTCGTATCACATCAGGAGTTCTTTTGAAATGGTAAATCATTCCCGACAAATACAAGATACCAGGATGAAAATTTACACTGACTCAAGCCAATCATCTTACCACCCTATGAACAGCGATCCAAAGAGAGAACCCCTCTGAGCTCTCCTGGACCACAGCAGGCTGCAACCCAGCTGTCTCCGTCTGAGTGGGACACCTCTCAGAGCCCAGAAGTCCTCAAAGTTTATGAAATGGAGGGATTATCTGCCTGGGCCGTTACTGTTGCTCACTGACACTCAACCCTTGAGGAGTGCTGAGAAAGCTGATGTGAGTCTATTATTAGTGATATTACTTTTCACTGCACCCGAGGGAAATCTTTAACATACTTTTATGTATATATATGTATATACATCTATATATCCATAAATCTCCATCTTGGTGTGTTGTGTTAGTTTACACACTTAACTGTAAGTGCATGTACATTAGCTTCAATAATAAAGTGTTTAATCAATAATCAAGTTCTTTTATGGACTCATGATAATTGGCATAATTGGGAAGCTATAAAAAAACCCCAACTAATAGTGGCCAGAGGCCATAAAAAGGATGGGAAAGGAAAAAGAATTATTTCTACGTTAGGCTCCTGTCTAGAAGGTGTTTATCAGCATAGGACAGATGACAGCAAAAAGATACAGGACCTAACTGAAGGAATTCAAAAAGGAAAGAAAACAGAATACGGACTACACTCAGTATAAATACACTCAGTTTTGCAACATAAGGTTATTCTTAGCTCAGTCTCCATAAGCTAGTTATCTCACCCTGATCCAAGCACAGTACACAGTGACCATATTTCACTTCCCCCTCCTTCAGCAAAGAGCCACCAAAAGAATGTGGCACTCTACAGACTACAGGTTACCACATGGGAACAAGCACAGAACAAAGCAGATGCTTCTGTGTACTTCACTGCGTTACACCGCTCCAAAGAGTTTGCGGCTACTATAAGAGAAAGCACTCACATTCGGAAACATCTGATAAATTCATAAAACATGAATTTATGAGAAGATATTCTTCTGACTGTTTGCTAAGAGACAGGGTATGCCACAAAGTGACCACACACTAGCTGTATAATATGCAGAGGGTTTATTAAACAAGCACACTAAAGCAAGCACACTAATGTGAATTAGGTAAATATCTCTCTATATAGAGTGTATATATAGTACAATAAAGCAAATCAGAGATATTGGTATATAAGTACCGAAGCAAGTTGGCAATGCATTAAATCATTACTGCATAGAAAGAACAGAGATTAAGAGGAAATATATTACCATTTACCACCGAATCATCATCTGGGCCCATGCTTCCAGTTGGGAAGCCCCATTGCAGCTGATGCCAGAAGTCTCAGGTAATTGGGAAAATTCCTACACAGTGCATCCTCCTATAGGTGAGGCTTCTCTCTCATGGCCACAAGAGGGTCCCACTTCTATATCCTTATCAAAACAACCGGCTTTATGCCAGATCTCTAATTGTTTACTCGTGGGACTGTGCAGTTTCCTATGGTATCACCGTTGTCCACTTTGAGAGCATTGGCCAGGCACCCCAGTGCAGCCAAGTATGAAGGTCATAGAACAGCTGCACACCTATGTTTTCCTGTCTCTTTCCGACAGTCACGATGAATATAAACATATATACTCTACCGAATACACTGTGGCAGACAACATCCTTTGTTATGGCTCACAGTCATGAGAGGGAATCAATTCTCAGCTAGGTTCCCATCCACTACACTAAGACAGAAAACTGGTTCCATTGCATGTCCCTCATTTGAGAAGCCACTAGTCTGAGACAGGATGAGCCTGCGCACAAGGGTCTTTGAAGCCTCTCTACCTTTTGAGAAGATTCAGATTAAATCCAGATTAAAAACATCTCTCCAGTCAGATCAGTACATAACAATATTAGAACAATTCAAGCAGAGAATCACCAAGACACCCTGAAATATCAGCAATACGAAACAGCCGTTTGAGGGAGAAATTTCTTCAGCCAAACTCTATACCACGCATAACCCATTTGCTCAGCGTTTTCTGGACAGGTTCTTAATACCCATTTGCTTGCAACAACAGAAGAACAACCAACCTCTTGAGTTCGCTCTTGTTTATATATGCAGCAATTGACACGCAGAAGTCGTAGCACACCAATGCAGCTCCTGGCTGCCAAAATTCAAACTGCACTTGCACGTGACTTAACATTTTCAATAGGACACTCCTACAAAAAGCTGCGGACTTTCAATTGAAGGACTTTTCTGAGGACTTTCTAATATTTCAAAATCCACAGAAAGCATTAAAAAGTAAGCAAATGTATATTTAGCATTTGGAGTAAGAGACATAGAGACTTCCACTCATTACAATACAGCACCATCAAGAGGCTGTATGAACATAATATGCATAGGCTGCAAATGAAGGGAAAAGAAAGCAATATAAACCACCATAAACACAGCGATTACAGAAAAGAAAAGGACACAAAACGTTAATGGTCACAGTCCATTAAAGTGAGTAAATAAGGAAATGTCCCGTGCGCTGAGCTGCCTTACACACCCACGTAACTGTTACGTCACTCTCACGTGGCTTCCGCGTGACCGCCCCGCAGCGACCGGTCGTGGCGGTTCCCATCTCCCCGGAAGCGCCGCTCGGGTCCCGCTGCTCCGCGGTGAGCCGCAGGGCGGGCGCGGGGCCGGTCCTGCCCGCTCCGGGATCGCGGGAGGCGGCTGCCGGCGTCCCGGCCCGCGGCCAGGTACCGGGGCGGCCGGCAGCGGGAGGGGCGGGCCGAGGCGGCGGGCCGCGCCGATGGAGGGGAGGGGTCCGGTCCAGCCGCGGCGGGGTGCCGGGCCAGGCCCCGCGGAGCGGCTGGGCCGCGTCCGGAGAGAGCCGCCCGTGGGCCGAGGCTGCCCCCTGGCTGCAGAGAGCGCTTCAGGGGCGCCCGGGTCCCCTCGACCCCCGTCCTGCGGCTGCCCAAGCGGGTCCCGGGGCCAGCGCCCTCCGGCACGGGCAGCTAGCGGGCGGCTTCCCGCTGCACTGCGGGACACCAGCTTCGGTTCAGGGTTTGGGGTGTGAAGCTTTCCTGTTTCCACCAGAGAACACCCAAAGGCGAAACGCGGAGCGCTCCTGCCAAGGGGAGGAGGGAAGAAATGCACCTGTGTCGTGATTTTGAGCCAGGCGGTAACTCAGCACCACGGAGCCGCTCTCCCCCTCGCGTATCTCTTTCCGGGTGGGATGTGGAGGAGAACAGAAAGAATGTGAAACCTACGGGTTGAGATAAGAAAAATCCCCAAACTGAAGTATAATATAACGCTGCTACTACTATTAACACCAATAATAAGGGAAATAATAAGGGGAGAGAATATAAAACTAAAAGGGGAAAGGAAAACAAAACCTATAAACACAAGTGATGCACAGTACAATTGCTCACCACCTGCTGACCGATACCCAGCCTGACCCGAGCAGCAGTTTGGGCCTTCTGAGTCACTCCCCCCAGTTTCTGTACTGGGCATGACGTGCTGTGGTATGTTATACCCCTTTGGCTAGTTTGGGTCAGGTGTCCTGTCTCTGCTCCCTCCCAGCTTCTTGTGCCCCTCCTCACTGCCAGAGCATGAGAGCCCTTGATCGGGCTAAGTGCTACTGGGCAACAACTAAAACATTGGTGGGTTATCAGCATTGTTCTGACACTGACGCCAAAACACAGCACTGCACCAGCTACTAGGAAGAAAATTAACTCTATCCCAGCTGCAATCAGGCAATCTGAAGCTTTTTCCAAGAATTCTTGGAAATACACAAAACAAGTGTATGGGATAACCTCTGTTAGCAGTACACTGTCATTTGGACAAACTGTGGTGATAGACTTGATGTGCTTTGCCTGTGTTTGCCATAGTTGTATTTCACGTAGGGTAGTCAACTGCCAAAACAGGGGCATGCAAAGGATAGAACTGTAATGTTTATTTTCTGTTTTATAGAAGACAAAGTGTTTGTCAGGGGCTTTTTAATTGTTTGTTTTTAATTAGACCATCTCTCAAGAGCTCTGACTTATAATACACATGCAAATTCTGAAAATTCACTTTCATGCTGACTAAGTGTGCTTCCTCATCCACAGACAGAAGCCCCACTTTCCACAGCAGGAATCGGCCAAGAGCATCAAGCTTTTTGCATAGCCTTTAACAGACAACTTTGAATAATTTGGTGTTAGCTAAATTGCTGATCAAATGTTAACTCTGCTGCAGTGAGATTTGATCATACACAGTTCCAGTTACCTGGGTTGGAAAGTCAAACTTTATGGACCTAATGGGAAAATAAGTACATAAATAGGCAAAAAAGAAGAAAAAAGGAGGAAAATAAATCCCAAGAAGCAGCAGCAATACGAGTGAAAACAGTTGCGCATCACCAACCAACAGCAGCCATTCCCTGAGCACCATGCCCCCAACCTCCTCCCCCAGTTTTATTGATGACGGTGATGCCATATGATCTGGGACATCCCTTGGGTCAGTTGGGTCAGCTGTCCTGCCTGTGTCCCTTCCCAGCTCCTTGTGCATCTCTACCTAATCTTAGGGGGGGGTGTGAGGAGTAGAGGAGGCCTTGGGACTGTATAAGCACTGCTCAAGATTAGCTAAATCATCAGGGTGTTATCAACACCATTTTCAGTACAAATCTGGGGCATCGCCCTGTATGAGCTGCTATGAAGAAATCTCTTATCTCAGCCAAAACCAGCACAGAGCTTTTTGTCTGAATTCTGGTTTTGCATAGTGCGTAGGTGAACATTAACATCCCAGTTAGGCTATATTCATTGTAGTTAAGGTTCTCAAATATTTTGAAAGCAAATGAGTTCTTTTGGTAGAAATTTGTCCTTTATGTTGCAGTACAAAATAGGGCAAGATGAGCTCAGGCTCTGATATGTCAGGGCCAGCACTGGATTTGAAGCAAACTTTGGCATGGGTGTGAGACCACGCTGCAGTAGCTAGCTTTGTATTTGGTAATGGAATTATTGTTTAACTTCAAATAACTGCCCAGTATTTACATCAAACAGACACGGCACTCAGTTGGAGGGCACTGCAGAAGCCACATGACCATGACAACTGCAGACATCTAGAACCACCAGCTTCTGTGTATACCCCGGGCTGCTTATTGAAAAGGCTCAGGTTGATTCTGCACATATTGGCTTGCCCCTGGTCTACATGGGAAGAACAACCTAGGGAAGCACTGTTGGACGTGAATTGCTAACTGATGTAAGGCAGCCCGTGCAGCCTACCTTCAGAACTTTTTTTTCCTAGAAATTACTTGGAAACAGGATGGGTGAATTCTTTAGCCATCAGCAGTCTCTTCCTGTGGGCCACCTTTGCAACTGGTCTTGACGAGCAAGGATTGTGCAGAGAAAGGGCCCCCCTGGAAACTAATGACCAGAGCAGGCTGGTGTGTGAAGAGTTCATCCACCTCATATTTGGCTCACAGATTGCTTTTGAGAAAGTAATATTACTAAACATTTTGAATTGATGCTTATAGTGGGGGGGGGGGGGGAGGGAGGGAAGCCTCCAAAAGGAGTAAGATGCATGGTTTAATTCCAGAATTAATGTATTTTTAGTCTTCTCTAGAGTAGAAAGCTGTAATTTCTTTACATGGATTTTAAATTACTTAGACCTAGTCTGTCGAGCTTGCAGGTAAATGTTTGCAGCACAAATCTCATTGATTTTAATGCTTCCTCTAGGGCGATCTTCATAGAAACTACTAAAGAGTTCAAAGGATTCACGTTAGGCAAAGTAAGCTGTTCTGAAAAAGTAAAATGGATCCTTGTTCAGTTGGAGTTCAGCTTCAGACTACCAATGAATGCCATAAGACCTATTACACTCGTCACACTGGTTTCAAGACTAAGCAAGAGCTGTCATCATCTGATCTACTGTTACTTCAGCTTAGGACTGGAATAACCCTTTCAGAGAACAATACAATCTGCTTCCATCATGCAAAAATTTACATTGAAAGATTTGAAGACTTGCAGAAATCATGTTGCGATCCCTTCAATATACACAGAAAACTATCAAAGAAAAACTTGCGAGCAATTGACTTGGATGATGCAACTTTTCTAAGTGCCAAGTTTGGAAGGCAGTTTGTACCTGGTTGGAAGCTTTGTCCCAAATGTATGCAGATAATAAACGGAAGCGTGGATGTTGAATCTGAAGATCGCCAAAGAAGAAAACTTGATTCAGACGTACGTATATGGATCAGTTTACCCATTCCCTCTTAAGTTCTGCAAGCTGTTGGAACTTGGCTTCATACAAGCCCTAGCTAAAGAAATAAAGTTTTTAATAGAAATTTGAAAGGGTGTAATCTGCTCGTTGTGTGGGAGTTCGCTATACTTCAACCTTTACTTGGAGTACCTTAAAAATTCCGCTTCCCTAATTAACTACTGCGACCTTTTAAATGTGAATGATTGTGTCTACTAAGGTGGCTTACAACTCATAAGTTTATGTAAATACCAGACTGTTGCTGGTATTTTAAGCTGTTACTCAAGCCTTGCAGATAACAAGCTCATGTGCTTAAAACTGAACACTGCAAAGGTTTCCTCTAAAGGATTTGAGATAAACTTCGGGTTTAGTCACTTCAGTTTGAAAATAAAAATATCCACTATCTCAGGCAGTTCATTACCAAGTGGCCCTGCATTGAGGTGAGTTAAGTGTACTAGTTGTGGTGTCTGAGCTGTGAAGGCCATGGTGTTTGTTCAGGGGCAGTAATGGACTGTGGGAGGATAATGCTTTAAGTGCCAAGTTTGGAACACAGCTTGTACAGTGTTGAATGCAGTGTTCCAGATGTATGCAGGCAATCAGTAGAAGTGTGGGCAATGAAATCGGCAAGAGCTCATCCATATGTATCCTGTAGCAAAGCAGAATTGCATTCCAAGAGCTGTTGTCCCTTTCAGCCCAGGAGCTGTTGCCCAGCTGTATTTTTCAATTGCATGTCAGTGGGATGAGACAGATGGGGTGAAATTTGAAAGCATTGATTAAAACTGCTACTGTAAAGCTTGTGGTGTTGTGTTTTGAGACCGGAAGAATTTTAAGACTTAAGTTGTTTCTCCAGGGAAATCCAGTGCTTAGAGTTGAGGTCAACAATTTACCCATGTTATTACAATATCCTGGCTTGGCTGAACATTTTCTTACAAATTTAGGTTTGTATTTGTAATCAAATGAAATTTTCTGTCTTTGTTCAGGGGCGTACAGCTAAGGCTTTAAAGTCTCTACAGTTTGCTAATCCAGGCCGACAGACTGAATTCACTCCTGAGACCAGCAAGAGGGAAAAAAGAAGGCTGCAAACAAAAAATGCGGCATTTAATTCAGACAGGTGAGCTGTTTCCTATACTAACACTATCTTTAACTTTCACTTCAAAATAAAATAGCCTTGATGATTAGTGTTCCTGTAACACTGTAACATTCTCTATGTAGATGTTTGCACCTTTACAGATTGCTTTTTTGTTTTTGAGGATGTTAAAGCTCACTCTCATTACTGAGATAAACAAAATCGAAGATCAGGTATCACAATACAGTCCATATTTCAGGCAGTTAGAATACAAACAAGTATTTGGTAAGGTGTGACAGTACTACGATCATAGATGAAGTGATTAGTTTATATGCAAACTAAAGTTCTAATAATAGGTTGAATTTGAATACAGTAAGATCAAGTAGACTACATGTAAAATGTTGGAGTTGTCATCTTCCAATAAAACCAGTAGTTACACTTTGTAGACAAAAGGGTGCAAGGTAGGACCATTCCTTCCTTAAAAAAAAAAAAAAGGTTAGCATTGAAGTTGAACAACACTAGGTAATGAATAGCAACCTTTTAATGTGACTGATTATCACGCTTTCTACAAGGGAAAGGTATATGCAGCTGAATTTTGTCTGGCATTTTCCACTAGAGAGTTTGGACCAGTTCAGTCTTGTCCTGATAGGAGAGCGATGAAAATCCCAGTTTTAGTCATACAATGTTTGTTAAAACATGCAAGAACGATCACATTCATGCCTTTCCCCTGCTCTCTAAGTTTAACCTTACAAGATAGGAGCAGGCACTAGATGTGCTACTTACAAACTACACATCCTTTCAGCCCTCCATTTGTTTCCTCTACTCAGTTTGGACAGAAGTTGCAACCAGGGAAGTTTTGTTGAGATACTAAGAAAGCTTTTTCTATATATGTGGTAAAATGCTGGATCACAAGCGTTGTGGCATCTCTGCCACTAGATGTTGTGGCATCTAGTTCTGAATAGAGCTATTCAGAACTCAACTAGATGCAGCCCTAAGTAGCTTAGTTTGAGTTGACCTGGCTTTGAAAAGAGCGTCAGACAAGGTGACTTCCAGAGGTCTCTTCCAGACAGAGTTTTTCTGAGATTCTGGAGCTGGGTAATGACAAAACATAAAAATACTTTTAAATTAGGATATGTGCACCCTAAATAATTCTACTTGACCTCCTTTGAATTACAGCTACACATTACAAAAGAGAAGTAAATTAAGGGAGCATTTCACAACATGGAGGTATAATCTGAAGTTTACATCATATAAATAAGAATATTCATAAGTGCCTGAGTAAGTTTGCTATTAAAGAAATAAAGCCTTCCCATTCTTGAAATTATTTCCAAAGCACTATAGTGGAGATACAGTAAGGACTGAGAAATATTGTCAAATACAGTAACATACATCTTTTAAATTAAGTGTTCAAATGAACACCTGAAGAAAGCAAACTTCCGTCCACAACTGCTAGCAGCTTGGCATAAAAATAGGTGGAAATAACCATTGTTTTTCATTATACAGGCAAGTTATACCAGCCAAGAGTAAAGTCTATGACAGCCAGGGACTACTGCTTTACAGTGGGATGGACCTCTGCGATTGCCTGGATGAAGACTGCCTTGGATGTTTCTATGCTTGCCCCAAGTGTGGCTCCAACAAGTGTGGAGCTGAATGTCGCTGTGACCGCAAGTGGCTGTATGAGCAAATCGAGATAGAAGGAGGAGAAATAATTAGAAATAAGCATGCTGGTTAGAGTATATGCACATTATTTATCCTGAGTATATATTCCATGCTTTGATTAAACATAGCACATTTGTCAGTGGTTTAATGAAAGCCATTGGAATTTATCACAATCCACATGATTAATATGCTCACTTCCACATTTATTTTGATTATGGAGATATGATTATGGAGATAATTGTACTACTGTCTTTTTACCCTTCATTCTACCTTGTACTCAGTCTTGTTAGTCATCCAAGTAATCTCTTATCAAACAGTCTTTCACTATATTTAGGTATAAGGGGCTAAATTTTCATGTGATATATCCTGAGCCACTTATTTGTTTCATACACTGTTTTGTAGAATGTACCATCTCTCACGTATCCCTCATTTTTCATTCTGTAGTTCAGGATCTCATGGTCTTGAACCTGTTTTATGTGAAACACTCTAAAAGTTCTCAATCAATTTACATGCGGTATTATGAAAAGTCTCTCCAGTATTAATAGTGAATGCTTCTATAGAGTATCTACAATTCCATCCCAGCTACAGCTGATAAACTCAATCCCATTCACTTAAGTGGATTCAAAAAGCATTTAGGCATTCAGATCCCATCCAAATTACAGGGATTTGAGATAAAGTTATCCTTATAATTCAGGCCTCATTGTTGAAGTGTTTAAATTAACATATTTTCAATGCCTTGACAGTTTATTTAACTATAGTACTGATTTGTTAGTTTCCAACACAATTGAAATAATTTTGCTGTATTTGTTATCAGTCTGTATTTAGACTGGGCTGACTGGTACTTCAACAGCCCTCTTCCCTTTTACTTTGTACTTATTTTTAAGGTAAAGGTTTACATGCAGCTGAAATGCATCTGAGTGTCTGTTCCCAAACCAAGAATACCCAGACTGCTACAAAAAACCCAAAACATTTAAATTATGTTTGGTTGATGCATTATCTATCTGCAAAACGTGAAAGTTTTATAGTATAACGTGATTTATGGAAAACATTTTCTAATTGAAATCTAAGTAACATTAAGTATTATTCTTTGGTATTTTTGTTGTGTTTTGGATAAATTCCCTATTTCTGGGATAGACTTGGAAGATATGCATGCTTATTAGGTCACATTTATTCAAGAATACTGTTAACTATGGACTTCTGAAGACTTAGTAAGTCTTAGGAGGTACCCCAGTGAGTAAAGCTGTATAATCTTGCTGTTTGTTTAAAGTGGCGTTTTTTCTGATAAGTGTCATGGAGGTTTTATCACTAAAATCCAAAGTAATGCTTTGAGTTGCACTGACATCTGCTGGTCCTAGTGCAGGATAAGCATCAATTTATAATACATTTTTATTAAATCTGCTACAAAAATAAACAGACTTTCTTGGGGGGAGCAGATACAGAGCATTGGCTGTTCTTTCAGTGGATATCTCTCTCATTGGCCTTGGATTCCAGCCATATTCATCACAAGAACCATCTTGAGTTTATTCAGGGAGAGCAGCATACTCTTTACACTTTTCCAGATAGCAACCCCACAACTGAGTAATAGCCAGGGCTTCCCTTACATGCAAGTGGCATTTAATACATTTGACTCTGTTAACTACAGAGTGTACTTATCCTGACACAGCAGTTAATCGTGTGTGCTTGATACATGTCTGGAGCTGTTCTACCTCTCAAGAGACTTTTAGAATTAAACCAAAATATAAATGGATACCTCTATGAAAGTGAGGGGGAAAAAGCTGGTCCAGTCTTGTAATTCGTATGTATTTATTATTTTTTAAATAGACCAGTCAGCAGTACCTATTGTTAATCAACTTAACAGGCTTCCAACTGTTTGATGAATATAATTTACTTAATTCCACAGACTTAAAGCATTGTGTAAAGCATGTAAATGTTAAAGCATTTCATTGAAATGAAATGCAAGTCTACCAGTAGCTTAAACTGCCTCAAGCATCCCATTATTAGAACTGTATTTCTCCATCTCCATTAAGTCTCTAAATAGTATATTCAGTCCCTCATTTTACAGATTCACTAGCAATGAGTACTTTCCCAAATAAATCACTCATTGTTTACTAACAAAATGCATAGGATTGCTGTTTGACTAAAAGCCTGGCTAAGTACTGGGTGCTGATGATCACTATAGAAGCTAGAGGAGACTTGGGGTTTTCTCCAGTGAAACAGGACTTTTCGGTGTTGGTGGTTCAGTTGTCCTACTTAGGTATTTAGGGCATATACATTTACCTGGTCTCCTTACCATGCCTAGGTTGTAGTGGGTTAAGTCCAATAGTGGTTTTTTTATGTACTTCCGTGTCCCCTTCATCTGTTTTTCTGTTCAGAGACATTGCTGCAGCAACTTTACTTACATAAAAAAAAGACATAATCTTACTAGATTTAAAAAGCTTACAGCTATGACTTTCTCTTTTTTTCCCCCCCTGTATGTTTTTATAAACACCACGCAAACTTGTCCCATCAGCATTTATCAACAAGCTATTTTATCATCATCTAAAAGTGATTGCATACTGTTCCAAATAGCACATGTGGTTCCCCATCTTTCAGAATTGCTCTACAACTAAGCCTGTTAAACAGTATGTTCTCCTAATATAGCCAAAGGAAACAACTACTTCCCAGAAAAGCCAAACTTCATAAACCAGGTGTAATAACCACTTCAAAATCTGTATGCATTAAAGAGAAAGACCAACGGTTACCATGTTAAAACTTGCCCTTTGATGTTAATTGCAAAAATTAATGCCTAGACAAAGTTTACATATTCAAAAGACAGAAATCAATGTCAAGAAAAGAATCTAGTTTATGAATAATACATACCCCATGGATCAATTTGATTTTATTGAACAGAAGCTTCAGATTTTTTAACTCTTAAGTACAATATTAAGTACTGTTTTGGTTTCTCTCTCACACAGAGAAAAAAATCATACCAAGCTTAGAACGTGGTCAAATTTAGCATCTAAAGTCAATTGTTCTGTGGGACTTGTGGGAGACTGCACACCACCTTGTGGTAATGTCTGAGACAGAATGGACCTTTTCCCATCCCCCATAAGTGGACCTGAAAGTTTCAAACTGATAACACATGCCCTATTAAATAATTAGTGTGCATACCCAAATAACGGTGTAGTACAGTCAGGTAGTTAAGTCAGAAAAGGTGTTAGATTAACATTTTCGGCATCTATGCTGCTAAAAGGCGGTTGGGAGATACATTATAACCTTATCCTTAGACACAGCATGAATTTGGGTTTTTTTCAATATCAAGTTCATAACTCTTAGGAATTAACATAAAGAGATGCTAAGTTTTGACTCTCTTGGCTGACCACTCAAGAAATCAGCAGGAAGTGGACAGACCTACACAAAAGGCATGATTTTATATTCTAGAAATCAGAATTAAAGCCTATAAGGTGCCTTTTTTTCTTCCTGATTTTAGACCTGTTTTAATGTTCTTTTTAGCCTCTTTGTATAGGTGTTACACGTTAGCCAGAATGGATGAACAGACATCTGCACAAGAGCTTACACTGAAATCCCATAGTGACATAGCTACACAGAGGGTAAGCGTTCAGGTGGACATCTGTCACTTCTTATGTGACAGAGCTACAGCTTGCTTGAATGAGCATTAAAGCCTTCAAATTCTCCTAGTCTCATGAAAAAGCATAAATACACCATTTCCAGTTTCAGGTTTTTTCCTCTAAAATGAGTCACTTTTTTTGGGTCATATTTGTGTCTCAATGGAAAATGGGATGTGCAGACATGCTGTAGCTTATCCCTTACGATCCAGATAATTTTCCCCACTAATTCTTTAGCAAACATTCTTATCAAGTTTTATTTGCCTTTATACTGACTTTGAACCAGTCAATATCATACTAGTGACAACTTTATTTAAAGAGGGTAAACAGTTCTCTCCAACTTTAAGTTAAACATGCTTTCAAAACCTACTAATAGTAGAGGGCCAGCTTATTGGAAGGATTATATTTGTATTAAAAGGTCTTTAGTTTCATCCAATATTTACCAATGAGAAAGCCATAGCCAGAACTATTATATTCATTCACTACAATTAGATTTCAAATTAACAGCTCTCCTCCAAGCACATTTTAAAAAATATCGTAGGGAAGTGTGAATGGTTGCAATTAAACTGCCCAGTCACTCGTTAACCTGCTCTGAAGTGGGAGTTTTACATTTTAACACCCAGCAGAGGGCATCAGCTTACTGCAAACCTGACCATGAACTTCTGGTGCACTTCTTAGTTGCTGCATCCCCACCGTCTGGGCAGAGGGGGATTCATTATTCGGCAGGTTCAGGACAAGAGAGACATCACCCACATCTGTGAGGTTGAAATACAGCAAACTCAGGTACAAGATTAACACTTAAAATGAGAGAAATAGATTTGTTTCTCACCCAGCCCCTCAAAAACCTTGCTGATTGTTAGTTCTTTAATTAGATATCAACACTATTTTTATAGATACATTCACAGCTTACAGTGTTTACCATGAAACTTTGGTTTAGAGCTTCTGCCTGCACGCTGCCTTAGAAATTCAGTATCAGGTAGCCAAGAAACCCACTCACAGCAGGGTCCTGCGCTCATTAGCAGAACAGGAAACTTTCTGACATCCACACTGGTGCTACAGCTGAGTAACCACCTCCTGTTTCCCAGGCAATCAGGTAAAATACTCTGACATTATTTTACCTGACTAGCTACAGCAGTAACCAGGAGAAGCCTAACATAAGCTGTGGGAGGCTATAGTGGGGAAGGACAAGAGGGGCAGCCAGGGATGGGAAAAGGTTCCCTGGATCTCCTACTATTTAGAGTACTAAGTGGTGAAAAAGCCGCCCTAATTCTCCCCTTTTCCTCCCAGCTTCCTTTGGCACATGTACTCACCAGAAAATTGCATCTCTAGAGCACACTAAATGACTTACTTACCCTTCTAGGCTCTAGTTAGGGCAATATTAACAACTAGAGTGCAATAAACTCAGCTCTCCATCTCGCCCACAGGGGACAGCACTGTCTACTATAACTCCTGAGAGTAAACAGTCATTTAATGTCCAAACAGAGCCCCAGACTGCACCTAAAACTAAAAGCTATTCTGTGATCTGATTTCCTCCTTACTAGTCATCCCTTTGTTCTTGCATTTTAACTGATAACTCTACCTACTTTAAAGCATTCATTTTGGCCACTGAATTACTACCGTGAAGTAAACAACATTGATTTTCATATTGAAAAAAAGGGAAAAAGTACCAGCAGTAACCAACTACCCATCCCAGGTGAGCTGCTTACCAGAGCCATCAGCACTTAAGGTCTTCTCAGAGATAAATCACTGGGAATTCAAAGATCCTACTCCATTCACAGCTCTTAGGGCCTCATAAGTCATTTAAGAAACTGGAACTAAGGATTCCATTAGCACGACTACTTTGCTTAAAGGTAGAAAATCAGATTTTACAGACTTTCAGTAGCATAATGTCTCCTAAATTTCTTGTTCTAGATCATCCTTCCTAAGAGTGCAGGAGAATCTGGATCTATTGAAGAGAATGAGGTTTTGCCTCCCTTCATCCATTTTCTATTGCAAGTTTGATGCACAAAAAGCCACAACCAGAAATAAATCCCCACAATCAACCTCCCTAGCTGCTCCTTTCCTCCTGTTTTATAACCTGGTAGTGCTCTCACAGGTGGCTCCATTGACAGTTTCCAATCAGATGGGCTGGATCCTGCCAGCTGACTTCAGTGTTCCTGAAACCTTTCTCTTGATAACCAGTTTTTCTTCATAATTAGAGTGATTATATTTCATCTTAGTTGTCAGTTATTATCTTGGTGCTGCTTCCTGGCAGTTTCAGCTTAATCTCTAAGAAAAGAATAAGATCAGTTATTACTGTGTTAAAGGCACTTGTGTAGTATGCCTAAAGCTTCAGCCAGGCTCCCCAAGCTGTACAGGCTCCTTCTGTCATCACTGAGGGAACCCCAGATGTTGGGATCCCAAAATACAATATTTGGGTAACCTTTACAGGACTGTTCCCTAAAGACCAGATCCTGAGAAGCCTAAAGTTCCTATGAAATATTAGGTGACAAATGCCTGGATCTGATCTTAAATATTTGGGCTTCCTGTTGGAGTTCAGATTCAGGCTTGGAGATGGCGACAAGGCAGGCAAACACACAGAGGATTTTCACATGCTTTCTGTTGGATGTGGTCATAATAACCTAGCTGGGTAGAAAGCACAGAGTAATTAATTTACAGTAATGAGAATTGGTTGTATCGCTAAGCAAACCCAGAGTTTTATTCTTCTCAAGCGGAGGTAATCTTCCTATTGTGTTGTGGGTTTGGTTTTGCTTCTATCAAAAAAAAAAAAAAAAAAACCAAAACCAGAAAGGCACAATTTATTCAGCCTAGTCTGTGCCAACTACCTCCACTTTATGAGTCCCCTGTGTTAATTTCTTGTCTGTGAACTGCTGAGTCTTTGAAGTAAAACACTGGGCTAGATCAGGTTTGGTGCAAGTGAGAATGTAGGGCTACTGACAAAGGACATCTATCATAGGAATCACTGCAGAAGATGTCTGCAGTTTCTCCTCCTCTGGTGTGAATGAACTGTAGCATCCAGCTCTACATGCACAGCATCCCAACCAGGTATCCCCATCCCAAACTGGGGTAACAAGCTGAACCACAGTTTTCCTCGTGTACTGCCTTAGCACATACTGATTCCTCAGTTTTAAGTAATATTTTTCCTCCAGGATGGCAGAACCTAACCCACTATCTTTGTACCTGTAACTTATTTAACTTTAACCTACATAGTGCTCCAAATGGTCTAAGGCTGGTTCAGATCCTGAATCATGTTGGGTAGTTTTTGCTTTTTCCAAACCTCAGTAAAGCTCCGTGTATGTGTAAGTGCTTGCAGTACTGTACAAGCAGTTGAGTCAGGCAAATGAGTTGGAGCTGACCTCTCAGAAATACAAGTGCAAATGACGTGGTATAAATTGCCACTGATTAGAGTTGATCTTGATTGAATCTGCCTGAGAAGGAAGATGTGGAACCACTTTTCTGCTCACGTGCACATTCTGTCCTGAAGGCTATGATGAATAAAGGGGACCTGCTTTTCATTGACTTTTATTTGTCCTAACAATTATTCAGTAGTTAACTGGAAGGTTGGAAATTATCCTTCTGCATCTTCTGCTTCGATGTAATCTGAAAGACCCATTCATCACTCAGTTACAGCTGGTAGCTGTATTTTGGTACTACCACATGCAACAGAGAGAGAGCTCCTGTAGCTCTTTCTCCCTTCACACCTCTCCCTTCCTCTGACTCTGCCAATTTCACAGCTTTATGCTTTCTAAAATGAGCTGAAACCCCTTGCCTACCACCCAGCACTAGCTGATGATGCTTCTCAGAAATGTCAGAAATTGCTACTGGCATTTCAGTTTTGCTTTTGTTTTCCCCTTTCTTTGATAGTATTCTAGAGAAGATTTATATTTGAATAAAAAGCAAGTAGTGCATGTCAGAATACACGTTAGAGAACATCAAATTGTTGGTTTTTTTTCCAGTAACAACTTTATTTGAAATAGGGTAATGCAATTAAAGGATAATTACTAGAAGTGCAAAGCCGAGGTTATGATCAGAAATGGTTACCCTTTCACTTCCATGTGCTGTCTTACTAAATAAAACATTCCTGTGGGACAAGTTTCTGCATATCTGCAGGTATCCAGAAGCAACTGAATGTCTGGCACTACAAGTGGCTTTTTGTGTATAAACTACCGTATTAGAAAAGGGGACAAGTATAGGTGGCTTTATCACTGATTAATGATGGTATAAATTCACTTCGGGATGGGATATTGATTAACAATATATTAGTAGTGTTTTACAAGCAGTATCATAACATGCTTTTACATAGTAGTCATGGGGATTTTCCCTCCACAGTTCTGCTCTGTCATACACGGAGTGTTGCAGTGAGCCAGAAGTTGTTAAAAGTTTAGGATTCCTTTTTCAGAGCTGCTTTTGCCTCTATGGGTAGAAATTCAGCGTGGCTGTACCCCGGCTCATCGCAGGGTCCATTCGATGGGAGGCTGGCAACAGAAGAAGTCAAGCTGTGAGAACTACAGGGAGCTAAAATGATTTTCTCATGACACGAGCATACACCACTAACTAGCATGAAGCATTAATTAGCATTGCTCTTTGTCAGCCCCTGTGTCGCTGCTGGTGCCGTGGGGAATGGGGCTTTTTATTCTAGTTGGGCTCAAAGGATGCTAAAGGGGGAATCTAAACGCAACTGATAACTCCGTGGGAGGGTTAGTTATAAAGGTGAGGGTGCTTCAAACTTTATTCAAATAGTCATGGTCTTCCACCCTTTCAAAGTCTGAATCTGGCGGGAAAACCTGCCTTGTTGCAGGAGCCGGCTGGTATAAGGCTTGAGTGTCACAAACCATTAATAAGGTTTTGCCAATCTGTTTTATTTAAGTGTATGAAATAAAACAGCAATCCTTTATTATTAGATGCTTTATTTGACTGGTAATAGAGCCTAAAAGGGGCCAGGACTCCAATTTGCTCCACTTGGAACTCCTATTTGCTGTGAGAGCACATATTCTCATTTTTCCCACGAGTTCCAGTGGCACAGTGACTGAGTCATAATGGGAGCAAGACTTTTTTTAGTAAACGTCCAAAATCAGTGACACCACTTGGATGAAAAATGACGAGTTTGTAACTGAGCATGTCAGCTCAGTTACTGCTGGACCCCACACACTCAAGGCTTCTCAGCAACCCGCTGCTGAGCCCTGGCCAGCCACCCACCTGAGAGAACCCTGCAGGGTTTTGACTGCTGCCAACCTTCTGTCACAGAGAATTAAATCAGTGGCTGCATGTTCTCTGGACAAAAAGAGAAACTCAGTAAGATGGCCAGGCAGGGACTGCTCTTGTGGAAGCTGGAGCTGGTCAAGTGAAGGAGCAGTTCAAGAGAGGGCTGGCTGGAGGTGAAGGGCTGGCAAGAGAGATGGTACTCAGCAAGGCACAGCTGTGAATCCCCTTGTGTTCCTCTAATGAGAAACCAGGAGATGAAGCTGAACACACAGAGAATTTGTTTCACAACATTAATATTTAAAACAAGCCTATAAGCATAAATAAAAATAACATTTATAAATATTTGTTAATATTTATTAAATAATAAATCAGCTTACTTCTAATGTCAACCTTGCTTCCAGGACATTTATCATGCCTGCATCCCACTGTATCTGAGGCAGACAAAGATGCTCCTCTGTGTACAAACCAGGTGAATGGGGCAGAATAGCAGACCAGGAAATAATGATCCCTATGGAACAAACAGCGTAAGAGTGGCTGAGTTAAAGTGTTGCCCTCGTTCCCTTGAGATATATCCTTATCTTGATAATTGGAGGAATAGTAAATAAATAAATAAAATGTCTTATTTAGCTGTGGTGGCGGTGGTGGAGTCCTTTGTCTGTAGCATAGTCAGGAAAAAGTTTTGGATTGATCCAGAGTGCACAGGCCTATTTTCTATTAAAGTGTATTAACGCCAGGTTCTGTGCAATTAGTGAAAAGTCAATTCCCATTACTAGTTAACAGTATTGAGTATCTGCTTTCTTTAATAAAAAGCCATGTCCAGCATAAAGACTATAAATCAATAAGCAGCCACTTTCTAAATCCATTCTGTCTCCTCCGAAAATGCAGAAAGAGCACTGCGATGTGGAAGGCAGAATGGGTTTAGATGACGAGATCCTTGCCCTCCAAGAGCTGACCTGCTTGCTGCCACCCCTGCCTTTGCACAGCCCTCCCAACAGCAGCGCGGCTCCTGCTGCCACTTAGCTTCTCTTTGGAAAAGCCTCTGCTCATTTCTAACAGTTATTGGAAAACGGTTTCTGGGTTGGCAGAAATCCTCCATGGAATGAAGTCATCTTGCATGTCTGAGTCACATATATGGGTGCTGATCTAGCAGCTGCTCTAAGTGCCCAGCCAAAC